>NC_090271.1:16321666-16645833 GCF_040414725.1 Anabrus simplex | reverse complement strand
GTATGTCACTAAAGATCAAGAGTGTCAGATGGACTTACTTCCCTCTACCTTGACAGGGTTTGAAGAAGAAAACGCTCTGCCACTGATCCACACAAAGAGCTATAATAACGTATTATTTGAAAATAGCTGAAAGAGACGAATGCCAGAAACTTCAGAATCTAACCGCAGACTTCACATGCCTTACTGTTAACGTTACAGGAGTAACGAAGGTCACCTGAAATATGCCCCCCCCCCCACTCTAAATGAACTTGTAAGCAGACCACTACAATGTATTGCAGCAGCGCCTCTTAACCTTTAGTTCGAAAAGGGCCCGCAAAAAATACTGCTTTAACCTACCATATTCCTTGTCTATCTGAAATTTCATACTTTTCATTTTCACATGCGGTACCAGGAATGTACGGAGCAGTAACACTCTGAACCCCTCACTCCTTATTTTGAAAATAAATACAATAATTTGGGATGTCAGTTTTCATATTTCTTGTGCCGTAGTAAGTTATTTTGCCTTATTCTGTGGTTAAATTGTGTCTTTCGGTGTTTATGTTCCAAGTTAGTGTAAATATGGATCCAGACAGAATAGTGAAGAGCTTACCATTTCCACACGCAGTGGAGAAAACACCATAAAAATTTCAAAAATTCTATGAAAGTTATTTATATCAAGGATTGACGGCGCTGGAGAAAACCTGAGTCAGATTTATGAAATACATTGTCCGCTATTGTACCAAATCTCGGGTAAATGACAAGTTGAAGCCAGGCCCAGCCTTCACATTCACTGTTTCAAATAAATTAAATGTATTTTAATTTATTTCGTTTTTATGAGCAAGACCTTATGTAATGTAAAGTAAAATAAAACCAATACATCGCCTCTCACCGCTGGATTCCGTGGTTCAAATCCCGGTCATTCTATGCCAGATTTATGCTGGACAAAGCGAAGGCGGGATAATTTTCTTCGGACTCCGGTTTTCCCTGTCACCTTTCATTCCAGCAACTCTTTCCAATATAATTTCATTTCATCTATCAGTCAGAAATCATTACCCCAGACGGGTGCTACAGGCTTCGGCAGCCGGCACAATTCCTATCCTCGCCGCTAGATGGGGCTTCCTTCATTCCATTATGACAAGGTCTGTTTAGGGAGGTCAAGTCACGAATGCTACTTATGGAGCCGCCATATTGGGTCTTTAATGAACGTAACCAAAGGCAAGTGAATTCGAATATAGAGGATTTAGGCACCGAATATTGAACAAAAAACACAAACGAACAACTATTTCTCCTGCAGAATTTAACTGGGCATCTATTGTTCATGTAAATATAACTGTACAACTCGTAAATGACATGAAAGCATTCACAGCTATTTGAATAGGAAGATAATTAATAGAAACTAAATTTCATTCTTTTGAGAAACAATAATCACAATAATTTTAAGTCTATCAAGTTCCACCTTTTCAATACTAATACAATGATGTTGGATGATATTTACAACATTATTTATTATTACAGTACATGTTTCGGTGCTCTATTAAGTCACCATCATCAGCTGATTTAGAAAATGTGAAAAAACTTGGCGATATAAATATTAAACATTAAACAAAATATTGTCATAATCAACTCATACATATACATATTTACAACAGAATATTTACTGATTAATCCTAAACATCTATTATTGTTATATTAAATTTCCCTAATATGTAACAAGAAAATTCTTGTAAGTCATAATTCTAAAAAAAAATTCATCTGGTTGATGATTTGTCTTAAACATTCTTTAATGTCTGTAATCCTATGCTCTCGTGCTGTCTAATTAGAATGCACACTTAAAATTGAGGAATTAAAATTGCATGTAGTCTATTTGATGTTAAAAATGTTCATTTCCTTTGTATATTAGCTGTTTTTGTTGGATGAAATTCATTATATATTGTTGAAAATTGAGCCGTCTTCTTATATTTGTTAAGTACTAAAACTTCGTATTTTTATTGCTTTGTGCGTGGTTGGAACTGTAATTAATTTGTCCTACAGTTGTTATGCGGAATTATCTTCTCAGTTCAATGGGAACCCTGCAATGATGAAACCCAATATTAAAAAGCGAGAAAATTGATAAAGAAGCTGATTAAATCTAACTGTTAATACGGTTGACTCACCTCTACAGCTGTGTACTTCGCGTGACGGCTACCGCGTGATGAGTGTGTGTGCTAGTATCTTGTGCTGTGTGACGCAGCGCTAGTGAAGGAGAAGTAGGGGCGGCAAAGGGGATGTTTCTAGAAACATAAACTTTTAGGAGAGGGTCCGGGGGGCGTTGTGGACGAAGACAATAGTACGCAAACTTGTTACGTAGCATTCGGAACGCATTTGAATTTTCTGGAATTTTTAGCTTGTTAAGTAATAGAATCAAAATGTCAAACAGTACCTTGGATTTTTCCGAAATTTCATTTAGATTAAGGTTAGCGTTATAGTATTGGTCAATATGTATTAGACATGCTTCAGTAATGTCAAGCTTCTGTCCCTTAGAAAGTATTTCCATGATCTCGAGGTCTTTATCAATGTCTGTGAACTTATGTTTGTACTCATGAATATGTTGACCTACCGCTGAGAATCTGTGATATTTTATAGCGTTAAGGTGTTCCTGATATCTGACGTTGAAGCTGCGCCCAGTTTGTCCTATGTATCCGCTTGAACAGTCTTTACATTCAAATCTATATACCCCTGATTTAGAATATGGGTTGATTTTGTTGACAACTGAAGCATTATGTAAAACTGTTGTACTTCTATTATCTGTCTTGAATGCGATCCTGATGTTACGTTTCTTGAAAATATTTGTAATTCTGTGTACATCTTTATTAAACGTGAAGGTTGCGATTTCCTTAGCTTCTGGTTTATTTTTCAACAGGCTCGTTTGAGGGCGATATTTGAATTTGTTTATTATTCGTTCTATGAAATTCTCTTTAAAACCGTTGGCTTTAGCCATAGCCCGAATGATATTTAGTTCCTTGTCCAAGTTTTGTTTGGACATTGGTATGTTCAAAAGCGCGATTCACCAAGCTGTTATAAGACGCGCATTTGTGAGCTGAGGGGTGTATCGAATCATTTCGTATTGTGGCTACAGTTTGTGTGGGTTTTCTGTAAATACTAAAAGAAAATGAAGAGGCATGCCTATTGATCTTTAGGTCCAGATAATTAATGGATTTATCTATTTCGGATTCTAAAGTAAATTTTATATCCGTATCTATCGTGTTGAGATTACTAAGAGTCGTAGATGCGTTGGTTATGCTTTCATCCAGGATAACAAACGCATCATCTACATACCTAGACCAAAATAGAACATTTTTGAATTTTTCATTATTAATTATTTGTGTGTCCTCCAAGAAATCCAAATAAATCTCTGCCAAAATTCCTGAGACCGGAGATCCCATTGCAAGGCCATTCTGTTTATAAATGGTTTGATCGAACGTGAAATAGTTATTATAGATCAGTAATTTTAAAATCGCCATGAATTCGTCAATTTCAAGTTTGCTTAAACGGCTGTATTTTTTCAAATTCTTAGCTACAATGGGAAGCAATTTATTAGTTTTGATATTAGGGAACATATTTACTATGTCAAAAGAATGTATTGTGTGGTGATCCTGTAATCGAAATTTAATTAATTCTTTAGTGAATTCTACGGAATTCTTTATGGCTTTATTTGCAGTGAATCTGTAATGTTGTTTTAAGAATTTTTGAAGCTGATAAAGGCAATGTAACCGTCATTATGCACAAAGCTGATTACATTCAAAAAACAAAAGACTTTTTTAAAGATGACTCTTTCTCTATTATAAAAAAGGACCCGACTCAATCATTGCAGAAACAATTGAAACAAACATTGAAAACATCTTCTTTCCTCTTTAACGAAAACGAGAAGCAGAAATTAATTAGCATGAACCCTGGTCTTCCTACCGCCAAAGCTCTGCCAAAAATCCACAAGGCCGGAGTCCCCATTAGACCAATTATCAATTACAGACCTAGCCCCCTTTACAAATTACCGCAGTATATTCAAAAATTCTTAAAACAACATTACAGATTCACTGCAAATAAAGCCATAAAGAATTCCGTAGAATTCACTAAAGAATTAATTAAATTTCGATTACAGGATCACCACACAATACATTCTTTTGACATAGTAAATATGTTCCCTAATATCAAAACTAATAAATTGCTTCCCATTGTAGCTAAGAATTTGAAAAAATACAGCCGTTTAAGCAAACTTGAAATTGACGAATTCATGGCGATTTTAAAATTACTGATCAATAATAACTATTTCACGTTCGATCAAATCATTTATAAACAGAATGGCCTTGCAATGGGATCTCCGGTCTCAGGAATTTTGGCAGAGATTTATTTGGATTTCTTGGAGGACACACAAATAATTAATAATGAAAAATTCAAAAATGTTCTATTTTGGTCTAGGTATGTAGATGATGCGTTTGTTATCCTGGATAAAAGCATAACCAACGCATCTACGACTCTTAGTAATCTCAACACGATAGATACGGATATAAAATTTACTTTAGAATCCGAAATAGATAAATCCATTAATTATCTGGACCTAAAGATCAATAGGCATGCCTCTTCATTTTCTTTTAGTATTTACAGAAAACCCACACAAACTGTAGCCACAATACGAAATGATTCGATACACCCCTCAGCTCACAAATGCGCGTCTTATAACAGCTTGGTGAATCGCGCTTTTGAACATACCAATGTCCAAACAAAACTTGGACAAGGAACTAAATATCATTCGAGCTATGGCTAAAGCCAACGGTTTTAAAGAGAATTTCATAGAACGAATAATAAACAAATTCAAATATCGCCCTCAAACGAGCCTGTTGAAAAATAAACCAGAAGCTAAGGAAATCGCAACCTTCACGTTTAATAAAGATGTACACAGAATTACAAATATTTTCAAGAAACGTAACATCAGGATCGCATTCAAGACAGATAATAGAAGTACAACAGTTTTACATAATGCTTCAGTTGTCAACAAAATCAACCCATATTCTAAATCAGGGGTATATAGATTTGAATGTAAAGACTGTTCAAGCGGATACATAGGACAAACTGGGCGCAGCTTCAACGTCAGATATCAGGAACACCTTAACGCTATAAAATATCACAGATTCTCAGCGGTAGGTCAACATATTCATGAGTACAAACATAAGTTCACAGACATTGATAAAGACCTCGAGATCATGGAAATACTTTCTAAGGGACAGAAGCTTGACATTACTGAAGCATGTCTAATACATATTGACCAATACTATAACGCTAACCTTAATCTAAATGAAATTTCGGAAAAATCCAAGGTACTGTTTGACATTTTGATTCTATTACTTAACAAGCTAAAAATTCCAGAAAATTCAAATGCGTTCCGAATGCTACGTAACAAGTTTGCGTACTATTGTCTTCGTCCACAACGCCCCCCGGACCCTCTCCTAAAAGTTTATGTTTCTAGAAACATCCCCTTTGCCGCCCCTACTTCTCCTTCACTAGCGCTGCGTCACACAGCACAAGATACTAGCACACACACTCATCACGCGGTAGCCGTCACGCGAAGTACACAGCTGTAGAGGTGAGTCAACCGTATTAACAGTTAGATTTAATCAGCTTCTTTATCAATTTTCTCGCTTTTTAATATTGGGTTTCATCATTGCAGGGTTCCCATTGAACTGAGAAGATAATTCCGCATAACAACTGTAGGACAAATTAATTACAGTTCCAACCACGCACAAAGCAATAAAAATACGAAGTTTTAGTACTTAACAAATATAAGAAGACGGCTCAATTTTCAACAATATATAATGAATTTCATCCAACAAAAACAGCTAATATACAAAGGAAATGAACATTTTTAACATCAAATAGACTACATGCAATTTTAATTCCTCAATTTTAAGTGTGCATTCTAATTAGACAGCACGAGAGCATAGGATTACAGACATTAAAGAATGTTTAAGACAAATCATCAAACAGATGAATTTTTTTTTAGAATTATGACTTACAAGAATTTTCTTGTTACATATTAGGGAAATTTAATATAACAATAATAGATGTTTAGGATTAATCAGTAAATATTCTGTTGTAAATATGTATAAGTATGAGTTGATTATGACAATATTTTGTTTAATGTTTAATATTTATATCGCCAAGTTTTTTCACATTTTCTAAATCAGCTGATGATGGTGACTTAATAGAGCACCGAAACATGTACTTTAATAATAAATAATGTTGCAAATATCATCCAACAACATTGTATTAGTATTGAAAAGGTGGAACTTGATAGACTTAAAATTATTGTGATCTCAGTTCAATACGGAAAATAAGATGAAGTTTCTTACGTTTAATAAAAACAATAATCAGGAAAAGTGCTCGTGTATACTCTTTCACGTCTATATTACTTTATCTTACCGTGTTTCTAATCAATATCGTCCGTCAAATTACGTAATCTCAATGACGGAAACATAGAAATCTGTAAAGTAGCTCTGTTATATCATGAATATATACCGGGTGGTACAGCTGCCCCTATTTTTCCCGAATATATGCAACCAGCTAGGACGTAAATGCCTCTTAGTCCCATCTTGCGCAACACCTTACAGCAATGTTATGTGCAGTTAACCCGATGTAGACTTCTCCGCACAATGGAAAAATGGTACAAGAGGCAGTAAGTGAGGTCCATCTCAAAAACACTGTACCATTTTATGTAGAGCGGTGTCCAATACTCTACTAATTTTTACGAAATGTTACTATACTGTACAAACCATAAACACTCCTATAGCTGTCGGTAGAGAATTGCGCACCTGATTGGTCCAAGAGGCCATTTTCTTTTGATAGAAAGGGCGGTCGTGGCATCATAGAAAACGTGATAGGGTAAGGCCAATTACAGACATGTCAATGCACCACCATTTTGTACAGTCTCATCACATCGAAATTGATAGAAACGTGTTTTGCACTGTAGTTTATAATCTGTGGCACGCAAATGCTGTACAACAGATGCGATAGCTTACGCCATGTAATTAGTACCGTTAGAGCGATCAAAAAAGGCATAAAACGGGACCATAAGGCTGTAACTCATCAGTAACTTGTCGAAGTGGGAACTTCCACTCTCCTCGTGAATACAGAGTTACAAGGCTGCCGCGTGTACGTTGCAAATAGCTGCGCGGAATTACGTATGGAAGACGTACCTCGATAGGTTACTTGAAGCAGGAAGGGTTCCAACCATTCTTGAGTCATGCATTTTTTAATGTCATTTCGTATTCGCCTAGGCATTGTTTACGAAGACCTTTCTGAAGTCTCCGATATTCTTCTATGGAAGTTATAATAAACAGGTATCATAAATATCGCCACATGATTGTGAATACCACCTGAAACATAACGCTGGACTCATTCAACCAAGTAACGCGTAGAAAATGGTTGCAACTATCTGGGCGTAAGAGAGACGCGATTCTTTAGTTCACTGTGGTGTTTGCACCTTCGAGTTCAGAACTTTTAACATCAACGATCAGTATCGAAGCGATAGCCTAGGTAATTCCATTAGTACAGAGCTACGAGACCAATTCTTTGTCGCCTGCAGTGGCTACATGGCACCAATCGCAGCGAGCATACGATATGTTAGCAGGCATTTAGAGTTCGAGTCTAGTTACGAGCTTTTCAATTTTATTTTTATATTATACTTGTAAGGCCATTCGTAATAAATATTTAACGTTCTTAAGTCTCAAAAGTAATTTGCCACCTTTACAAAGAAAGCATATATACGAAAGGAATAATAACATGCGACTTCCAATGGCAAACGACTACAGGGAATGAAGCGCAGTGCACGTGTTGTCAACATTCTGACCACCGGGCGAGTTGGCCGTGCGCGTAGAGGCGTGCGGCTGTGAGCTTGCATCCGGGAGATAGTAGGTTCGAATCCCACTATCGGCAGCCCTGAAGATGGTTTTCCGTGGTTTCCCATTTTCACACCAGGCAAATGCTGGGGCTGTACCTTAATTAAGGCCACGGCCGCTTCCTTCCAACTCCTAGTCCTTTCCTATCCCATCGTCGCCATAAGACCTATCTGTGTCGGTGCGACGTAAAGCCCCTAGCAAAAAAAAAAAACCTTCTGACCCACCCATTCAACCAAGGAACTGCGCACGTTCGACTCGAAGACCAACTAACAGCGGTCTACACTTCATACGTAGGGCACATGAAACAGCATATCGTAATCCTAGCAGCAACGTGTGAGCACGTACTGTACGGTTAGCACGAAAGGAAATATTATGTATTCACGGGATGATTGTGTGAATATGATACTACTTTATGGAGAAGCAAGGCAAAATGCACGGGAAGCCAGACGCTTGTATCAAGAACGATTTCCTGGACGAAGGCTGCCAACTGCAGATACATTTCGACGTGTTGAAAGACGGTTGCGTGCAACGGGGTCATTTCATACATTACCCCCCGTTCGGGATGCTCCAGTGACGTCTGGAAATAACGACGAAGCTGTTCAAAATGCAATTGCATACAACCCGCACACAAGCTCACGGGCCATAGGAAATGAACGGAACATCAGTCATGTATCTGTACTGCGAATATTGCACCGCCATAAATTCCACCCTTTCCATCAACAGCTGCACCAGGAACTTCACGGAGATGACTTTCCAAAACGGATATAATTTTCGCAATGGATATTACAAAGAGTTGAAGCTGATACGAATTTCTTAATGGACATTCTCTTTAGTGATGAATCCAGATTTCACAACAACGGAACTGTTAATCGTCACAACTGCCATTACTGGAGCGTTGAAAATCCTCACTGTATCAGGGGAGCTCGATTTCAGGTACAATGGGGCGTCAACGTGTGGTGCGGGATACTAGGTGACAAGATAATTGGACCATATTTCTTCGAAGGAAACCTCACTGGACGACACTATCTAGAGTTTCTTCGTGAGTACCTCCCACTCTTGATGTGCCCCTTATGACACTGTTACGGATGTGGTTCCAGCAGGATGGAGCTCCCCCACACTGGTCGTTGGCAGTACGGGACTACTTGCATAGGACATATCCTGGACGATGGAATGGACGAGGGGGTCCGGTCACATGGCCGGCTAGATCACCTGACCTTACTCCACTCGACTTTTTCCTCTGGGGTTATTTAAAGGAAAGAGTCTATGAGCAGGAGCCTGAGAGCCCGAATCATTTACGGCGGCTCATCACGGAAGCCCGCAGGCAGATTCCACCACATATGTTGCAGCAAGCAAGAATGTCTCTCCTCCACCGTGCTCAGATGTGCATTAACGAAGCAGGTGGTCATTTTGAACATTTGCTTCATTAATCGAATGGCCATGCATAAGCCCATCGCACCGCTGTCGGTACAATCTCACTTTATTGCAAATAGCTCTTTTAAGAGCTCCTTAAACATCAAACAGCTGAGTACCTGCAATATGAGAACTGATCATGATTTAGATTTGTCGTCAACAACACGACTCTCACGAACATCAACAACGCAACAAAAATATTCGTCTTACACAGGACTCGAACCGCCTACTAACGAACACCGGTACTCTCCTCTAACTTTTAGCAAGCTCGGCTATCACGGGTTGCTGTTTAGCGCTGTTGTGTTGCTGCTACTTCTAGTCATTCACCAATAATATTCTCTGTACAGGACGTTTCTACGACACATAATTTTCACGATTCTTTACCATCAATCGGTATTTTATCATTAATGCTGATTTGCTTGACACGAATAAACGAATTATGGAAAGCGTTGTAAGAGCAGACATTGTAGTGAGTAGTCAAGGTCAATATTTTTAGGTTCGACTATAATCTGCGGGTTGCATAAATCTGCGTGAATAGGGGCAGCTGTACCACCCGGTATATTGAACTTAAAAGTATTTAAAGACAATTGTAGTAAATTTCCTTGAGCATTTCCTTTATTAAGTAGTAACGGGTAATGCGTTTCAAAGTGGTTACTTCAGCATGTTGACAAAGACTGAATGCCATTTGAGTTGAGTTGCATTAAATTGTGTTCGCTGTTATCTTTTTTGTTCCCTTTTTACTAGTTGCTTTACGTCGCACCGACACAGATAGGTCTTATGGCAACGATGCGACAGGAAAGGGCTAGGAGTGGGAAGGAAGCGGCCGTGGCCTTAATTAAGGTACAGCCCCAGCATTTTCCTGGGTGTGAAAATGGAAAACCATTTTCAGGACTGCCGACACTGAAGTTCGAACAAATTATCTCCCGAATACTGGATACTGGCCGTACGCTGTTGTTATCCACTGAGATGGTAAATTCTTTGGGTTCTGGGGCAAAAATACTCTTCTCGTGTGTAACAAGAATGGTGTTTTTAGCTACTCTAACTAGTTTATGGATAACCCGTGCAGCTGAGTAGTACAAAGTGGTGATGGTGATCATTGTTTTAAGAGGAAGTACTATTGGGCAACCATCCACTTTTAACACTAATCAGAGGGGAAATTTTGAAACATCCGACACTTCGAAAAATTGTGGTATTGGCCAAAGAAAGACAAAGGTCACGAAGTTCGTGAAAATGAAAGACTTCCAAAGTTTCGACTCTTCTAATACCGTCGGGGTCGGAAAAAACAAGAGTTGATCAAGGAAGGTCGAATGCGATAGAAAAAGTGAGGAATCTGGCACAAGTAAGTAGAAAGAATGTCAAGACTCAGCTAAGAGCCCCGTGGTCGCAAACCCACGCTCTCAAGTTAAGAGTCTTTGGGGCCCCTTTTGTCGCCTCTTACGACAGGAAGAGGATACCCTGGATGTATTCTACTGTCCCCACAAAAATGGTTCAAACCCGACATCTGTATTACGTTTCTGTCAACATCATTTGAAAACCGGTGATAATAATATACCGTATTTCACGGCATAATCGTCACACTTTTTATACCAAAATTTTCGAAAAAAAAATGTAGGGTGCGACCATTATACGATGAATATTTAATACCAGTATTTGTATTACTCAAAAAATGTATTTATAACTAAATTGTATTTGATACAAATTTAAGATGCACGTAATACTCGCGTTTATACATCAAAATAATTAAAATAGTCTAAAACAAAATTCATAATTTTTCGCAACAATTCGGCGAACGTTTTTCCAACCTGAAAATAAAAATGAACGTATTAAGTTAATTTGTCATTAATTTGAGTATTTAAGTTAAAATATTACACTTGCAAAATTATCGCTTTGTTGTGAAATGCGGACTTACCGGTACGCAATTTATTCCAAATCTTCGGTGTCGCTGTCGCAGGTTCCGCTATCTGATGCGCCGTCCTCGCCGCTGTTAATACCCGTATCAGATTCTTCGTCTCCCTGCCACACTGCGTCATCTTCGGAACCGTCTAGTGCATTCGAAATCCCAGTCCTTTTGAAGCTCTTGGAGACTAGTTCAGGTGGTATAAGATCCCAACTCTTCTTCGCCCACGAGCATAACAAGTCCAAGGGTGGACGCCTGATATTTCCGGCGGGCGTCAATTGCTGATCGCCGCTCATCATCCACTCGTTGTAAAATCGACGTAAGTGGTCTTTGAAGGGTTTATTAACACATACGTCTAGTGGCTGCAAAGCAGATGTTAGGCCACCAGGAATGACTATCTGTCGTGTCTTATTTGTAGTGAGAATTTGCTTCATTTCGTTCACGAGGTGACCTCGGAAACTATCTAAAACAAGCAGAGCTGGTTGTTTTAGTAGTGCACCAGGTCTTCTATTCCACACAGTTTTAACCCAGTCCAGCATGAGTTCTACGTCCATCCAACCCTTTGGTTGCACTCGTACATGAATTCCACGGGGAAACTGTATATTCTTAGGCATCGTTTTCCTCTTGAAAATGATGTAAGGCGGCAACTTTCTCCCGTCAGCTGTAATGGCTAGCATTGCCGTGCATCGCAACTTCTCACTACCGCTGGTTTTCATTAATACACTCCGTGATCCTTTTAGCGCAATAGTGCTGTTGCGAGGCATATCAAAAAAGATTGGAGTCTGATCGGCATTACCGATTTGAGAAAGCAAGTACGAAGTTTCCTTGCGCAAACGTATGACAAATCGGTGAAAATTTACAATCTTGTCCGTGTAATCAGCAGGCAACTTTTGGCTTAGTGTTGTTCTCCTTCGCACTGACAGATTGTGTCGTCGCATGAACCCCTTAATCCACCCACGAGTCGCCTTAAACTGAGTTACCGGTATGTTGTGTTTGCGCGCTACCTCCTGTCCCTTAATTTGTAACATTTCATATGATACACTGCAGCCATTGTTACGTATTTCACTGACGTACCTAAACACTTCTTCGTCAATTATAGGAAACTTCCCTGTTTTAGGACCTCTAAACGCGCGTCTAGAAGGGTTTGTGCTTTTTAGCTTGTTTTTTACTTTCCGCCAGTCACGCACCAACTTTTCACTCATAGAAAATTTTCTTTCTGCAGCTCTGTTCCCGTGCTGTTCAGCGAAGGCAATTACGCTTAGCTTGAAGCCCGCAGAATAGTTTCTATATTTACCCATAATCGCTTATAAATGCTTCACACGTTAATGTTTTGCGATATAAATGACTTTCCGTAATTGTTCACTATTAAAACAAATTATTTCTGCAAACACCCAAAACACAAATTAAAAACTTAAATTCTCACGCACACATGTCTACAGTAATCACGTAAATCTGAAACAAATAAATGCATCTGTGATCTGTCCATTCCAGAGCAGCCAATACTGTTAGGCAGCAAGGAAGCATGCAACAATTTATCAGTTTAGCTCGTTGGTTGCGACACACTACTGCGCTTGCGCAAAGCTCGCAAACCAGAGCTCTAGCTAGCGCGGTGTAGATCTACTGTATAGTTGTTGACTGTATTCCGAGACGTCAGTAACAAACATTCATTTTTTTCAATTTCTTTTAAACATACGGTAATTAGGTTAATATTTCTTCCCAGTTATTGATGATTTTACATTACATTACTGACGAGTTTATAAAATAAAACTGTAATAGCATTGGATAATAATTATCTTGACTGCTTGGATAAAAGTTTTCATCCCATGCCCGGACACTTATGACGTAGTAGTAAGATAAGAGTCTAGTGATGACAACTGAGACATCGTAAATAATTCGCCTGAATAATTCCGTGGAAATCTGCGTTATCGTCTTGGATTTCACTTCGTGCGCAATAACACAGGAGCCGGCCCCATGGTGTAGGGCTAGCGTGCTTGCCTCTTACACGGAGGCCTCGGGTTCAATTCACGGCCGGGTCAGGGAATTTTACCTGTATCTGAGGGCTGGTTCGAGGTCCATTCAACCTACCTAGCCGGTATTTCCTGGCGACGTTGCCGATAAGCGATAACTTACAGCCTTACGTATTTCAAATGGGAACTCATAATATGTAGGTGGTGAATAAATAAACTGTCTCGCGACCACGTTGTCAAACTGCCGATAGTCTACCGGTAAGCCATGCGTCGTACATATACCGGTATTATTTATTTATACGTTGTGCAACATGTCGCAAACGTGACTGTGTTGCCAAATTGCCCATAAACCATACACATATTTAAATTGCGCATTCATGTGCAACTTACGTTGCAGTTCCATTTACCTTTTAACCAGATTAGTGAACAAAATTTGGACGTGCGACGATTATGTAATTAAAGGTTTAAAGTCCGATTTTTGTATTGAAAATAAAGGATGCGACGATTACGCGGTGGCGACGATTATGCCGTGAAATACGGTATTTGTAGGGCTGCAGTCTTCAGTGTCTTTTGGCAAAAAAATCGAGGTAATACTCATCATCAGAAGAAGAAGAAAAAGAAAAAGAAGAAGAAGAAGAAGAAGAAGAAGACCGAGCCAGTGGCTGTGAGGTTTCGGTCACGTAGCTATCAACTTGCATTCGAAAGATAATGTGTTCGAACTCCACTGTTGGCAACCCTGAAGATGACTTTCCGTGGTTTCCCCATTGTTCACACCAGGGAAATGCCGGGGCCGTTCCTTAATTACGAGGCCATGGTCGCTTCCTTCTCACTGCTAGCCCTTTCCTATCCCATCGTCACCATAAGGCCTATGTGTGTCGATGCGACGTCAACCATATTGTAAAAAAGAAGAATACTTAGGCATTATGTGAATATTCGGCTACACTTATCATTCGAATCGCATGTATCACTGTTATAGGAGTGGTATAGCACTTGCGGTAGATAACTGCGAACCTGTTTGCATAGGCTTTCATAATCTTTACCCATCCTCCCGTGGGTGGGGGTGGTGGAATAACACCCACGCTATCCTCTTGCCTGTCGTATTAGGTGACTAAAAAGAGGCCTCATTGTCTCTTAACTTGGAAGCCCCGGATTGGCGACTACGGGGCCCTTATCTGAGTCCTGGCTTTTTTTCTGTCACTTAGCTTACTTATGCCAGGCTCCATACTTCAGTTTTTCCTAAACGGCCTCCCTTGTGCAGTTAACTCGAAAAAAGAAAACACGAATAATATTATTATACAGTTCATATTACATTTGCTGCTTCTTTAAAAAAACATCTTTGTTTAGAAGCTTTCGCATAACATTTTAAAGACTTGGGTGGATTAGAAACACTTGAGTGTTACCGCCCATCTATACCCTTCTGTTCAAATTGCGGTTCATCGAAATTATATCAGAAGAAAATATTTAATGGAACCCATAAATACAAACATCGTTCATATAAACATATGATTATTCAGTAATAATTTCATTGTAATAAGTAATATAAGTAAAAGGTAACTAACCTCGAACAAGACGGAATTATAAGTGGGTTGCCATTTACACCGCCTGTAATTTTTTACCGTATCCACTGAGCTCTCCATTGCTATTCACTGGAATGTGAAACACTAAAATCCCGCCAGTTGACTTATTCTGACAATTTGGTGTAGCGCAGTATCACATTTTCCTTAAATGCAAATATATTTCATATTATCACGTCAGGCCCGCCCACATCATAACGATGCCTAAGACCCAATATGGCCGTCACCGCAAGGGATTGTGGTAGTGTGACCAGACCTTCCTATACTGACCTTGCATTATGACCTGACCGAATGAATGGAAACAGACTGAGGATTTTCATATTTACAGGTGTAGATCATAAAACATTAAAGTGTTATTGCAATCAAGTTGTGCCAGTAAAAGTATTTAATAAAATACTTTTTTTCAGGAGAGAAGTAAAAAGTAAATATGTGATTCATTCTTTATTTTCATAATTACGCTGTTACATATTTTCCTTTTTATGCTGAAACGAATTCAAAGTGAAATAAAAGAAATTTAATTTTTCCTCAGTTTCTTAAACAAAATTATTGGACTAAAATTATATATTTTTGGCTCATTATATCGGCTATTTTCGTAACTGTTTCATTTGGACTACACTACTGTAACGCCCGCAAGACATCTTCATTTACATCTCAAGGATGGGCATAACCTAACTAAAACCTAAAAAATTAGACTTACAATGTTCTACTTCCGAGGTACAGAATGTTAAGTAAATATTATTTGAAGATAACAGCATTAACGATTAAATGTTCATCTTTTGATATTTTTAAACCATTGAAATTGAAACTGTATTCCGGATCCAAATGGTCACCCTCATTGGAGGACGGATGATTTATTTCTTTAATAAATCTCTCTCTCTATGCTGACCACTTTCAAAATACCAACAAGAACCCATGAGAACCCTTCCACTAAAGCCTCCTTCCTCCTTTTAATATATATCTATATTTAATGCTATTTGTTCGGGGCGTCGACCTAGAAAGATCTTTTACCCCTACTTGCACCATATGTTAGGAACCTGCATGTATTTGGAAATTGCGGAAGTGTACATTGTTGAATGTGAGGACAGGAACGTTAAGGACGACACAAACACCCAGTCCCCAGGCCAGGGATATTAATCACTTAAAATTAAAAACCCCTAACCTGGCCTGGAGACAAACCCGCGGACGCCGGGTGATAGGCGGACGCATTGCTCCCTACACCACGGGGTCGGACTCCCTTTGAATATTTTAATGCCAATTAGTCCACTTTCTATCTTGCCGGACTGAGTGGCTCACTCAGTTGAGGTGCTGGCCTTCTGAACACAACTTGGCAGGTTCGATTCTGGCTCAGTCCGGTGCTCAAATACGTCAGTAACTTGTTGGTAGATTTGCTGGCAAGTAAAAGAACTCATGTGGGACTAAATTCTGGCACCTTGGTGTCTCAAAAAACCGTTAAAATAGTTAGTGGGATGTACAGCAAATAACATTATTATTATTACCATGTTCTAGCTTAGCAAAATTAATGGTCAAATATAAAAAATATTATGGTCCGCCGTCGTTACAACAGCTGATCCTCCACGAGTTACGATTTAGCTTTTGCTTCAAGTGAGGTAAGCAGATCGCCCACCGCTCTGCTACTCGCCCTTACTGCCCACTCCTAAACCTTCCTGCCATGTCGCAGCCTTGACCTCACCTGACCAAGGGTGCATTGCATCTTCACTTGGTCAGCTGGATATTGAAATTCTGTTCGAAAGACATTACCTGAATTGAATATTGTGTTAAATATTCTTTTATATTGTAATTCTATGTTTTTGGTACTTGCGAGTACGGTAGGCTGGTTCAGCATATGCTGGACGGCTTTCTCCAAACTTAAAGAACATGAACGGACAATCAACAGGCATTTACACGTGGAGTCATGGAAGACTGATGACACCTAAGAATGTACTTTCATCGGTCAGAATCATCAAAATGATTTTAAACAATAAATTCTCCTTGACCGCGACTTTTTTACAATTGGTTTTACATTACACCGATACAGATAGGTCTTATGGCGACGATGGGACAGGAAAGACCTAGGAATGGGAAGGAAGCGGCCATGGCATTAATTAAGGTACATCCCCAGCATTTGCCTGGCGAGAAAACGGGAAACCACCGAAAACCATGTTCAGAGCTGCCGACAGTGGGATTCGAACCCACTATCTCCCGGATGCAATTTCACAGCTGCGCGCCCCGAACCCCACGGCCAACTCGCTCGGTACCGTGACTTAGAAACTATTATTATTATTATTATTATTATTATTATTATTATTATTATTATTATTATTATTATTATTATTAGTTGATCGTATCGGCCTAGTAAGACCACGTCTCTCTCGCCTTATACTTTGGCCTTTCTTGGAAACCCTGGTGGTCTTTTAGTTTCTTCCTGAGTGAGTTGCGTTCTTGTATATCTTCATCAGTGATCCCCATCTCCTGTCGGTCCCTCTCCACCTCTTTGAGCCAAGTTGGCTGGGTCTTCTTATCTTTAAGACAGGTAAAGACCTGGTTCGATAATTGTATTGGTTTCATTCTTACCAAGTGGCCATAAAAAGCAATTCTCCTTCTCCGCATGACATCAGACATGAGTATACTCTACAGCTCATGGTTATGCCGATATCTATATTCATTGTCCTTAATTGGGCCAAGAATTTTCCTTATGATTTTTTAAATTTCCTTTTTCTCTACAAGGCCTTTCTTGTACATATCAAGGCATTCCACTGCATACAAGGCCTCTGGTCTTATGAGAGTGCAACAATGTCTCAGCTTTACGTTCAAGGATATGGACCTTTTGTTGTACACATTTTTTGTCAGTTGATAAGCCATTTTCATTTTATCCATACGCGACAGGATAGATTCCTTCCAGAGATGTTTGGTTCTATCCACTCGCCAAGATATTTAAGTTTATCTGTCAGTTTGATTGCCCGTCGTTTACTTTCAGCTCTCTTGTTTTTATAATAATAATAATAATTATTATTATTATTATTATTAATCTTATTATGGTTCATGGTGTGGGTTACTGTAGTCACGTCCTAGTTCGTGAACAATGGGCAACGCCTGAGTAGTCTAGGAAGTGGTCCTGAGAGTCGGGATACCAGTTGCTGTGGAATGGGAGTGGGCATCTCGGACATATTCTGAGTCATGGCCTCCGTGTGCTCAGGCGGCTAGGATTATACAATCCACCGGTGGTCCATAACCTGTTAGAGGAGAGATCCTCACTTGGACTATGTGCAAGTAGGGTAGCATCCTGCTTCATGAATTTACCGAGCTCAGAACATTTTAAGCAAGCCTCGGACTATGGGTGTAACGGAGTCACACTCACATTTGACAGGCGAGGGACTCCTTGGAAACGGCGAACGAAATGCAATTCGGTGGGGAGCTATCAATATTAATGGGGCTTATGGAAGAAAGAAAGTAGAACTGGCTGAGTCAGCAAAGAGGATGCATCTGGATGTGCTAGGAGTAAGTGATATTCGGGTAAGGGGAGATAACGAGGAAGAGATAGGAGATTATAAAGTGTACTTGACGGGTGTTAGAAAGGGAAGGGCAGAGTCTGGGGAGATAAAGGCTAATTTAAAAAGAACTCGATGAATGAAGCTGTACGCATAAACCGGCTTCGGTGGTGGGGTCATGTGAGGCGAATGGAGGAGGATAGGTTACCTAGGAGAATAATGGACTCTGTTATGGAGGGTAAGAGAAGTAGAAGTAGACCAAGACGACGATGGTTAGACTCAGTTTCTAACGATTTAAAAATAAGAGGTATAGAACTAAACGAGGCCACAACACTAGTTGCAAATCGAGGATTGTGGTGACGTTAAGTAAATTCACAGAGGCTTTCAGACTGAACGCTGAAAGGCATGACAGTCTATAATGATAATGTATGTATGTATGTATGTATGTATGTATGTATGTATGTATGTATGTATGTATGTATGTATGTATGTATGTATTATGTATATATGTATGTATGTATGTATGTATGTATGTATGTATGTATGTATGTATGTATGTATGTATGTATTAATGTTATTGCTTTATTGCTTTAACTACCCACTAACTACTTTTACTGTTTTCGAAGACGCCGACGTGCCGGAATGTTGTCTCCCAGGTGTAAATCTGATTGCCCCTGGTTTACTTTTAGCTCTCTTCTTCTCCTTATTATTATTGTTATTATTATTATTATTATTATTATTATTATTATTATTATTATTACTGCATGAACTGAGTACGCTGACATAGATATATTTTGACTAAATGACGGATTTTCTGACGGGTATAAAGAGATTTTCCTTTCTTGAGCTGAGAACATTGTTATAGTGACACATTTCCTCTACAAATTAAATTTATAGCAAAAATAACTTGGGATTTTATGGTTTAAGGTTCTTAGGATCTTGAACAATCAGTAGTGTAGGCCTATGTATGTATCTTCAGTCCCTCAGCGATGGCTCTGGTGGGATCCTCAACAGCTTTGCCATCAGCTGTCAGAGATAGCCTAGGCACCACTGAAGAGGCGTACTAGGGAAATGAGGTGTGAGGTAGTTTCCCGTTGCTTTCCTCACCGAGCCAGAGTTGCTATTACATATCAGTCTGCCAAGCCCACTGAAATGCATACACCAACCGACCCTATGAGCAACATTTTGACACCATTCATAGCAGAGACTGGCTGCATAAGGATTGGCATTCCTAGCATCGCTCATACCTCAGTCACTTTCATATTGTCAAAGCCAAGGATAAGACAGAGACAGATCAATGAAAGTAACAACATTGCTCTAGCCCATACCAGAAGACATAGTGCACTGTAAACACTAGGTCCTGCCAGCAAAGGCATAGTGCAGGCCTACAGAATATTATTAAGAAATTGACGCAAAGTAAGGGCAGGCCAAATAGTGAGGTAGATGCCGTATATTTGCCTGGAATAAATTAAAATTTCACACAGTCTATGAAGAGCGGTAGTTTAGACCTTGACCTTCTAGTCAAGGGGTCGTGTGTTCGATTTGTCAGTGGTTGGTGGGCTGGTGCAACGTAAGTGGAAGATGTTGGAATGGGGAAGATTTAGGATTGGGATAGTAACGACCGTGACTGAATTAAGAGAGAGCACCGTTATTTACCTAGTGTGAAAATGGGAAAACAGGAAACCACATTAGTTCGAAACCTTCTCACTTGTTTTCCTTGCATTACTTTGTTCGCTCTGTAAGTTAGTGTTGGAGTAAGTCAGCTGTGTCTGCTCCTGTTTCTACAGACACACTAAAGAGGCATTTAGGGAAAACAGCATTAACCGTCTTAAAAGAAACGTCTGAATAGCTCCAACGTTGTGTAGTTTCGGTTTACAGGCACAATAAAGCAGTTAGTACACAACCAAGCTTGTTGCAAGCGTCTCAGTGGCTAGAGTGGCAATTTCATACGTCACTTGGCAACGCTGCGGGAATTAACAAACTTCTTGCGCGTTGCCATGGCAACGGCAGTAACGGAGCTTGTGATTGGGTGGCGGTGCAGTAATCCTAAATGACCTTTTTACTAATTGTACTTAGGGCTGTAATCCCTACATGTTGGTGAGTTCTTCTCATTATGAGATGAGAGCTCCGTGGTTACCCTCTGCAGTAGAATAAAGTGGAGGACATGCCATTGTGAGTATTGAAATCGAACCTTGCTTTAGGAATGAGAGCTACGAGAGCGGAATGTGTCATCATAGGCCTTAAAAACTGAGGTCACTGAAAACTCAAGTGGTCGGCGGGGAGAGGAACGCAGTCTGTTTTTGACTATTTTGGTATTTTTCATTTTGATAAATGGAACTGGCCAAGGAGCGTCTTGCTGTGGGGAAAGAAGCCATCTCTACCTGTTCTCCATCAGGAAGCTTCACTCCATGATGAGGAAAAGGATAAACTGACAGATAGCTCGATTACTAAAGTGAACTTCGCATCGCTTGTTGACTGATGTGGAGTTATCGACACTTTCTGAAACAAATTGTTTCGACTGACAGAAAAAGGTTCTTTTTCCAGAAATATCAGTAACGTTTGTATCTCGAACTAGATGCTAAAAAAATTTGACATCATCAGACTTCCTTAAGTTTAAATATTAGTGATCTCATCTGCCAGCATAAGACAGATCGGATTGTTACGAAAGTTCTTCACTTATTCTCTAAAATGAGAATATAAATTCAAAAATAAATATCAGCTCTAAATTAACCAGAAAGAAATAGAAGTTAAACAGAAATCACTCTCTGGCTACTTAACATGAGCACCATGAAATGATGTTCAGCTAGAGATAATTCATCTGATTTTTCTTCTTAGACTCCGTCTGGCGACCCAATTGGTTATAATAACTTGTGCAACAGCGGCTCGAAAGATTTTGAAGGAAGATCGTCCATACCAGCTACGCAGGTCTTTAAGCCACGAATTTCTCCGTCTCGCCACAGATCGTTTTCCTTCAGTTTTCCCACAAACACACAGTAAATAGACAGGCAGCGCAGTATCTGGTAGCATTGATGCTAGTGAAGCCGGAAACGTGCGGCCGCCGCCATCTTACGTCACTACAGATCCACCGTAAACATAGTGTTACTATGTTACATGCAGCTTTGGTTTATGTAGTTTTCACTTTTATTTTCGGCAAACTGCTGTGTGGTAGAATGGTGAATACCTGAGTAGTGTTTGGGTGTGGTTTTTCTTATTCACAAAGAAAGAAAACGAAGGAACAGGAGTTTCAATTCACCGGTAAGTGGCTCACATGTTCTCAAATAGACTTGTTGTCTAGTTATTAACGCTATTAAATTTACTGTTAAAGGTACCTAATTATGTAGGAGACAGAGATAACTTCCCTCCGATGTATAATTGTTGGCGTTAGCGCCTTGTGATGGAGTTGAGTAATAATAATAATAATAATAATAATAATAATAATAATAATAATAATAATAATAATAATAATAATAATAATAATAATAATAATAATAATAATAATAATAATACAGCAACACTTCGTTATTATAACCGAGCTTGATATCTGCAGTCGCTTAAGTGCGGCCAGTATCCAGTATTCGGGAGATAGTGGGTTCGAAACCCACTGTCGGCAACCTTGAAGATGGTTTTCCGTGTTTTCCCATTTTTACACCAGGAAAATATTGGGTCTGCACCTTAATTAAGGCCACGGCCTCTTCGTTCCCACTCCTGGCCCTTTCCTGTCTTATAGTTGCTATAAAAGCTATCTGTGTAGGTGTGACGTAAAGCAAATTGTAAAAAGACCACTTGGTTATGGTTTGAGTTTTTGTTTTGGTTATATCAGTAATTAAATGGTAGTGGCCTTTGTCTCTTCTATTCTTTAAGGATATGTTGTATGGATGTCAAAATTACTGTTAAAATTAGAGTGGAAGGGTTAGTAAGCTTGTATAAATCGATAGGTGTTTATTATCACAGAATATTATTGAACATTTCTCAGGATTTGTGGTAAAGATGTTAGTAATTTCTCTGCAATGTGATACGTGTAAGGAAGCAGCTGTAAAAAAAATAAAAAATAGAAAATCCTTATCCATTATTTCTTTGAGGAATATGGGTAATCTCTATGTTACTACGAAAGATTCTGTTCATGTGTGAAAACTTACTGAGATGTATTTGAGAGATAATGCATGTAAGGGTTTAAGTTTAAGCTCAGCATGAAAGGGAATATACCAAATGAAGCCACAGCTCATTTGTATGAAAGAAATTTGTTTTCAAGGTTAAGCTTACATGCTTTAGGTCTAAACGCAATGGAGACGCATGTTTATCGCCTTATTAATATAATTTCATCGGTGCTCTTGAAAATACGTGTTAATCATTCTTTGAGAGAGTTGATTGGGAGCAGATATGACCATAGATCGGTCTTAAGAAGATGGCGACTTTTAAGCATTTGTAAATTGATATACCAATGTTTCCTTTTTTTAACGGTAAAGTGAAGGAGCTAATAGGTCTCATTAATCAGTATTATTGTTATTATTTCGATGTGATTTTATTTATTTTAATTATCTCCTGTCCAATATTCCCGTTTCCTCTAGTATTTTACATTAATGCATCGGGATAGTGTAGTGACGTAAGATGGCATCGGCCGCACGCTTCCGGCTTCAGAATCCTGCTGCTCATTGGCAGTCTAAATCTATATGTCTGTGAGTTTTCCCCACGATGATTAGTTGGACAACTTTACATCGTTCACTTCTCATTATGTGCCTGAGCTTTCGTTCCTTGATGGTTGTTTGAAGCTGCCCCTAGTTATCGCCCTCCTAATCAGTTCATATAAACAATATTTCTTTAGTTAATTTTTAATTTAGTTTATTTGCATTATATTTTCTGTTCATTATAACAACATTTGTTGAATTGAATATCGTTCTAATTAACGTCAATATATAATATACATCATTAGGTTTTAGACTAGCGTCTCTTGTTTCAGTCCTAAAAATTCATAAATAGTTTGTGTTGTTCATCTGCTGAGCAGCTCCAGAGTAATCAGTTACCTCTTAATAACATAACGTAAATGAACATCATGTTAATGGCTTCACAATATCCGGGGACATCGTACGGCACCGCTCGACTTGGAAGAGGAAATGGCGTTTCTATGTTTGTTAATTCTACTCAAACGTTTCTGTAATTTTGTGATTTGCCTTCTATTAGATTAATTGTGTAATAATAATAATTTCATGTGCACCCTGGTAAGGCAGACCCACCGACGAGGGTGGGTGGCATCTCCCGTGTATATGAAACTGCGTGTCTTTGTAGTGGAGAACAGTGCTTTGTCTGTTGCTGGACAGTACAAACACACAGACCTCAAGCCAGGGGAAATAACCATCAAACCCAGAAACCTCTGAACCGTAGGCGATTACGCTGACTATTCTGCGAATGAGCCGTTTTTATAATGACTGAGTAGTAAAGATCCCTTCAAAACAAGAGTAAGAAGTACATATGATTGTTATCTTCTTCTTTATGTGCCGTATCTTTCATGTTTACACCCTTCGTGACCCTTTCATTTCTATTGCCGATACTTTCCTTTCTGATTAGTGTTACGTGCAGGTCGCCCATGTGGCGTCGACTCGAAAGAACTGCACCAGGCCTCTCCGGAGGCGACACGCCTTTAATTACGTGTTGACAGAGGACACTACATCTCACAACAATAATCACAACCACCATATCCAATTTCTGACATTTCATTTTTAATAACTCTCGCCTAGCTCTTGTTCTTCGTAAAAGTTCACTAGCTGAAGCTCTCACCGACCAGTTCAAGAAACAGAATCTCCCTGTATGCTTTGTGTGATGCAGGTTTTCTACAATTCTACTTCTCATTTTCGTTTCAACCTTCAGTACGAAGAGGTCCTGTATGTTGCTTAAAACGGGCATACACGCAGAGTTCACACTGTAGCGATAGACAGGAAAAAACTAGGACCATTTTCATCATCGATCCCAGGGTCCGCTTACAAATTGGTGAAGAACAACCACTAACTGTCCATCGTGACCAAAAGTACATCTATGACCCCACACTATGTCCAAGCACGACCTCCAAATGGTTACGGTAACAGGGTTACTTGCGGCTTGCAAGCACACTATTACAAAAATTCTTTATTGAATTTTGTGTCCGTTTCGGTCGAACAGCACAGTTATGAGAAAAATACCGCTATTGACTCTAGAAGGCTCTCTTCCCATTTTAAGAAATCATCTGTGTAATCCCCACCAAGAATAATTAATTTCCAAGTACTATTTTTAACGATTTAAAATCACAAATTTTGTATGACATGCTTCGTCGAAAGGACAAGCAATTGGGAAACAACGATAAATTAAGGAAAATAATTCTTGTCGTTAGCATCAAAATTGTCCAACATTTCGCGAGCACGAAACAGACTAGCCTCATACAACTCCATGCTCCAGTACGTACTTGACAAAACTGAAAAATCATAACTATATTTTGGTGGAGCAGTGGTTTTACGTCATCAGATAAGATCTTGTGGCCAAGGATGGGGAACATTACAGCCAAGTGGCAACATGCTTTCGAAACGTGTGGAATACAACACGAAATGGGAGTTGACGTAGGACGGGATACTCATGTGAAGTCCGTTTACGACACGGGAAGTGTTAAACAATGAGTGGGTGTACCTTCGACAGTTAAAATGAGCGACTGCGACAATCTATTTCTAAGGACTAGCCGAACTTTGAATTACTATCCATTGGTACGCTGAATATAACGTGGTGTGTATCAAGAAATTAATCCTTTTGATCTGATGAAGCGAGAACTAACCCAGAGAGTCGCTAATAAACGGCCGCACTAAGAGAGATTGGAGAACGAGTTAACTTTCTGCGAAATGTATGACTAAACAGCGTAGAGCACGGTGCGGTAGTGGGAAAAAAGGAGTGTGATTTGTTCCGAGACATCCTGCGGGCCCTCATCCATCACTCTTGCCTCATTAGCCGTGTCCCTGCCGCCTCATCTCAATGCCAGTCCCTGGAGTGTCCCTCGCCACAACGGCAGTGCAACTTTCCTACTCTGCATTGCTAAACAGCCCCCATGGGCCCTCTGGTTAAAATGTTTGATCTTGCGCTTTGCGCAGCTCAGCTGAGGTGTGTGAGGGTTAATACTATCCAGACACCTGCATGTGGTGCGACCTCCTGTTCACTTGGCAGACAGTCACCCTCGGCAGTCCCCGCAGAGTGGTGTGCCTCAATCCCTCCACACCACAACTCTCCGAACTTACTTCCTGCAATCTGATTCAGTTTGGAGAAATGGAAATACTGAGTTAACAAGTATGTGAATGAAACTAGACATTATCACTCGAATTAGTATGGGTCTTACGGGGATTTGGAGTACCCTATCTCAAGTCCCTATAGCTTTGAAATGCCCTGCGTTAAAATTCAAAATTATTTAGATCTATGTTTTTGGGCCCTGCAATGAAAAACATAGGATAAACCTTGATTTATTTTCAGGGGCTGCATAAGACATACAATCTACATTATCTTAAACGAATGTGTAATTTGGTTTCCTACCCAGATTTCTTAGACTTCAAAATGCCGCGTACCGGGCGAGTTGGCCGTGCGGTTAGGGGCGCGCAGCTGTGAGCTTGCATCCGGGAGCTAATGGGTTCGAACCCCACTGTCAGCAGCCCTGAAAAGTTTTTCTGTGGTTTCCCATTTTCACACCAGGCAAATGCTGGGGCTGTACCTCCATTAAGGCCACGGCCGCTTTCTTCCCAGTCCTAGCTTTCCTGTCCCATCGTCGCCATAAGACCTATCTGTGTCGGTACGACGTAAAACAAGTTGGAAAAAATGCCGCGTAAATGCATAAATAGTGTGGATAACTTCTATTATGTAGGCGGTGAAGTGACGTTTTCATCTCAGAAACGTGAATATTACCATTACTTGGACTGTAAAACAAGTAAAGGTAAACCCTGGATACCACATTGATGGTGTAATTCCCGTGCAGTAAATCTCCATGTTTGGTTGGGTTGTAATATAACCCTGGAGATTCACTTTCTTCCCTCTTATCTTTCCAAGTAAATCTGGCACTTCGAGTGAAAGCATGGAGAGTATTTCAATCAAGATATTTCAGCAACTGAAGGAAGGTACCAAGGCGATTGAACTCATCTAAGAATACTGAATTTTCACGACCGCATTGCAATCAAAAAACAGAAAAGTACAGAAAGTACAAAAAGTACTGACGACAACGGTCGATCCGGGAGGCCAGCCTCATCCATTACGGACAACAGCAAACGGGCGGTGTATGAGGCGATTAGGAGGGACTGGAGCTTAACATCTCTTCAACGCGCACTACATGTACGTAACACGAGGCCTAATAGGTTGAAAGTCGATTTCGAAGTCATCTATGTTTGCAGACTATCGTTGGAATGTGATGAGAGATACTTTACAAGTAGACTACAAACGAAAGTCAAAGAAACAGAAACGCTGCAGTGCATAGGTAAATTGGTATTAGTGCATGGAGTTGAGTTCGTTCAAAACCTATATGGCGCGATGGAAAGGTTTCCGTTTGAAGGCGTTGCTGCAGCGGACATCCACTCTGATGTGGATATATAAGCACGGACATGTAGGCAAAGGGATTAGTGTAGCAGTCGTGTCGTGCCGCGGCCACGTGTACTGTGGCGACGTTGTTATCAAATGCGTCCAAACAGGACCAACGTACTGTTATTCTGTTCTTGGCTGCCGAACGACAAACAATGGTGGACATCAATCGGGGAATGAAGACTGTGTATGAGGCAGCATGTCTGTCGAAACCACCGTTGTGGAATGGTGCACCAAGTTCCGGGCAAGTTGTGTGTCGAGACAAGACGCCGGTCGATCTGGGAGGCCAGCCTCATTCATTACGGACAACAACAAGCGGGCGCTGGATGATGCGATTAGGGCGGACCGGCGCTTAACCATTATCACGCCTTCGGCCCTCAGAAAGGCCTTGAAAGGTCGATGCTTCCTGTCGGACGAGGATGTGGAGCAGGCGGTTACGAACTTATCGACGCAGCAGGATACGATGTTTTACCATACGGAGATCTTCAAGCTGGTGCATTGGTTGGATGACTGCATCAATGCTCACGGCGATTTTGCCTAATTGGAATCCCGTCGAACGGAAATTTATTTATCGTTCCTTATACAAATATCTTAAATTTAAGAGCTAATCAAAGTGTTCTCAAGTCATATTCATGTTCCTTGACTCCTATTTCCTTGGAAATGAACATTTTTGTTAAGGAAACGGACAACTTTTTTTCCTTTCATGACTAATGTAATTAGGCAAGAGGTCTGACCCTTCGAAGAATGCAGGGATCGGAAAAAGTACGATAAGAACGACGAAAGACTCAAAACGTAATACCGTTCAGTGAGGCAAGAAGAGGACAAGCGTTGACCAAAGGAGGTCGGATAGCGAGGAACCAAACATTACCAAACTCAGTTGTGGCCCCGTGGTCTCCAACCCATACACTCAATTTGAGAGATCTTGAGGTCCCCGTTTAGTAGCCTGTTATAGCCGACAATGAATAGAGGGGCAGATCATGCTGGCTATCCCAGTGTCCTTGATCTCTAAACGGAATAGTGGATGACCGTTTGCTTAATCCACTCACTTACGTTCTCCAACTAAGACGTGTGGGATCTCCAAGGACTATCTTCCCCTCGATCCTTCCTAACACGAGCCAGTAGGTTTTGGATGCCTCATGATTTGACCAATTCCTATTTTCAATTTAGCGTGTCCTACTGTGCAATGTGCCTTGCAGATGATCCTGTAGAGCCGTCTTTGGACTCGAGCTGAGGACAAGACGGTCGATAAAACCCTGTATCTGGAAACCGTGGTTAGCCAGCGCAGGGACGATCAAGAAGTAAAGTTTCTCACTTAGAGTGTCAGGACAGCATTTACGAGTCTCCGCCAGGTGGTCTACAGCTGCAGAGAGCTCTTGATCTTGACAGTCGTACAGAGTTTTATTTTCTCTGCGCATTCTGGTCAATACCTCCTCATCGAGCGTTCTGTCTACTCAGATGATATGAAGATTACATTTCCATTGCGTCGAGTCTCTTCAGGGTGAGTTAAGTTATGGCCCTGGACATAGCACCATTTGATTCTAACCCGCAGCTGTAGACCACTTGGCAAAGGCTTGTACATGCTTCCATGGCCTTCTCGTTGATGACGGAATCCAGATACAGGATCTTCTCGACCCTCTGGTCTTCCTCGTGTTCAGCCCGAGTCGAAAGGTTTCACATGCCTCCACCATTTTCGACAGGATCATCTGTAAGGCACATTGCACAGTAGGACGCGGGAAATTCAAAATAGGAAAACTTACTCTATAATGATAGTCAAACACTTTTGTGTGGAGAGAACTCTGGGTTTTCTTCCTTCCTTTCATAAGGAAGTTTCTGTGTTTGAGTGAATGAACACAGAGGCTATTCTTGAATGGTAATTCACAGCCTGTTTCCAGTCATTCAACCGGGTCAGGAATGGAATGAATGAAGCGAGGATAGGAATTGCCCAGGCTGCCTGTCGCACTCCTCTGGGGCAATGATTAATGACCGACAGATGAAATGAAATGAAATTGGATAGCGTTGCTGGGATGAAAGATGACGTGGAGAAAAACCTGTCCCGCCTCCACTTTGCTAAGCACAAATATCACATGGCATAACCGGGATTTGAACCACGGAACCCATCGGTGAGAGGACGCCAGGGAGGATACTCCAAGGGAATCTTCTTAGTGTTTATAAAGAAATAATGGAAGTGTAACAGTGTTCTGAAATGTGATACATATCCAGGTTATGACGTCAGTTGCGAGTCGCTACATGACGCGGAATTTTATGGAAATTATCTCCCAGCTTTTTACCTTTAAACATTCGTACGCGTGTAGTTTGTATCACCAGTATATCTGACTCTCTTTTAAATATTTGTCTTCGTTCATGCAGTTTTCGCAGGTGCGGCGACTCAGTTGAAAGTGTAACGCACATCTTATATGAGATGTTCATCTTAAGATCGCAGCACGAGGTCGGAACGCCCACCCACCTCCTGTGGGTGGTTTTTAGTCGTCATAAAGTGTGAGACGCGCTCTCTGCTCTTGTCATAACGAGAACACGAACTCCAGGTACGGCACGAGTTTTTATTACACTTCCATCTCGTGTAATTACCGCACACGAGATACGTATCTGTCATAAGACTCCTTGATAATTTCTTATTTAACTGGAGCTCCGCATAAATTCAAGCAAGATTTTAGACGAGTTAAGATATGAATACGTAAGAGGATATCACGTCAGTGCTGAATTTTTCCTGTGCTATCAGCTTACAAATGCCATTGTAGGTGACCTAATTATTTATTTGTTACTCATATGAAGAAAAGACTTAGCTAAATCTTCAATATTAAGGAAAAATTATACTTATGACGCATTTTGAGAATGGTTACCTGCAGTAATAAGACGCGAGCTCCAGAATTTATCTGCAGAAAATCTCGGGCTCTAGTTTCATTAACTGTGACTACAGAATTAAATAAGTAATGATAATAAAAGTTAATAAATATAAAACAAATAAAATACTTATATATTCATAACCGATACACAGAGAGGATACAACTTTCAGCACGGAAATATACTGGTTAATTCTTTACGTTTAAACTCTTTGGGACTCAAGTCTCCGAATATGGCGACTATCGGCGTCAGCAGAATAACACGATTTATTAAATCCTTGTGATTATCGAGTCAAAGACATTACTAAAGGTGTTTCAGTGCGCTGAATTTATAAAAAAATTTAGGTTCAATAGAGTGAAACAGAAAATTGTGGCGTCAGACGGCTGTTGATTGGTTAAAGTTTCTGATAGTCTTATAGTGGACTGGTCATCGGAGCCATGAGTCAAAGTAATTTCATACACCGGATTAACTATTAGGCCTAAGTATGCTACATTTATTTATTGCTTCAAAACTATATTATACTTCACTTTTTCAGTTAATGTACTTAACTGTCATTGTAATACTTCGGGTAAATGCACAACAACTCAGGTAATACCGTGGCATGGTATAGAAAACACCGCACTAGTCTGTGATTTATTGCCTAAATCATTCCCAAATAAAATTAATGTAGAAGTACTCACGTTGAAGTAGCCTGTATTCCAGGAAAGGATCCAACCTTTGGGATGAGAGTACAAGACGTGATAATTCGATCAGAGCTCCTCCTCACGCAGGAGTACAGAGACAATATTTCTGTTACTCACGGTTATTTACCTAAGATGTCTACTTCAAATAACTCGTGAACCGTTCAAGATATCGACTTCCTGTTTTCACTTTCAGTAACGGTACGCAAGGTCTCATAATCGGACCATTCAGGACTAGAGACACAATATTTCAGTTACTCAGGTATAAGTCGAGCCTTCAATAATTCTTAAGGTAATAGTTAAGAGATATATTTTTTTCATTCATTCATCGTTACAGCCAGCAGGTGTCCATGTTTACAAAAACAACCTCTCCTTCTATCTCTCAGAGTTCTTTCTTTCCACTAGCACTATAGGTTTGTAAGTTTATGGCTTATCATTTCTCGCTTTTTCACCGAGAAGTTTCGTGGCTGAACAAGCTGTTTCTCTGGTGCATCCCTTATCACTGCAATTTATTCCTAATGAATTATCTCTGCTTTTTCGACACGCACTTCTTGTAAACCTTTGTGTACATTCCTCAGCCACAAGCGTTTGGTCAGTATGTTGTGGAAGGCTAGCGTCCTCTTTCTCCTGGTGGTTGTTCTACTCTGTTTGTAGCTTAGTTTCAAGTATAGTTCGTTTAGTGGCTTCTTAGGGCGCACATTTTTATAAGAAATATTCCTTCTCTTTTATCACCAGCCCCAGGGGCTCTGAACTTTGGAGCGTGGGTTGGCGACCACGGGGCCCTTAGCTGAGTTCTGGCATTGCTTCCACTTACTTATTCCCGGCTCCTGACTTTCATTTATCCTATCCGACCTCTCTTGGTCAACTCTTGTTCTTTTCCGACGCCGACGCTATTAGGTTTGCGAGGGCTAGGGAGTCTTTCATTTTCGCGCCCTTCGCGGCCCTTGTCTTCCTTTGGCCGATACCTTCATTTTTGGAAGTGTCGGGCCCCTTCCATTTTTTCTCTCTGATTAGTGTTATATAGAGGATGGTTGCCCAGTTGTACTTCCTCTTAAAACAATAATCACCGAGCTCGATAGCTGCAGTCGCTTAAGTGCGGCCAGTATCCAGTATTCGGGAGATAGTAGGTTCGAATCCCACTGTCGGCAGCCCTGAAAATGGTTTTCCGTGGTTTCCCATTTTCACACCAGGCAAATGCTGGGGCTGTACCTTAATTAAGGCCACGGCCGCTTCCTTCCCACTCCTAGCCCTTTCCTATCCCATCGTCGCCATAAGACCTATCTGTGTCGGTGCGACATAAAGCAAGTAGCTAGTAGTAACTAGCTAGTAGTAGTAGTAAAACAATAATCACCACCACTCTCTTTTATCAGTTACTCTTTTCTCAGTTTCCACTGCATAGACACTCTCGGTTCTTGAATGGCGATGGATTTCAAGTACTATGTTCCATAATGGGTTTCAGTGGTTCCCCATTTTCACACTAGGCGTATGCTAGGGCTGTATCACGCACGCTTCCTATCCCATTGTCGCTATAAGACCTGCCAGTGTCGGTGCGACGTAAAACAAATAATACGCAGCCCTTCACCAAACATCCTGTTCCTTCATATGTCACATTTACTCGCATTATCGTCTCTCTCAAGAATCCTTTACCGAAAAATTAATCCTTCACGTCACCAAACTCTAACCCAACTGCTTCTTCCTTCACATCTTCAAACCGAAATCATGTCTCGCCACTCACCATTCCGCTGAGGAATGAAATCATGTAGGTACACACTCACTGGTCATGAATCTAATCGTGTACGTACGTCTGGTACAATTAGTGTCACCATCTACCACTGGGAAAGGAGCATCAGGTTATGGGATCTGCGACAGGATAACGGGGTAGTCTGCCACTATACCTGGAGCCTTATCATACCAGGTTCTTGTGGCACGTACATCATGCCAGAGCGGGCGGATTGAATGTCGTGTCTCATCTGGTCAGCAAGTTATAAATATTATAATATTACAAATCAGCCAATCTGAAGCTATTTGAAACTGTCAACTAACGTTCCTTCTTCAGTGGCGACACAAATACAAAGCTAATTGGCGACCTGAAATCCCAAAGGCGTTAAGTGTAACACTTTTAACAAAATAGATTTTGACGCCTGCAGGACGTAAATACAAAGGCCAATGCCTAATAAGAGGGGCTAATTTCAGAAATGCTCACGCGACTTTCGCATGGGGCACTGTCCCTTGTGCTCAGTCCACTTGCTACCATTGAGTATTCTGTAATTTTTTGACGACCGTGGGGTGCGAAAGAGCCATGCCTAGGACCTGGACTGACCAGTATTTGAACTGATATGAAAACGGGACACGACGGACAAACATCTTCAAATTTGCCGAGAATAGACTTCAAACCCGCCATCTTCCGAATGTATGTTCATAGCTGCTACGGCCCACACCGCCAAGGTAACGCTCTCGGTAATTAAAGGAGGGAAGAATTGGAAGTGATTGTAACAGAGTAATTCAAAAGAAGCACAATGTTTATCACATGTTAATCATCTTTGCACAGCGTTACTATTTTAAATCTTACAGTGAAGTGTACTTCTCTCATCATTAGCGTTGTCCCGCGGTGGAGCAGGGTCCGCTGCTTCGCTTCGCAAGTCAATCTCCACTTAGTTCTCATGTGGAACAAGATGAGCATAGCGCTTGTCTTCTTGAAGGAGATCAAACCAGCGTTTTCTGGGCCGACCACGTGGCCTGTACAATAGGTGAAACTTCTCTACGCATACCACCGAGGTCAGCTTTCACGCATCTTGACTACGATCGGGGCAACTCCCATGGATTTCCGGATTTCTTTTTTGGTGACATGATCTAGCCGGGTCAGTCCAAGTGAGCAGCGAAGCATGCACATCTCCATCACATGAAGTGCTTACTCGTGCTTGACTGTTTCTTGCCAGCATTCAGAGCCATACAGAGAAACTAGGCAAACAACAGTCCTGTAAACCTCGGACTTCAGGTGGATTGGTATCCGACGATCGCAGAGAACACCAGTAGTTTTCCGCCACTTCTTCCAGGACGCATTTACTTGTGCACGGGCGTCTGAAATAGTGTCACAATCAGCATTGAACAAAGAACTAAGGTACTTAAACAGTACGTCTCTAAAATATAGAATTTGATTGTAATATGCTATTTTTGTTATAAACTTTGCTGTGAGTGTCATAAGAGTGGTGTTTATAGATTATTTTTATTTGAGTCTGATTAAATATTCGTTTATTGCTTAATTTATATCAACAGCGCAAGAATTAACTACACTGTGTTAGCCTCTTTCCAAAGTTCCAGTCTTTATTATGTTGCCTGTGCGTACTACGCGTTCATGTCAAGTATTTGTGTTGTAACACGCACTTCTTTGATCTTCAGTTTAAAGGAATGATATATTTTACTGTATTCGTGGACTGTGGAACATACAAATGTACTTCTTGCTAATATCTAGAACGCCTTGAATCGTAGTTCTTATTTCATTTTCCTTGTTCAACCCAACTGTGCCACCTCGCCCGAATTCTTTTGCGACCTGCAATACCTAATGGCATAAGACTGTTAGAGGTTTCTTGAGGGAAATTCCTAGTTGCATTGAGGATGAGATTATCTGACAATTAAAAATATTGCACTTATTGATACGTTGCATGATTTTGTAAAATTATAATAATCCGATGTGTTGTATTGTACGTTTCACGCATAGATGTTCTGGCTCGCTGTAGTCACGAGACAGAAGTAACTTTCTATAACCACTTCACTGTTCCTGTTCCAATAATAACGTGACGTTTACTGCATGAACTTGTAACTATTAGTCCTTGGTATTTTCACGTTACTTTCCCGGAAGGAGTAATGAAGTATTAAGTTCAAGTTCTACTCGAGATGTGCTAAATTCTAACTGAAAACCACGTTCATAAATTCAGTGTTCCATAAAATAAGAACTGAAAAAGAAAGAGAAAAAATGAAAACTTCATCTCATCCGAAAGTTGGTTATGGCTGAGAGCCAAGTTTGAATAAAAAGTTACGGGACTCAGATATCCAATCACCTGTAATATTCTGCCCGTGATTCATGAATAATAGAAATATATGTGATCAACCCTTAATGAAGCACAGTTTGAATTTCACGCCCGATGTGCTGACGTACAGCCTCGCAAACGAGACACTCTTTTACTTTCTTTTCTGGTTCCTTATATCCAGCAGGAGACGGAACCTGGTGTGATAGAACGTGGTAACTTTCATTGTGGGTGGTGTGTCGATCAAAGAGAGTTTAGCAATATGGAGCCTACTCCTTTATATTCCCTGAATTATATTTATTCTGTTGTTAAAGGAAAAAAATTGTGGTAGTCTTAAGGTTCGTCTGAGACACACACAAATACACGCACGCACACGCACACACACACAAATGGGAAATAATTGGAAGACTGTTGTGGAAAACGGCATTGTAAGGCTCCGTATGCGTACCAATGACTACGCAGACATTGTAAATATTCCGTGCGGATATGATCGATTCTTTATTCATATCGATTCTGTCATTCATAACCGCTATATCATGGAGCAGTAAATTAAATTCGAGTTTTATTCACACCAAGTTGTAGAATTACTAGAATGTATAAGACTAGAAAGAAAGAAAATGAGGGACTTAAAATACCGTTGGGCGAATGGTGATGAAGCCGTCTGAGATGATGGTTGTAAATATTTCATACTGTTTTGAAATAAAACTTAAAATTATAAGCCTTATGTTATGTTATGTTATGTTATGTTATGTTATGTTATGTTATGTTATGTTATGTTATGTTATGTTATGTTATGTTATGTTATGTTATGTTATGTTATGTTATGATGCCTTTGAGATGTGGTGTTGGCGGAGAATGCTACGTGTACTCTGGACGGAAAGAATAACTAATATTTCCATTCTGAACGAACTGAGCATCAAGAAACATCTATCTTCCAGTATGAGTGTTACGTCCAGTTTCTTGGCCACATTTTCAGAAGAGAACTTGGAAAAGACCATTTTGCAAGTCAAAGTTGAAGGCAGTGGACCACGAGGAAGAACAGCAAGAAGATGGTTAGATGAGGTGAAGAAGATCACTGGCCTGCCTCTTCAGATCATGTTAAGGAAAGCTGAAAACCGCTCTGGATGGAGGCATCTCGTCGAGGCTGTAACGCAAAAATGTGATAGTTATGAGGTCTGGAAGCTCAGCAATGAGCGAAACGACTAATGATGATGAAGGTACATTATTGTTTTATAGATAACATAAGTTCAGTAGCATAATTTGCGATAAAGCAAACAGTACCGAAATTACAAACATGATCTGAACGTCATTAAAACATGCAACACGTATTTAACATATAGCATATGTTCTTACGGGAGAACATGCGGGAACAACCCTAGATGAATTCTCTCAGCATACCCTGAATTATCAGACAAAACTGTTGTGTCCTTGCGACCGCCTGTGTTCAAGAATGCGTTCAATAATCTACGGCAAGTTGTGATCCGCAAGTTGTGCAGGGAGTAACGCAAGGGAGTTTGGCATTCAACACATTGAAACTACTCGATTATGAACTTTATAAATATATATTTTTGGGATTTTGGTACACATTTACTGTACGTACCTGAGGTAATGGCATAAACATTACTATTCTGATTCTTAATTCACATTTAAATGTTGTTAATGAACATAATTGTATATGGCACACATTATATCGTATTTTTACAACAGTATCGTCATTCATAAGTTATGAGGTTTGAGATGTAAAAAAAAAAATCATTCTAATTGAACAATGCACATAATGCGAACTGGTAAAGAACTTACCGGGGGCAAATTTTCTGAACTGAAGTGAACCAATTTGCTACCATTAATATTTCCGAAATAGTTTCAACATTAATCTTCGGTCGTCTACCCTTCATTACCTCAAATATAGGATTAATTTGTATAAAGCTGTTATAATTTGCTGCGCTGAAAGGATATTATTTATATTAGGTGTAAGTAAACTTTATATTTTCTTTGTCGACTAGATTACTTTGTTTTGCGATCAATATCCGTTATCAGGACAGTATTATTATTAATCAGAAAGCTTTTACGGCTGTTTCCAGGTATTTCTGTATTTTGGTTTTGGAGGGGATATTTTTTGTTGCAAGCTGCTTTACGTCACACCGACACAGATAGGTCTTATGGCGACGACGGGATAGGATGTTGTTAGGAGTGAGAAGGAAGCGGCCGTGGCCTTAATTAAGGTATATCCCCAGAATTTGGCTGGTATGAAAATGAGAAACCACGGAAAACCATCTTCAGGGCTGCCGACAGTGGGATTCGAACCCAATATCTCCCGAGTGCAAGCAGATAGCAGCGTGACTCAAACCACATGGCCACTTGCTTGGTTGGAAGGAAATTTAGGCCCTTCCCAAGGTTTCGCGACTTTCACGTAAAAATTCCAACCCCGTGTCACAGGTACTCGCAGCCTTGCTGTCCTGGGAAACCGCAGCAACGCCGCTGTGCTGTCTGCCTCTCATTATATCATAATAATAATAATAATAATAATAATAATAATAATAATAATAATAATAGCAGGTAGGGATCCTCTTCGGAGGCAGCCCTGCCCAGGGAGTGGCGCCCCTGCCTATGTGAGTCCCAGAGCACACTGACCCGGTGTGTATCATCTGGTAAGGGTCCCAGCTCAGGGTTACGAGTGAAGACCTCAACGGCAGTGAAGGCGGAGATGAAGATCATTGGTACGGCGGAACTGGCGGATGAGGCATCCTTGCTTTTTGGGATAGTAATAAAAAGCCTGTTTAAAATCCAGGTGCGTCTGAGTGGTATCCACCGGCTTCCTGGTGTCGTGACCTACCTGTCCAGTAAGACGATCTCGTAGGTTGGTCACCAGGCCGTTGGATGTTGAAGTATTACCTGTCCTGCCGAGCGGAATGTAGGGAGGTAATTTGTAGGTATGACTCGTCCCGCAACTCCCGAAATAAAAGAAGAAGTTATTTCCCTGTCCTTTGTTACTGAAGACAACTAAAACTACTATGTACAGTATATTTACAAGTCTGAATGTGATGATCTAAAGAGAGAGAGAGAGCTTGTTCCACGCGCCTACTGTTGTACTACGCGGCTATCTGAATCTTGCCCTACGGCACTTTGGCTATGCCCGAACAGAATCTCGTTCTGACAAGTACGACTACTAGCTGGGAGAAGGCTCCGCGCCATCTTGGCCAGGGGTTATATCTCCGCTCCTGAACTCAAAGTTCTATCCCTACCTTCTACCAAGGGGTTGGGTCTTACGGGCATTACCAAACTGTTCATCCAGTCCGTGGCGCCTTCAAGTAGCTATTCTCAATAGTTGTCACAGTAAGTGCTGCTACCTAGGCACTACTGTCTTCTGTCTTATTTTGTCCTCATCTTTCCTTGTTTTCCTAAAGTGCATCTGTACTGGCCCTGACTGGCCTTGTACTCTGCTTTGTTCCTTTGTCGGGCACCAGACAGGCCGCCTGGCCCGCATACTAACTTTGTTTGTTGATACATAGTAAATATCCTGTTGTGATCAACAAGTCTCCGCTCTTGCTCAACAAATTTTGTAAGCGCACTTTGCAAGCTCTCTCCACTACATGTAACTTCTTGAAATATTTCCTTTTTCTTGCAGTAACTAAATCTGACTATAATTATTGTTCAATTACCTTAATACTACAAGGTGTCTCCTGTCATTGATCATCATTCTAACACTAATTAGTCTCCTCTGACACCTTGAGCTCGAGACTCGGCTGCGAACCCCGGCTGCCTTCCACCTGGCAGTCCGCCGGTTTGAGCCTCTGAGAGGTCGGTACACGACATCTCCCCCCTTAGGGAAGAAATGGATGCAACCATACTGTCCCCGTTAAAATTGGCGATATTACGAATATTTTTAACAACTGGAAAGTGAAAATTTTATTGTCTGCATGTAACTGCAGTATATCATTTGGGGAGTTGTGGCGAGCTGAGAACGAGTTTTTTTTCGTCGTTCAGAGGGGTGACACACCAGCAAGACTGTGCCAAGGTCAGAGCAAACCACGTGACTGCCTTCGCACGCGCGCAACCCAGCTTGTTTCTGGAATAGTCTGAGCCAATTAAACGAGACCATCAGCCAATTACCGTTCCCGCTGAAGATCACACCTCCCTGGCTAATTAGATAAAAGGCCTTGTTTCGAGTAAATCGCTCTATTAATGTTCGTGAAACTCTTAATGCTCTTAATGCTCTTGAAGCTCTTACTCTGAATATCCTTCGTCGTGTTGTGCTGCACCACATTTTCAGACCACGTGGAGAAGTAATTTCAGTTCAAGTCGACGCCGTTCTGCTAGAATTTAGAGAAACCATTAGTGAATTCTATGGAATAAAGACGCCTAGGAGCTAAGTTAAGTGTGACAGTGTAGACGAGCTATTTATATTCGGCGTGTGCTTGTGCAAAGTACTTAATTTTGTCATCTCAGTTACAGCTTGTGACCGGCATTCTACGTAAGTCGTCGTAGAATTGAGCATCTCAAGATGGATAATTCCGCAACTACCGACAACATCATTTCATCGAGGGACACCTGTTGCAGAGCCTCCATGGAGCTGTAAAATGTGAGGCGTATCTGGTAATTGGAAGGAGACTGACCGGAGGAGTATGCTGGAATAACTGACTGTCGACGAGAATCGAACCCCACCAAAAACTTGAGTACCCTTTTAATTTAATTTATCTGTTTTACCTTTTGTACAACTAGAGGTCTTTCTTCTTAAGTCGTAGATCTATTAGTTTGTTGTAGTTAGAAATGTTTCATTTTTCCACTTCTTAAGGTGTCGTGGTAGACTAGGTACGTGTGAATGAAATTTTGGAATCTATTAGAGTAGACATGTAGGTTGTCTTTGAATGATTTCCCATGCTTAAGGAACTTTATATTTAATAATCACTGACCACGCGGTAAATCTACTTTCCTTGTAATGTGGAAGTTACTGGATGGAAATTTACGTGTACATTTTGAGTGAATAGGGTCGAACCTAGTGTCTTTCATGATCACTTGTTGCATTTATGATGAAGTCATCTAATTTTACGATATTCCATGAGGATCAGTAGATGTAATAATCACTTAAATAATAATAATATTAACTAAAGATCGGGTAAAACAGAAGTAAACGCTCGTGAGCCATAAAATTACTGTAGAGTCCTTATATGTGAGATTGAATGTGCTCTGTTCATGAAGGGTCTGGAATATGACCAATCCTGAGGGATACTTGTTGTGTAATTGTGCAGTTGATGATTTAATGATGATGATATTTGACTTATTCTTGTGTATTGGGAGCGCAAGATAGTTTATAATTATTGGAGCACGTGTTGCGAGTGTATTTCACAGGTAGGAAATAAAAGTAATACAAGTAAGGCTCACGCTTGCGGTAATTTCAACCTGTGGCCCAAATGATGGTAGTGCTTATGGATTTTACTAGAATCTTCCATTATAATTTCATGAGTTAGATGAACTTACGTTGATATGTGAAATGTGTTTCTACCAAGTGATACCCATGACTTCGATCACTAGCCACTATAAATGAAGGATAATTTCAGCACACGGATTATTTCTGCTAGACATTACGCGTCCCGACCACCAATAAAAATCATGCATAAACTTGCCAAAACAGGATTCGATGTAAAAATGTACATAAAAACGTGTTTCCCTATTGTGAATGTGTGTGTGTATGTAAATATGTATATTTCTCTTGTGTCATCTTGGTTTCATTTGATTTTGATCTGGTCACGCACTCGCTGTGACGCAGATTACACTCATCGTTGTGTGTGTTGCCTTAAGAGATAATTTTCATGCCCTTAAGGGAAAGTTTGATTAAGTTAAGTCGAGGAAGACTAGGAAGAATTTATTTTCTTAATTAGCGAGATTTAAAAGGAAAGATCATCTCGTTACTTTATGAAGGCACTCGATTTGTAAATAAAATTTATTTAACTAGCTCACACGTTGGTAATGTAAATTTCTAAAATTTGAAATATTTTAAGATTAATTTGAATAGAAATGAAATACAAAGATCAGAGGTAGAAATTTGTTCGCCGCATGATTAATTGGAGTTATGGTGAAAATAAGTCATTAATAATTAATTCAAAATAATTATTCTGAAATGCTAATGACGATCATTAGGTAAATAATGCAGTGGAAAATTAATAAGAACTCGATCGTGTGACAATGAAACATAGGCTAATTAAATGATGAGAAGTTAATAATAATAATAATAATAATAATAATCAGAATAATAATTAATTAATTTTGAGAATTTTGAAATCAATTTTCATTTTCTACTGAAGTTCATGTTGGTGTCATTGACTATTGTTAAATACTGTAAATGACAAATTCAGTTAGGTACATCTTAAAACCACGTGTTGAGACTACTTTGAATTGGTAAAGTTTTGAACACATTATTGTAAAACCCTCGTTAGCAAGACTGCTGTTAATCATTTTTTTCAAGTTCTATGTTAATTTATTTAATTCTTTCAGTCAAATATTTTGATTTGAAAAGGCAAGAGGCCTAATTTTCTTTGGTTTCATTACAGCACAGTAAGGCTGGAGATTAAGAACACGTGTCACTCTAAATCGAGGAAGAAATGCAATATTATGAAAGTTCTATTTTTGTAAACACATCAGTAAGAGTATTTCATTTGTTTGTTTGCTTATGTAAATAAATGTCAGAGTGTTGTTTTAACATTTCTTTTTATCCTGCTTGGTCATCAATCCCTAACATCCCTTAAATGCCTCTAGAAAGTGATAGCCAACGATCGAACGGTCCACCTTGGGATCTCTCGCTCGATGGCTGGGCTTAGCTCGGGAAAAATGGGGGCAATACGTTGCGTCCATTTCTGTCCTACACTATCTACACTCTGATGTTGCCGGTACGTAAGGATCGGCGACCCTGTGGTGCAGGGGAAGGTCGTTCTCTACTCTGATTAACACTTGTATCCATTTCTACTTCTTCTATAGATCTCACAGGCGTACTAGGGCGTCCCCCAGCAGGCCTGGAGTGTAATTCCATCATCTCCTCAGACATCTCCGGGCGTCCCCGGATCCGCCAGGACGTTGGAGTATAGTTAAATCCTCATCTGAAGTCTTAACCTTATCACCCTTCGTAATTACCGTTTGTTTTATACATATATTAGGGCAGTGAGCCCGTGCGTCTTCAAACCATCTTTTTGTTGGAAACCCTAGTTTCGGACAACAACAATTACAACAGTAACAAACTTATGATACCTACAACTATCCACACAATATATTTGTACACATTAATATGCTGATAGACCATTTGTCATTGCAGTTCTTCTTCTTTTTGTCTCACCATATCTTCCACTTCTTGTGTCTTATGGGTAGCCCATTGTAAATCGTCAATATGATTTAGCAAATTATTTACTGACAACTTATTCATTTCGGGTATCTGTTCTAACTTGATTTCACTACCTATCTGTTCACAACAGTCATAATCAAGTGTGACTTCTGGTACAAAGTCTTTACTTTGCGTAGTGTTCACATCACCTACACCTTGTATTTTACTATGTGGCCCATATACTGTGCAACCTGCACTTAAAACGAGAATACCAGTGCCTGTTAACCTGATATCACTGGTGGTATCCTTACACATACATGATACCTTAACTTCTTCTGGGGATACGTATATATATTTGTTAGCTCTGATAGGTATCCACATGAGCTGTTGAACGGAAAGTACTCTTTTCTCACAATTACCTGGAATTTGACTAACTCCAATAATTAACTGGATCGCGCAACTCTTTTGAGTGTACACTGTATTAATGGGGAATTTAACATGACATAGTTTCCAACTGGGTGTTACTACCTTACAATGATTTACCTGATCTTTATCTAACTGAACATAAGTTTGTTTCTCTTTGTCCATAAGGATATAGTCCTTGGTCTCTTGAAGATAAACAAGATGGTGTGGATTACTCTTCATATACGTGGGGAATGGAATCATGTGATACATTGTAAAAGTTACCCTATCTGTAAGGGGTGTCTTGATGACGTACACTAGATAATTTTTGTTAGCGAACACTTCCACTGTGGCTACCTTGTAAATCAAGTAGCCGTAAGGTGATTTTAAATCAAATGGCAAGGACAATCCTTTAGGGAAATCTCCCCGAGCTTTCTTATAACCTTTAATGATATCATCTGGTGAGATTGTTTGCACCTGAATGACTCCTACCTGAGCATTCATTATACCTGATAATACAACACTGTAATGCTCATACAGTTGTATGAGAAGGCCTTCAATCTCAATTAAATGCCTATTCACTGAGTTTTCTAATTCTGCTTGCTTAAGTGCTTCTGTAATCTGAAGCGTGCTATTGGCAAGATAAGATCTAATTTCTGCAATGTTTTGAGTTAATCTCTGCTCATTGGCTGTGACATCGTAAATGGTGCTGTTCATAGATTGCAATGTTGATTTTACTACTATCATCTGGTCTTTTGCAATTTTCATAATTGAAAGCTGTTCCTGCTCTAACTCACTAATTTTTGACTTATATTGATCGGCATCATCTTGACTTAATGTTCCAAATAATGCCTTTGCGATGGAACCTACTGCGTTAATTAGGCCTCGTTTTCGCCTAGTGTTATCCATTTCCCCTATTGGTTTAGTAATCCTCGTAATTAATTGCTTCGATTCCTTAATTCTCTCTAATTGTGCACTTAGCATTTTAACATCCTGTTGACATGTTAGATTAGTACTTCTTTCTAACTGTGTACATATTAATTGAGTCCAGTGTATGTGTCTCTTGACATTTGAAAATACATCACTTAATTTATTCAGGTTTACATAGGTAACTAGTGTCCATTCCGTATGGTATAACTGTATCTCACCCTGATTGTCGAAGTATGCCCCTGGAGTACTCTCATATGGTGTCACCTTGACATCCAGTACTTCTCCGGCTATTCTGTAGCGGTGTGACGTCACGACTATCACTGCTACTACGATGGACAACAATCCTGGCATTCGCGCCATATCTGCTGTCTACCTGCAAGGTAAAGACAGGATATGTGTTACCCTTCTATCTGTGAATACATTCTCTTCCCAGTTCTCACTTCACTTATCTACAAATACAATTTCAATCGGTTTTTATGTACTTTAACCCTTTTTCCTTTCTTGTTCATCTGTAGGGTGCAGTTCACCCCTGAAACATCTACTATCTCGTACGGACCTTCGAATGGTGGGCTTAGCTTTCTGGATTTTCCTCTTCGCAATGCGTCATTGCGCAAGAGAACCTTATCACCTACCTGAAAGGTGACCTCATTTTGCTTTTTGTCGTAGTGTTCTTCCTCTAATTTTTTCGCTCAATTAAGGTCTTTCTGGCGGCCTCGTGATTTCGCCTAAGCTGTGCCGTCAGTTCCTCCACCACGTTCTGGTGTTCGTTGTAATTCATCTCAGGTGGCTTTTGCAGCACACCTGGGATATTTGCCTTCCTTCCGAAAATTAATTCGTAGGGTGTGAACCCTGTACTTGTGCTCTTCGTGGTGTTATACACAAAACTAGCTGTAGGCAAATACTTATCCCAGTCATTTTGCTCTCCTGAGCAGACATAATGCCTTAGGTACTCCGTGAGCACCTTATGGGATCTTTCTATACAACCGTTCGACTGTGGCCTAAAGGCCGTAGTGTGTGTTTTCCGTATGCGCAGCGTTTTACACAGCGTCTTAAACACATCACTCATGAAATTACTGCCCTGGTCAGTGAGAATCTGCTCTGGTATCCCGTAGATACTTATCACATTATTGATTAGCGTCCGTGCCACAGTTTCTGCCTCCTGATTAGGCATGGCACTCGCTACTAGGTACTTTGACAGCTGGTCTTGGCATGTCAGAATGTACCTGTTTCCTGCCTCTGTCAACGGAAGAGGTCCAACTACGTCTATGGATATTTCCTCAAAGACTGTGTTCGGGGTATCCGTAATTCTCATGGGAGCCCTGACATCTGGTCTGGTCCCTTTATTCTTTTGGCAAGAGAGACATGTGCGTACATAGCGCTCAATGTCCCCTTTCATGCCCTTCCACTGAATTCGTTCACGTACCTTGGCGTACGTGCGCGCTATTCCTTGGTGGCCTCCCACCAAAGAATCATGACATTCCTTCAAAATGGCTAGCTTTTCAGCTTGACCTAATTCGTTCTCTTCCTTAGATAAGCTACCTTCGGGCGAAATCTCCTCTGCGTTAGCGTCCTCGGAAACTTCGGTACCGTCCTCTTCAATTCCCTCTGCCGTAGCGTCCTCGGGTTTTGAAGACAGTACCTCCCCTCTATTCTCGTCTGAGGCTTGAGTTTCTACTGTTGTCTCTGAGTGAGACCTGTGCTGAGCCGAGTTAACCACTCGCTCTTGGCACTTGGGTTCAGTGGGATTCCTACTCAGGGCATCTGCATTGCAGTTCTGTTTGCCCTGCTTATATACGACGTCGAAGTCGTATTCCGCCAGCTTCAGCCTGAACTTTAGCAGGCGTGAAGACGGATCTTGCACGTTGAAGACCCACTTCAACGACTTATGGTCTGTCACAACAGTGAATTTCCTACCAAACAAATATGGTCTGAAATACTATACTGCCCACACTATTGTCAACAATTCTTTCTCAGTTACGCTGTAATTCATTTCTGCCTTGTTAAACATTCTACTTGCATAGGCAATTGGAAGGTCTTTTCCGATAGGTCCTTGTGACAATACTGCCCCAACCGCTTCGTTGCTCGCATCAGTGGTAACAACGAATGGTTTTTCAAGTCCGGATATTGCAATATAGGTTCCTCAATTAACTTTTGCTTTAGTGTCTGGAACGCTTGTTCCTGATCGTCTCCCCATACAAAGGGAACGTCCTTCTTCACTAACTGATACAGCGGTTTCGCGATTTTGCTGTAGTTAGGTATGAACTTCCTATAGAACCCACTCAGTCCGCAGAATTGCTTGATCTGGCGGCTAGTGGTCGGCCTCGGAAAGTCCTTAACGGCCTGTACTTTACGTGGGTCTGGTAAGACACCTTCGTCAGTGATTATGTGTCCTAGGAACGCTACTTCGGTTCTTAGGAATTCACACTTATCTGGCTGGAGTTTCAGAGTGTTCTCTCTCAGCCTCTGGAATACGTCCCTTAGCTTCGCGTTGTGCTCCTGGATTGAACTCCGGTACACAATGGCGTCATCCAGGTAACACAGACATTTTATACCTGTTAACCCTGTGAGCACATTGTTCATCAGCCTCGTAAACGTGGCCGGCGCGTCTTTCAGCCCCATGGGCATTTTCCTGAATTCGTACTTGCGCCCTAGCGCAGAGAATGCCGTCTTTGGCCTGCCTTCAGGCTTCAGTAACGCCTGGTGATAGCCACTCGCGAGATCTAAGGTCGAAAAATATCTCGCCTTGCCAAGGGCGTCTAACAGTTCTGAAATTAATGGCAGGGGATAACTGGTTCCTATCGTTATCTCGTTCAATTTTCTAAAATCGATCACGACCCTCCATTTTTGTTTCCCTGAGGCGTCCAATTTCTTCGGAATTAAAAGTAATGGCGCATTCCAGCTTGATGTGCTAGGTGTGATAATTTCATCATTCAGCATCTTATCTATCTGAGCTTGTATTTCCCCTTTCTGAGCTTCGGGAAGTCTATATGGTCGTACATTAATTGGAGGTTGATCTTGGGGTGTAGGGATCTCATGCTGTAGTACGTTAGTGTGAGTTAGTTTGTCTCCCTCAAGATGGAAGATATCATTGTACTCAGCGCAGATGGCGTATATCCCTTCTTTATCTACCTGCGTGAGGTGATCAACTCGCAGACAGTCTATCACCCGCTGTGATCGGGGCTTCTGGGTGGCCGATTCTCCGTTTGCCACTCTACTGTTCTGCTCTACCTATCGCACTTGTGCTAGGCAGGTCTTATCTACCTCCTGTATGTACACTCGTGGACTGTGTAAAGTCACCGCCTTTTCAGTGGTATTCATCATGCTAACCACTGCTTCATGGTGCTCTGATTTGGTCAGACACCCTGCGAGGTACACCCCTGGTATCACCTCTTCCTTCTCAATAATTCCTAAGGGTAGATTGCGATCTACTTCTATAACAACGACCTTCTGGGTCCTGGGTTCGAGACGGATCACCTTCATCTCTCGCGCCCCCATAGGGTATTGTAGCCCTCATATGGTGACATGACCTTCCTTATAGTTAATCACGCTATCTGTCAGGATGTCTCGCCCAACTATACCATCCTGTGTTAACTGGAAATCACTCCCTACCACATGAAATGTGTGACTTGTGTTTCCAATGGCAAAACGTACAGTACCTTGAGTGTAAATTATTCCCTTACTTACACCCGCTAATTCAATCGATTTGCTCCCGTCAATCAGGCATTCCTTGGGTACCGATTGCCTCTTTACTAGGCTGACATCGGACCCAGTATCTATTAAAAATCTCAACGGTCTTCCTTCGTTTGCGACCTGAATCAGCACCGTGCCTTCTACGTCAGAATTCTTGGGACCTTCTGGTCTGCGGGCCTCCGTAACTGTCCCCTTGCTACGGGCCCGTTCTAGTTTGCCGCCTGAGCCACGGGGGCTTTCGTGGCGTGCGTACTGCCGCTCTTCTTTTTGAACCAACAGTCTTGGGTTCGATGTGACCACCTATCACAATGTTCGCATTGGGCTCAGTATCTTACTGCCTTGCCCCCTATGCCATCACCCTGAGTTTGGCCTTTCATGGCCCTGTTGCCCGTGGACTTGCCTTGGGCCTTTCGATAATTTCTCTGAATGTGGCCTTGTTGGCCACACGAATAGCACCTACGGTTATCCATTCGCATCACAGGAGTGTGTGCACCTTGAGTGCGTGTATCTTGTGTGCGTGCACCTTGAGTGTGTGCGCCTTGTGTGCGTGCACCTTGTGTGCGTGCACCTTGTCGAAAATTCACCTGTATGTGCCCTTTTCAGCCGCAACGATAACAAATTCTGTTTTCCTTTGTCACTGGGTTTGGTTGTGTACGTACTATGCGCACCGTTTCTCGTACCTCTGTTTCCTTATCCCTTTGTTTCTTTCTACATTCACGTTCCATGTGCCCTGTTTTCCCACAATAGCGACATTTTAATTTACTGAATGTGCCCCCTGTAGCTGTATTGGAACTAGCGGTCTGTGCGGTGTGAGCCCCCTGCGTTCCTGTGTTCTTACAATTCTTCGCTAGGTGGCCTTCCTTGTTAAAATTATAGCAGACCACCCTAACACTAGCATGTGTTGGCTTAGTATGCCACTTTAGTGCTGCACTGCGCTCCTGTTCTGGTTTGCGCTCGCTAAACCCTGAACTATGTTTGTGTTGTAGGCCCTCTCGTGCCTTCTTTGACATTATTACGGTTTCTTCTTGTTGTGCAAGTGCAACTGCCCTCTTAAAAGTAATGCCCTTTTCTGACTGTACCCTAGCTTGTATGAAACTAACAACACATATTTTTCTCGTTATTTTCAACTGTGCATCGCGGTCTTCGTCTAATTCGTCTTCAAGTATTGCCTCTCTAAAAGAAGCTGACAATGTTTCTATCTTGTGCGCCCAAAATGCGACCGTCTCTCGCGGGTCCTGCGCTGTTTAGAACATTTGACAAATGTACAAATCTAACGTGCCTTGCTGGCCATAATATTCTGTCATTGCCCGCTTGGCTTTCTCCCAATTAAGTATATCACGTCTGTACAATAACTTATCTCGGGCTCTGCCCGTAACCTTAGTTAACATATATTTGAAGAACAACTCTTGATCTTTATCATTAATCATACGAACAGCAGAATCTACGTTAGCTATGAACTCAAGCAATCTATCTGGTTGACTGCCATCAAACTCTCGTCCAATGAGGCGATATCCTTCTTCTACTGTCACAAAAGGCCCACTCATACTTACTGATTCCACCTCGTCAAGCATCTTAGTGCCTTGGTCTGCTGGTACTGAACTATTCTGTCGTGCCATTAGAAATAATTATTCAGCTTACCTTAATCTGCAATGCTGCTTCACTGCTGGGCTGGATGAGTAGTCGTCTGTATTGCTGCGTCTCCACCGAATGGCGTTGTCTGCTACTGGACTGCTACCCCTCTGCTGGGCTGGCTTAGTAGGCTGCGGTAGTGATGCTCCTCTTCTGCGATGCGCGGCACACGAACGAAACTACGCGGTAGCGCGGTTCGGACAATCTTCTGCGAAGTCGCGATTTTCTCACACGGAAATCTTCTGCGAAGTCGCGGTTCTCTTACGGACAATCTTCTACGAAGTCGCGGTTTTCTCACGTTATTTCGGTGAGTTGACATTGTTCGAGGATCGAACTCGGGACCCTGCACTACCTGACACCAAATTTTTATACGTGCCTGTCGTGACCTACCTGTCCAGTGAGACGATCTCGTAGGTTGGTCACCAGGCCGTTGGATGTTGAAGTATTACCTGTCCTGCCGAGCGGAATGTAGGGAGGTAATTTGTAGGTATGACTTGTCCCGCAACTCCCGAAATAAAAGAAGTTATTTCCCTGTCCTTTGTTACTGAAGACAACTAAAACTACTATGTACAGTATATTTACAAGTCTGAATGTGATGATCTAAAGAGAGAGAGAGAGCTTGTTCCACGCGCCTACTGTTGTACTACGCGGCTATCTGAATCTTGCCCTACGGCACTTTGGCTATGCCCGAACAGAATCTCGTTCTGACAAGTACGACTACTAGCTGGGAGAAGGCTCCGCGCCATCTTGGCCAGGGGTTATATCTCCGCTCCTGAACTCAAAGTTCTATCCCTACCTTCTACCAAGGGGTTGGGTCTTACGGGCATTACCAAACTGTTCATCCAGTCCGTGGCGCCTTCAAGTAGCTATTCTCAATAGTTGTCACAGTAAGTGCTGCTACCTAGGCACTACTGTCTTCTGTCTTATTTTGTCCTCATCTTTCCTTGTTTTCCTAAAGTGCATCTGTACTGACCCTGACTGGCCTTGTACTCTGCTTTGTTCCTTTGTCGGGCACCAGGCAGGCCGCCTGGCCCGCATACTAACTTTGTTTGTTGATACATAGTAAATATCCTGTTGTGATCAACAAGTCTCCGCTCTTGCTCAACAAATTTTGTAAGCGCACTTTGCAAGCTCTCTCCACTACATGCAACTTCTTGAAATATTTCCTTTTTCTTACAGTAACTAAATCTGACTATAATTATTATTCAATTACCTTAATACTACAAGGTGTCTCCTGTCATTGATCATCATTCTAACACTAATTAGTCTCCTCTGACACCTTGAGCTCGAGACTCGGCTGCGAACTCCGGCTGCCTTCCACCTGGCAGTCCGCCGGTTTGAGCCCCTGGGAGGTCGGTACACGACACTGGTCCGCGTCTGTCACCTTGTAGGTGCGGCGGCAATACCAAGCTCCAGGAACTAACAATCCCTGGTTCTAAGCACCCAGCACTGCTGGATTTCCTATTACAAGCCAAACATGATTCGTGAGCGTACTAACAACATTACCCCAGGTGGTATCCAATCTACCCATTGCATTGAGACGGCAACCAGGCTTTCGGATTCTGGGGAGCCTGGACAACCACGAAAACATGGGAAGAGAGTCGGAGCTCTCTGGTAAACTATCCCACAAAACCCCCACGTACATTGGTACATTCAATATCAACACTTTGATACAACCAGGAAAATTACTAAATTTAGTCACAGAACTTGATCGGCAAAAAATTCTTATCCTTGCCCTGCAGGAAACTCGATTTACTGATGATGCCACCTTGGATTATGGAAATTACCGTATATTCAAAAGCAAAACAGACCAAAAGATTCTAAATAGGACCCCTTTATTTGGCATGAGCTTCGTAGACATAAAAGTATACTGAACTCGATCCAAGAAGTTAATTCCATCAATAATCGCCTAATGACCATGAGGATTCAGTGTGCCAATAAAAAATATACATTAATAAATGCACACGCCCCTACAAATATAGACAACAAGAAGAATCCCCAAAACGTGGACAAATTTTGGAACAGACTTGAAAAAGTGATGTCAAAAATTCCAAAGGATGACGTCAAAATCCTCTTAGGCGATTTCAATGCACAAATCGGCCGAGAAAAGGAATACAGGAAAACTGTCGGACTCTACCCGGCGCACAAATTTACGAACAAAAACGGCTCAAGGCTCATTGAACTATGTCAACAGTGCAACCTTAAAATCATGTCCACATCCCTCAGGAAGCATCCCAAGAAACAAAAAACCTGGAGGTCCCCCATTGAATCCATTGGAGAATTTCAGATTGATCATGTAGCTATCTCGTATCAGCTACAGAAAGAGGTACATGATGTACAAGTGAGAAGAGGAGCAAACATCGACTCTGATCACTATCTCACAAGAGTTAAAGTAAAATTTACTCCAAGAAAATATCACCCCAAGAAAATCCAACAACAGAAATTTGACATAAAACAGATTCCTGTTACGGATCTAAAAGAAGCATGGGAAAATCAACCAGCGAAAACATGGGAAGAATTCCACACCAAAATCATACAGAAGGCACGAGAAATGGTACCCTTAAAAAGGAATGCAAAACACCCCTGGTGGAATTCAACATGCAACCAAGCCCTAGAGATAAGAAAATCTGCGTTTCAGAAATACAACAGTAGAAAATCCCAGAAAACTCAATGAGAATTTTATGAGACCAGAAAACAAGTATCCAAAACCATCAGGCAAGAGAAAAGAAAGCACCTGAAGGAACAACTGGAGTCAATTGAAGAAAACTTTAGAAACCACAACACAAGGGATTTCTACAGAACATTCACAGAAAAAATCCGAGGATACATTCCACAGAACTTATGTTTTAGGAAACAAGACGGAAAATTGGCGCTTACTAATGAAGAAAACTGCCGTGAACTTGCACGGTACTTCTCAGAACTTCTTAACTGCCCCGAACCCACTGAAAGATTTCTTGAAGAAGCATCCAGTTTCACTCACCCAGAATCACCTCCACCAAACCAGGAAGAAATTCAGAGCCACAATAAGCGACTAAAGAACAACAGAACCTCAGGAAGAGACGGGATTGTTGCAGAATTCCTTAAGAATCTTGGTCCAAATTCACTCAAGGAACTTACAGAAATCATACAGAAAATCTGGAAAAATGAAAAACTCCCAGAAGACTGGAAATGTGCCTTGATTCACCCACTTCACAAAAAAGGAGACAAAACTGATGTGAACAACTATAGGGGAATCTCCCTCCTTGAAGTCGGCTACAAAATTTTCTCTGCATGCCTGTTGAAAAGAATACAAGAACAACTAGAGCATAAAATTGGTGAATATCAAGCTGGGTTCCGCCCTCACAGATCATGCACTGAACAGATCTTCAACCTCAAAACCGCTCTAAAATTCAGGGCCCTCAGAAACCTTCCAATCATCTGTACCTTTGGTGATTTCAAGAAGGCTTATGATTCAGTTGATCGTCAATCTCTGTTCAGCATCCTGAAAGAACAGGGACTAGACTCCAAAACGCTAAACTTGACCAAACAGACCCTCACTGACACGAAGTCAAGAGTGAAATTCATGGGAGAATCTCAGACGAATTCCTGATAAAAACTGGTGTCCGGCAAGGAGATGGACTATCACCCCTCCTCTTCAACCTCGTACTAGATAAGGTGATGAGGGAATGGGAAAACGAACTGAAAGCACAAAATAGCTGGAACCCAGTAAACATCGGGACACAAAAAAAAAAGCTTGAAATTCCATGCTTAGCCTTCGCGGATGACCTGGCCCTTTTGTCCAGTGATGAAGTCACAGCAATAAAGCAAGTTGAAATTCTCCAAGAATGTGCCAGAATGGTCGGACTTCATATCTCCTTCCAGAAAACTGAATTTTTCTGTGCAAAACTAGACATCCATAGTCTCAATACAAAATACGGACAAATCAACAGAGTCCCTCACTTCAAATACCTGGGCGAAATCCTCGAACCAACCGGACAAGAGAATATAGCCCAAAACAACCGTGTCCAAAAACTCAGAAGAGCTTATGGGAGAAGAAGAGAAATCTACAACAAAAAATGTATGTCTCTCCACGTTAAGATTAAACATTACAATACCGTAATCAAACCGGAGGCTTTATATGCAGGGGAAACTCTAACGCTTCATAGAAAGGGCAAACTGGAAAATATCCTAAAAGAAGAGCGAAAAATCATGAGGAAAATTTTAGGACCAAGACACAAGGGAGAAGGGTATCGCCTCCAAACCCGGAAATTCACAGAAAAATTATCTAATATTGCGGCAGACCTCAGGAAAAAAGGCTAAGATTTTATGGACATGTTAAGAGGCTTCCAGAAACTAGACTAACCCACCAAGTTCTTGAAAGAGTTGACTAACTGAAGAATTTTCCTTGGATACAACAAACAAAAGCGGACATGAAGAACGCACAAATTCTGTGTGAAGACATTTTGAATCGAAATAATATAGAAAGAAAATTGACAATTGGGAAGTTACTCCAGAGAATGAAGTACCAAAAAGAGCAGGTACCAAGTGAACGGAAGAAAGGAAAAGGATCTTTAGTCAACAGATGAAAGCATCCTGGATCCTACGCAAACGAAATCATAAATAAAGCTTCGTGTGTTCCGAAAGGGACAATTCACGCATAATAATAATAATAATAATAATAATAATAATAATAATAATAATAATAATAATAATAATAATAATAATAGTACACACTCATGCTCATAAAAGCAGATCACTTTGAAAGACTAGAGATAGGAGGTTCATACTCACAGGAGGTGTTCATTATTATGTTCTGCAGAAACGATTAGCATTTCAGTCACCTAGGTTGAGCATGTGCCCTGTTGTCTAGTAGGCACTGAGTCCTCCATGGGCACTGATAAATTGTTCCATGCGTGATGGCACCGACGCGAATAAGGAGCGAAGGGAGCTTAATATACCGTCGCCCATTTCCTCGTAGAGTCTCTCTGGCCTGCAGGAAACACTCGAACTCATACTAGCGAAGGCTGGTGTCGTCATTCGCGTTATGCGCAAGAGTGGATTAATCAAGTGAATATGAATTTCAAGTGACTTTTTATCCAGGGAAGTTACGCTCGCTTTGGATCTGTTTGTGTCCATTTCGGCTTGATGTAATGTTTCTGTTTCATTTTACACTTCATTTTCAAGTTCGTTCGTTGAATAAACATTTTAAGTTTATATTCTTTTTCGTTTCTATTTAGATTGTTGAGAGAGAATGGTTCCAAGTTGTACTTCCTCTTACAACAAAAATCTACCACCACCACCACCACCACCACTATTACTCGTCAATGGGATAAATAACGGTCGGGAGAAGTGGCGGACAGGAGCAAGAAGGTGGCCACTTTATCTGAAACAACTATTGATCCAGGCACACTAGATGCCTCTGAATGTTGCGTAACGCAGAAGGATGAAACAAACCTCATGTTGTTCAAATTAAGACACTACAATGGGCTCGCGGAGTGAGAGTAACATTGGTCTTCTTCTTCTTAATGTGCCATATTCTAGCGAAGTTTGGCGGTCAACATGGCGACCTTGAATTTGGATGCAGCAACACGGAACAGAGACATCGTGTCCAACCCATACCAGTCTACGAGGTTCTTCATCCATAGAGTTCGTCGTCTACCAGGACTCCTACGTCCTTCTATTTTTCCTTGTATAACAAGCTGCATGATTCTGTATTTATTATTCCGCATTATATGGCCGAAGTATTCCAGCTTCCACCTTTTTAATGGTCAGCATGGCTTCAGATAAATAAAAAGTTGGACATACTGAAGGAAGACCAGGGGAGTATGTGGTTCACCGAGTTGAGAGGATGGCATTAGAGGGTGAACCTACGTGGGGGTGACCAAAAAGCTATAGTGTAACGAACTTGGAAAATTTTGCTAGGGTCCAATACATGATGTAGGCCTACTGCATTGCAGGAGAGCGAGCAGAAAACCACCCCTTTTTAACAGGGTGGAGAAGAAGAAGAAGAAGAATAAGAATAAGAAGAAGGATAAGAAAAGAAGAATCAGAAGAAGAAGTTGTGGTGGTGGTGATCATAAAATACAACTGGAAGTCGGGGTATGGAAGGAACAAAAGTTGGTCAAAAGACGCCATACAGAAAGTAGGAAAGTGAGGAAAGATACACAAGTAAGTGGAAGGAATGTCATACTCAGTGATGGCCCCCGTGGTCGCCAACCCACTCTATCAAGTTGAACATTCCTGACAGTTATCCTTTCAGTCGCTTCTTTCCAAGGGCAGGAAAAAAGGAAGAAGACGTTGTGGTGTTGGTGGTGATTATAAAATACAACTGGAAGACAGGGGATGGAAAGAACAAAAGTTGGTTGTGGTTCACCCCACCTACAGGAGAAAATCTTGGTCTTATTTTCATAGCATAGAAAGGATATGTAGTTCAGATGGTAAACTGGGAGTACACGGTGCGCTTCCCCTCCCGTACAAGTGATTACTATCGATCATTCCGCAATAAAATCTTATGTGCCGGTCTGATCTGGTGGCTAATTGCTCTCCCATCAAGAGCTATGTCATACGTAATGGCTAACGACCTTGTAGTAGACTGTCGCTAATTGGGGGCTAATTGTGTGCCAGATCACGTGACACTTCGCGCTGCACGTGCTGAAAGTCACCACAACAAACCCTACATCTTTCTGTATCGAGACTTTGTCATCTTTTAGCCTCCACAGTAGTGGAGGCGCATTGTGTGGGGAATGGCAGGCAATTTGCAGAATATGGCTTCGGCTGCGTTTGGGTCACTTGGCCATTTTCCTTCAGCAGAGTTTATGGCGATGAAAGCTCCACCCGGTCCATTTCTTCTCCTTTATTTTCCAACTCTTCCCACTGCAATCACCTTCAGCGTTTAGAGCGGGACTCACCAACCTTCATCTGTTAAAGGGAAACATCTGACAACGAGTTGATATGAAGACCAAGTAAAGTATTTTCCTGTATCCGTTCTTTCGAGTAACTTTTACCCTAGGGTGGTCGTACGGTAAGTGAAATCGTGCAGCTAATCCAGTGAGCTCTCAGTTGTCATCAACGGTGTTCTGTATGAATGAAGTTAGCTGACGAGCGAAATTATAATTACATTGATCTGTTTTTGAATCGACCTCCTCGTAAAGGTCAAAATTGAGTGAACTCAGGATATCTTATTTTTAGAGTTGGGAATTTTAGGTGAAAATTCTGGTTAAAAATTGCAAGAAATGCTCTTTAATTTAGTCGAAAAAGGTGCAATTCTAAATATAAATATTCATACAAATATCAAGCCTAATTTTACATCACGTATAAGGACACATAATTCACTCATGTTATCATGTATTAACAATATGCCTAAAACAAGTACCAGAACTCAATCTTATAAAATTCGCCTGCCCAGAAAACTGCTAAAACAGACAACATACGACATTTGAATGTTATTTTAAGTAAGGCTGCATCTCCGGCCATTAAGTAGAAAAGGAACGTTCGACTTCAAGAGACACAAGTGCTGCACATTTTGTTTGCAGTCGATAGCTTAAATCCCTGTTTGCTGCAACATCCTAAAGACGAGCTTTTTGGAGGGTAAACTCTGTTCTTATCTGATTTGCAGTACTTCCAGTATTTCCTTCAGCCCATTGTTCTTCTTTCTGAGGACACTGTTCCTCCAATTTTGTAGTGGCAGTTGTCAGGAAGGATTAATCATGCACAGTCAAAAACTTATATCCTGTTTACTTGCTAGTTGATCGGCCTTTTACACAGCTGAAGAATCATTTCTTATAACACGTAAGAAATCGCATATAGCCTTAAAAGTTTAACACATAAACACTGCAGTCTTTACCCAAATGCCCCATCTGGTGAGAATTGGGGAAGTTGGAAGAGAAAGTCCTGTAATTTCAACATACGTTTGTACGCTAGCAGAAGCCTTTTTGAGCAATTCATTAGTGCAAGAATGTCTCTGATTCGTATAAACCCCCAGTTAATTCAGGGATTTAGAAACCTACCCAAGTATAGTTGGATTATAATTATGAAGTTTGGTAGAAATATATCCAGTAGTTTTCAAGTTATAAGAACTTAGACAAACAGAGAAACAAACAGAAAAACAGACACCAAAGCTAAAAGACATGCAGATGGTCATTATTACAGGTGAAACGGATAACATTTCTCCATACGATTTTATTTACATTGACTGAAGAAAACGCTTCCCTTATATAACGATAGTACCCGCCATTTTTGACTACGTCGACGTTGTACAGCGGCGCCGTATTTTATTTGTTCTATTGTATTCTCTGTGTATGTTTTGAACTTAAAAATGATAGCTGCATTGATTTATGCTGGAAAATAAATGCGTTTTTCCGCCATTTCATTTTCATCAGATTATGGGCACAGGATGCTGAACTGCGTGAGTAGATTACGAGTTCTCTAAATGAACGTACCGTAAACGTGCAACATGACTGAAGACAGTATAAGACTGAATATCACATTATGAATAATAGCAATTATGTATTTTGGAAAACTAAAATGCGAACTATTTCTGTACGTGACTCTTTAAGGCAAGTTTTCAGTGAGGTAAAACCCGAAGATGCAAACAATGACCGGGAAAATAAGAATAACGAGGCTATAGCGTGCATTACGTTGGGTGTTGAGGATAGCCAACTCATTTTGCTCATCTGGAAAAGGCGTACGAAGCATACAAAACATTGTCAAAGAAATACGAGAGATCGAAGTTTGCAAACAGGCTATATCTACGTCGTAAGTTGTATGGAATACACCATCGTGGTGGCTCGAAAAAAAGGTAAACTCGTGTCCTCATCCCGAGGTGGCGCAGCACTTTTCAGGCACACCCCCATTGGAGGTGAGCTGCATGTACCATTTCAACCACATACCAGCCCTCCTGCCAGTCTTAAATTCCTGACAGTACCGGGAATCGAAGCCGGGCCCCCGAGGACGGCAGCTAATAACACTAACCGTTAAGCTACGGAGGCGGACGGTGGCTCGATGAATAAGCATACTGATGCCATCATGGAAGTTGCGTTAGGTAAACCTCTCGAGAATGACAAAATCGTCGTGTTGTTATTGGTGAGTCTTCCAGAAACATGCTCACGACTCGTTACGGCGCTCGAAGGTCGTGATGAAGCAGATTTAACTGTGGAATACGTAATAGGTAAAACCCCGAAGAGAATTAAAGGCCTTGTCGAAGCAGGTTAGCCGGGAAATTTTGACTTAGGGACAGCACTACAGTCACCCGCAACAGGCTCAAGTAAAATTAGTTAGCCATCAGAGTAAAAACGGATCGCACAAAGGTGCGAAGAACAAATTTTTAAAAAAAAATTGTACAGAGATACGATTATGTTACTTTTTGTCAAAAATTCATCCATTTAAAGACAGATTGTCATTGGTTGAAGAAAATCCGAAGAACGAAGTCAACTGGTACCGAATCTGGCAAATAATCTGTCAAGGTAGAAAGTAAACAGAGTTATGTGTCATTCAATATACAAGATCAGAAAAATAACACTCGACCTGAGGGATGGTGGATTGATTCTTGTGCAATATGCCATATGACTAGCAACCAACAATTTTGCTCAAGTATACGTGATATAAAGACCTCTGTTTATCTTGCTATGGTTCTTCAGTACACGTACCTGGAGTGGGAGAAAAAACATTGTATTGTGAATTACCAGAAGGAAAAATCCAAGATATAAAACTACAGTACAAGACATTGTGTATATTCCACAACTGGATGGTGATTTGATTTATGTCAAACAGATAACAGAACAAGATCATTGTATAATTGTTTAGAATAATTCGGGTGGAATCTATGACAGATCATTAGTGAGCCAAGAAGCGACCGTAATTTATTCCCACTTCAAACTGTGACTCCAAGCTTAGCCTACAAGGAATACAAAGCCTGCCCAATAGCCACTCATAGCTGTCCGCCCTGTGGATGCTATATTTGCCGCTAGAGGCGCTACAATTCAACCTCACATGAACACGTCGGTTGGCGGTATTTCTACACACTCTATGCTTACTGGTGACGAAAGTTGAATGTTAATACCGATAGAAATAATGAAACTCAATAGTGATTTTGTTTTGTCCGAATCCTTGGATGAATGGTCAGCGTTGAGGCCTTCGGTTCAGAAGATCCCAGATTCGATTGCCGGCCGGATGGGTGATTATAATCACGTCTAATTAATTCTTCTGGCTCGGGGACTGGGGTTTGTGTTTGTTGATATAGTGATTACTAGACCTCGGATTTTTAGGTACTAAAATGTTATTTTAACTGCCTAAAACAGACTCTCAAATAGGCTCTACAGTATTTTTAGGCAGCTGCAGTTTTACGTATCTTAATAATATGCATTATTTAAAACACGGTGTTGATTTTGTTAAATTAATAATTCGTTATGGGGAAATATAAAACAAGTTTCACTCACCTCTTGCTGCAAACGTCGCAGAATATAATTTTACCATCCGATGTGAAACGGGGAAACTCTTGTAAACTGAGGATGAATTGGAACCTGGCACCTTCTGCTTAATTCACACACTGGCCAAATGGAAAAAGGATATGGTTAAAATACGTCATTCATATTACGCTGGTGTGCTGTTGCGTTCCGTTTTGTAAACAAGGCCCTAGAAATAAAGTTCCTGGAGCTAGTTTCCATGAATTCCCTTGCTAAGAGCCAACTAGGGAATTATGGATTAAAGCAATAAACAGACCATGAGACGGCAAAAATTAGGTTACTTATTATTATTGCTCCTATTCTGCTGATAATAATTTCCTTATTCTGTTGTGTAGGTGGTACCAAGAAAAAGTTATGGAACCTTAGTGACCGCTCCGTCGAGTGCTGCAATGGCATATATTGGAGGGTATTTCGTAAGAGTTGTCGAAGACCACATGCCATGTCAAGAGTGTGTTGATAAAATGAGTAGTATCCAGAGTCCATCTCCACTAACGTCATTAAAAAAATCAAAGACAGAGGTGGCCTCAGGTATCCAAAGCCAAGTTTTGTTTCACTGCTGATGAAACTGGGGCAAGTAAGGGACGAAATGTTATCGGTAACGCTGGGCAGTCCAAAACCAGCACAAACATTAACCGAAATACTGTTGCCACGTGTTGCTAAAAATCCTATTCTACAGTGTGAGAAAAGTGATCATCCTGAGAAACAAAGCAGAATAATACTGCAGAAGTTTCTGCACCTCTCTGTCACTAACTACGCTAATGGCATGACAGATGAGTATCGCTGAGAATACTTCTCGATAAGAAAAACAATTTATGAGAAGAAAATATCAAGGAAAATAGTTAAAGTCGTTCATTTTCACTGAAAATCTATGGTGCGGTAGTAAAATTATCGAGTGCAGACCGTATATCCTTTTAAATGCCAGACATATCTGAAATGAAAATCCACGGCTGAATTGAACTCCTAGGGGTAAAAGCTGAACATTAATTGTTTTCTACTTCATTCTGTTCAGAAATGTATATAATATGCAGGAAGTATAGTATAGAGGTCAATTTGTGCTGGTGTTAACTCCCTTTACCAATGCTACTGAGTGCTGATGTGAGGTGGTATACTAGCGCTGCAGCGGTCAAGACGCGCACTGCCAGGCGGACACTGTTTCTGAAGAGAACACTGCGAGTGAGCAGGCTTTGTATTCATTGTAGGCTAAGCACAGACTCTGCGAGAATGGGTTGTGATTGGCCAGGTCGTATTATCGCAGTGTTATACCGAGCTTAGCCTACAAGGAATACAAAGCCTGCCCAATAGCCACTTATAGCTGTCCGCCCTGTGGATGCTATATTTGCCGCTAGAGGCGCTGCAATTCAACCTCACATGTACACCTCGGTTGGCGGTATTTCTACACGTTGTATGCTTAATGGTGACGTCGTATTGTTAAAATACGCCAGTTCCACTGACGTCATTAATAAAAATCAAAGACAGAAGTGGTCTCAGGTATCCGAAGCCAAGTTTTGTTTCACTGCTGATGAAAGTGGGGCAAGTAACGGACGAAATGATATCGGTATCGCTGGGCAGTCCAAAAATAGCACAAACATTAACCGAAATACTGTTGCCACTTGTTGCTAAAAATCCTATTCTACAGTGTGGAAAAAGTGATCATCCTGACGAACTAAGCAGAATAATACCGCAGAAGTTTCTGCGCCCCTCTGTCACTAACTACGGTAATGGCATGACAGATGAGTATCGCCGAGAATACTTCTTGAGAAGAAAAACAATTTATGAGAAAAATATCAAGGAAAATGGTTAAAGTCGTTCCTCTCTACTGAAAATCTAAGGTGCGATAGTGAAAATATCTAGTGCAGACCTTATATCCTTTTAAATGCCAGACATAAATGTCGACCGTTATGTGTGTTATTTAAAATGAAAATCCAGAGCTGAATTGAACTTCTAGGGGTAAAAGATGAACATTTATTATTTTCTACTTCATTCTGCGTAGTAACGTATATAATATACAGGAAATATAGTGTAGAGGTAAATTTGTGCTGGTTTTAACACCCGTTTGCAATGCTAGCGAGTGCTGATGTGAGGTGGTATACTAGCGCTGCAGTGGTCAAGGCGCGCACTGCCAGGCGGACACTGTTTCTAAAGGGAGCACTGCGAGTGAGCAGGCTTTGTATTCCTTGTAGGCTAAGCTCCAAGGTAGGAAGGTAACACGGCAAAAGAAGAAGAATGTTGCCTGGGGCACAGAACTAGCAGCGGTTAAGAGATTAATTAATGAGTAACTGGCCACAGTGATTCGAGTATTTTAATGTTCAGATGAGGTAATATACAATAACTGTGTTAAAGAAAAAGTCGCTCAATCGATACAGAATTGATGAGACTTATTTCCGAGCTGTGGGCTTATGAAAAAGGTGACACCTAGCGGTAACAAATATTTTCTGACACTAAACGACGACTACTGAGATTTGTTGTGGTGAGTTTAGTCAAATCCAAGAATGAAGTACAAGGTCTCATACGCGAACATATTGTGAATATGTCAACGAGATTTGGGAGGGAAACAATTTCCATTCGCACGGACAATGGCATAGGATACGTTTGTCAAGAACTCGAGATTTTTCTGCGGAAAGAGGGCATACAGCGTCAGTTTACTGCCCACTATAGTCCTCAGCAAAATGGAGTCGCGGAGAGGAAAAGTAGGTCACTAGTTGAATCTGCGAAATGTATGCTATTTGATGCTGGATTAAACAACTATTACTGGTGAAAAGCTGTATTAACGGCAGCATTCTTACAAAATCGGTGAGCGAGTCTGAGTATCAATAACATTCCAATCGAGTTATTCACGGGAGTGAAACCTGATCTTAGTCTTCTACAAGTTTTTGGATCGAAGATTTATTCATTGAATACAAAGAAAAAAACGCAAGAGATGGGATGATAAAGCAGAAGAAGGTGTTCTTGTTCGGTTTAGGTACTGTATTATTGGATATAGGAATTTAGACCCTGAGATAGCCAAAGTTTGTGTCAGCGGATCTGTGAAAATAGTCGAACATGACACCAGCCACACGAATCTTGTTAGCAGGACAATGCCCAAAGGGGAAACAATTGCCATCTCGATGATCAACTCAGTGATGAAGCACATTTCAATTGAAACGTGTTCACGTAATAACAGTGTACAAGATTCTTATGAAGAAAACGACGGCTTGGAAGAGGAATTTGACAGCATAACTGAAATTGGAGAGGAATTCCAAAGACGTGCGTCAAAACGAAGAAATAAAGGAGTACCACCATCCAGATTGACCTACAAAGTGCAAACAGATGACGTGAGGGAGCCAAGCACATGGGTTGAACTGCTGAAAATGGTACCCCATGAGCGAAAGTTATGGTCGAATGCTGCTGAAAAGGAAATATATATTCTAAAGTAACGTAACGTATGGGAACTGCCAGATCTAACGTCTGGATAGAAAGCGAATTCCTGCAAATGGGTTTTCAAAGCAAAGCAAGACGGGTTGGAAACGTTTACACGCATAAGGCCTGTTTGTCAGCTCGAGATTCTTCGCAAAAATTTGCAAAAGTTTTCAACGAACCATTTGCACCAGTGGTTAAACATGAGAATCTTAGAGTTTTGTTCGTTGTAGCTCCACAGAAATATCTCCATGTTCGACATTTGGATGTCAAATCTGCATACTTGAATGGCGAATTAACAGAAGATAATTACAGAGTGGACCACAACAACGTGAATTGGGTATATGACCGTTAGAGGGTCGGTCATAGTGATGAGTAATTTGAAAACAATACGTCGGTATCGCGCGCCGTTGACATTTTATCAGCTGCTGAAGTTAGCCAATCAGATCGCTTCGCGAGCGAATTCAAATGGGCTTTAGGAGGCGGTGTTGCTAAAACTGCACGTGTCTTATGACCGGCTTGTGAACGCCAATAATAGAAGTTAACTTCTCCAGGGGAGGGACTTGACCAAGAACCACAGCAAGCACGGTACGGTGGTATTGGCTGAAATCCACGGTGTGTTAGTGTTTGATGCTCATTTCTCGGCATGATTCTGAAGCCCCACCAAGCCACGTGCAGCATTTATAACTCCCTTCTCATGCAGCTTCCGTAACAGAAGACGTTTAGTTCGAGTTCCAGAAACACTCGATTCTATCAGTCGAAAGCAACCCTGGTTATCTTCGAAGAAGTTTATTTTACGAAAATCCTTAAAACAGGAACCATTCAATCGTTTTTCTGAAGGATTAGGTTTCTCGGAGTACTGAACTTTTGAATCTGCGTCATGGAGGAGGGATGACGAAAGAACTACTCTTAGATGTCAAAAGTATCCGCCATTTTTGACTACGTCAACGTCGTACAGCGGCGCTGGACTAAAGTCCATATTTTCTTTGTTCTATTGTATTGTCTATGTATACTTTGAATTTAATAAGAAATAATAACTGCATTGTTGTATGCTGGAAGTATGTGCTTTCGCTATTTCAGTTTTGTATATTATTATTATTATTATTATTATTATTATTATTATTATTATTATTATTATTATTAAGGTGAAATGTTTATACCGCCCGTCTAGAAGCCAGCAAAATTCAGCCTCGAAGCGTGCGATAGTCTAATAGTGTCGGTTCATTTCCAAGTGGAAGTATTCCCTTCCTCATTAAAGCCATTAATAAAGTAATACATGATCTAAAGACTTGAAATAAGGCCTCAAGGGCTTCAATATGGACTTCGAGTGTTTTAGATCTTTCTATGATGGGTGAGATTACGGATTATCAAAGTTCGGCAGCCACTGGTACATATAATTAATTCTGAACCTGTCAGAGAGTTATTGTGTTTCCTTATAACAAAGAAGACCCCTCTGGCGAGTACAGAACATTAATACACCCCCTGAGGCTATGCAAGAAATAGCAGACGAGTAAAAAGCCTTCTAAGACCAGAGCACGTGCTGCGACTAGAACTTGCTTGACCAAACCTCACTGAAACTTGGTGCAGTGCTCAAATTTGTCTCGTTCTGCTCAACTCGCCTGAAACAACAAACGACACTAGTTTCTTATAACACAACATGGTTCAGTAAGTAAAACACATAATCTCTTTCTCATTAGAGGTTTGTTCATTTGCAACAGAGAATATATAAAATTATTCTCCAATTAATTAACTATAAATACCCTTTATTCAACATTACCTCCGTTCGAATCTGTGACCTTCCTCTACCGAGATGTAGGCTAAGGGCAGTTATACTGCTGTGATGCAATTCAGTGGTTTTCCTCTCAGCCACGTCCGGACTTCGTGTATGACCTCCTCGCTGGTGTTGTTCACGGATTGCAGCATAAAAACTTGTTGGTGCGACATCCGGGTTGTAGGGTGGATACGGAAGAGCAGCCCATCAAAATTATGCGATTGCTTGACGGGTGCTTCATGGGGACAAAGATGTAGAAATTGTCTCTTGAACTTTTCTGATTCTCGATTTAAACGATTTAAACAATGTATCAACCAGAATCACTTCTTCAGAATACAAGAAGGCTGAGGCTGGTAGGATGTCGTGGCTTGAACTTTCTCTTCCGAGAAGAATTCGTGTGACGTCACTCCATGAACTGTCATTTGGTCTCAGGCTTAACATGATGACTCCATACTTCATCCTCCTGTGACAATTTCGGATAATAAATCATGATCAGCCTTGTGATGTTTAAACAACCTTGCAGAAATGGTCATCATTTGTTTTTTTATTGTCGAGGCACCTGCGGACCCGTTTGGAACAAACCTGTGAATAGCTTAAGCGGGAGATAATTGTATTGGCACTACCCACTGAGATGTCATATTGAGTAACCACCTATTTTGTTTTTATTCGCTTACAGTCCCCGTCTGCCACAGCAACAGCCGGCCGTCCCAAACGTTGAATACCTCGCTTTACCCCGTAGAGACGCCGACACTCTGCATATCCACTCCTATCCACTGCCTTATGTCGATAAACATTTTCAAGCGCCTGTGAATGCTTGCAACGTTCTCCTGCTCGGCAGAGGTAAATTTAATCACAGCCCTCTGTTTTGTGTGTTCTACATGTGCAGTTGCCATTTTACAACAAAACCATTATCTTATAACGACAAGAATGAGACTTAGCGGCATTACCAAGGAAGGTTTTTAGTTACTGTATAAGAATTTTTTTCCTTCTCCAACATCTCATTTAACAACAAAGAAGTTTTGCAGTAGTAACCCGACTTCTAGATCGGATCCAAAGGTTTTGATAGGGTATATCATGGGAGATTACTGACGAATATGAGGGCAATTGGACTTGATAAAAATAGTTGAATGGGTGGCTACATTTCTAGAAAATAGATCTCAGAGAATAAGACTAGGTGAAGTGTTATCTGACTGTGGGATGGGGGGGTTCCGGCAGGGCAGCATTATTGGACCTTTATGCTTTCTTATGTATAAGCGATGCGAGTTTAAGTTCTGGAATCATAGGTAAGAATATTTGCAGATGATGTTCTACTGTATAGAGTAGTAAATGAGCTGCAGGATTGTGAGCAACTGCAGGGGGACTTGTGTGGTCGACAACAGACAATGGTATGACGGTAAATGGAATCAAAAGTCAAGTTGTAATTTTAAAGAGGAAAAGTTCTTTCAGTTTTAATGATTGTGTTGATCGAGGTGATGGTACCTCATAGGGAACAATGCAAGTACCTTGGTGTTAATATAAGGCACGATCTTCATGCGAGTATTCATATTAACGAGGTTGTTAACAGATCTCTTCAAGTAGTTATGAGTTCAAGTAGTTATGAGAGTATTTACGGGTTGTAGTGAGGGTGTAAAGGTGAGGAAGGTAATACCGCAGTCGGAGTATGGCTCCAGTGTATGGGACCCTGGCCAGGACAACTTCATACGAGAACTGGACAAATTTCAAGGAAAGCAGCACGATTTTTTCTGGGTGATTTCCGACAAAGGAGTAGTGTTAATAAAATGTTGCAAACTTGTGGCTAGGAAGACTTGGGAGTAAGGAGACGAGATACTTGACTCGAGCTGTCAGTGGAGAGTTGGCGTGGAATGACGTAAGTAGAAGAATAAGTTTGAGTGGAGCTTTTGAAAGTAGGGAAGATCATAGTACGAAGGGAAAGCTGGAATTCGGGAAGACAGATGGGCGGAAACATTCATTTATAGGACGAGAAGTACGGGATTGGAATAAATTATCAAGGGATATGTTCGATAAATTTCCAAGCTCGTTGATAATGTTAGAAAAAGCTAGGTAAACAATTATAAATAAATGTAAATTTGAGGTAAATGAAATGAAATGGCGTATGGCTTTTGGTGCCAGGAGTGTCCGAGGACATGTTCGGCTCGCCAGGTGCAGGTGTTCCGATTTGACTCCCGTAGGTGACCTGCGCGTCATGATGAGGATGAAATGATGATGAAGACGACACATACACCCAGCCCGCGTGCCAGAGAAATTAACCAACGATGGTTAAAATTTCCGTCCCTCCCGGGAATCGAACCCGGGACTCCTGTGACCAAAGGCCAGCACTTTAACCATTTACCTGTGGAGCTGGACTAAATATCAGGTAAACTATTGATAGGGAATCTGCCGCCTGGGCAGATCATTGATGATTGATGATTGATACTGACATCGTGTTCAAGAATGTCAATACAAGGCCGGTCTGAATGAGTCCTGTGATCTGCCAGAGTGACTCGTTAGCTGAATGTTAGCGTAGTCGTCTTCGGTTCAGAAGGTCACGGTGGCTCAGTGGCTTAGCTGCTGGCTTCCTACCCTGAAGGATGACGTTCGAATCCTCGTCGATTCTGGGTTGAGATTTTCATCCCAGAGGGACGTGGTGTCAGGAAGGGCATCTGCTGTTAAACCCACATCCAAAACCCAACTTAGTGTGGGTAGTTCGAGCAACAGCAAATGTAATTGGGGTAAGCTGGAGAAAGTATTTAACGTTGCGCTGATCGTGACAATGGCATAGGACTGGGAAGAGAGCACTCGTGACCAAGTACTTGCCTGGTATGAAGCTGACACATCATCATCATCTCTGCTGTTCTCTTCACTTCGTTGTAGTTCCAGTGCTTCATCGTGTTCTTCAGGTCTTCGAAGTGTGAATTGTTGGGTCTTCCTCTGCTTCCATTTCCCAGTAAATTTCCTTGAAAAGTATTTGTCAGGAACCTACCATGTCTCAGCAGGTGGCCTACAAGCTTTAGTTTATTTATTTCCATCTCCTTAATGACCACGCAGTTTTCTTCACCTCTTTTAACACTTGAAGGTTTGATTTCTTATCAGTCCAGCTCATTCTGGTGTTCCCCCTCCATATACACATCTCCATTAGTTCTAACAGAGCTCTCTACTCTTTTCCTCAAACTGTCCATCTTCCACATCCACACAATAATAAGGTAGGGGGCCCATATTTCTTCCCCTTAGTAGATTTGGACTTGTAGAAATTCAGGAATATTATGGACAAGACTAAAATTGGTTTATAAATACTCTCCACTTACGGGCAAGTTACAATGGAAGTGTTATAACGTAAGTTAATATTTGACGTAAACACTGCAAAACATGAACTCCCAAAAAGTGTTCATAATTTTAATATATTTTTCCTTTCTAACATACCGAGCTCGATAGCTGCAGTCGCTTAAGTGCGGCCAGTATCCAGTATTTGGGAGACAGTAGGTTCGAATCCCACTGTCGGCAGCCCCGAAAATGGTTTTCCATGGTTTCCCATTTTCACACCAGGCAAATGGGGCTGTACCTTAATTAAGGCCACGGCCGCTTCCTTCCCACTCCTAACCCCTTCCTGTCCCATCGTGGCCATAAGACATATCTGTGTCTGTGCGACGTAAAGCAACTCGCCTTTCTAACATAACCAAACATTTTCCCTATAATGAATTACTTGAAGGCCATTTACGACAAATATTTTCTTGGTATTCTTTTTAAGGTAGTCTTTCAGTGTTGCTCGTCTGGTGTTAAGCGCTTTACTTGCACGTTTCTAACACATTATCTTGTCCCTCATTGCCTCCGTATCCCATTGCTTGAGTTTTACTATCTGAAAATAACAAATAAAATGAAGGGGGACAAAATTACGAACATTCTCTGATTTATTATAATGGTAGCTACAGTAACTCACTCCAACCACCTCACTCTAGCGATTACACGCCAGGAACTACACCGAATGACTGAAATGCAGTCCAATATTTCATTTTTTCATTTTCATCAGTGCTCATTCTAGGAATACCAGGCTCTTAATTGAAAGCTGCTCTAACTCAGCTCAGCCTGAAAAATAAATCCTCCTTACACACGGAAACTAAACGTGGTACACTCAACCAAATCTGACAAGACAACGGGATGAGGCTACACGTGTGTGTACGGCTGAACATTAGGTACCAAGCGTGCAAACTGGATATCCCTAAGGGGACGGAATTTGGCCAGCGTACCTTACAGTCTAAATAAAGAACTTAGAAAAAGCCTTCCTTGTTACCAGGTGTATCCCGGTGTATCCATATGTCTTTTCCGGTTTCACTACGAGATGGCGCCAGCGAAAAGTACGCAGCGTATGAATTTGAGACATACGTCAGTTTGTTTGTCTGGCATTAACCTATCACACATACAAGTTGAGTCCATCTGTGTTGTATCGCTCAGTGATCATGTCGACATTTGTGCCTGACAAAAATAACATTTGCGGCACGCTAGAAACATCTGGTGGACACGCTCCATCGATTAGAACATGCGAGACTATTTAAACGTGGTGATTTCAATGTGGAAGACATTGCGCGCTCTGGTAGCGGTGTAGTGTACTATGAACTGCCAAAGCCCGGCGAAACCGTTAATGCACAACGCTATGGACAAAAAATTATTAATTTAAATCACGCATTGATCGAAAGACGACCGGAATGGGCCAGAAGGCAAGTCAAAGTGATTTTGTTACACGACAATGCACCGTCTCACGCAGCAAAACCAATGAAAGACACTTTGAAATCGCTAGGATGGGACATCCTTCCGGACACTCCGTACTACCCCGACCTGGCGCCATCTGACTACCACCTCTTCGCATCAATGGGGCATGCGCTCGCAGAGCAGCACTTCAGAAATTTTGAGGAAGTTGGAAAATGGTTCGACGAATAGTTTGCCGCAAAAGACAAGCAGTTTCTCTGGCATCGTATTCATAACTTACCTGATAGATGGGCGAAGTGTGCAGAAGGCGACGACCAATATTTTGATTAAACAAAAAAAATTTCCTTTCTTTACCACAAAAACCGGTGAAAACTTATCCATTTACCTGGTAATATGATGTACCGTGTGTACATGAAGTGGATACATATAAAGAGAAACAGAAACACTCTGTCCTTAAACCAGATGAATTAACAAAAAATGGCTACGATCTTTTTCAATATCCTATCAATATCTATCCGACACTTTGCGAACGTTTCGTGTAAGATAGAAAGAGTGAATATTCTATACCATTCAGTCCTTTCCCTCATAATTCAATCTGGTAATTATTTATGTTATAAGGTGAGTGGGTCCTCAGGGATCCCAGTATCTGTACCAAAGTAGAAGTCTCGTCACAAAATTCTTCGACACGGAGTCGAACCTATGTCATCTGGAGTGAATTGTGTATGTTTTTTTCCACCTTGTCCTTGAATTATTAGCTTCCCTAATCAGTCTTCAGTTCTCTGTAAAGGTGAAATGACTGAAATGACTGGATGCGAAGTTAATTTAATGTTCCTCAGTTTTCACGAAAGTGATATTCAGCTGCTAGATGTGCTCGCTCTACTCCCTAAAACACTGCCAGATTCGCCACGGCTATTTACAAAGAACACGTGATTGACTATAGTTAAACGATATTAATGTTCTCTTGAGAGAGTTTACTAATTGACTGAACGCTGCTGGAGATGATTGGCCGAGAAAGACTCTTTCTTCCTCTGCGCGTGACATGCTGCTGCAGGAGAAGTAGCAACATGAGAGAGAAGTCGAAGAGAGAACCTGAAATTGTCTTCACAAGACTTTCCTTTTTACACATTTCCGTTGTACGTGCTTCTTGTCTGGACACCGGCGTCATTTTTCTCCCTCGACTCGCCCATGGCTTTATTTTCTCTCTCCTAGCAGAGTTCTGAGACCGAGCCCAAGTTATAGTAGTATTAATGGAATCGTATAAAAAGGAAAATGTTCATTCTTAGCACTATGCTATGGAATACGGATAACAGCAGATTAGTTCTGTTTGATGGTGGAGAGCAGAGATTCATTCCTGTCCTCGCCTTCTTCCCTACATCGTCTCATCAGATACAATTACATAAAGGAAGTTATGGTTAAGTCATAATTGTTTCCTCATATCACAATGAACTGCCAATAATTCGCGATAATTAATGTTCAGAATTCTCGAAAATTGTGAATTATGCGCATTTGTTGTACTTATTGCCCAATAAAAGTAAAAATGTCCTCACATAATTTTTTATGTTATGCTGCAGGCATGTGGGACAGAATTTCAAAAAGAAGAGTGACAACAATTTATAAACATTTAAAAAAATCAACAGCTCTATGCAAGCAACTCCTAGGGATATGAGCTGTGAATTTTAGATAAATACAGTACAATAATGTATGAGAATACATTTGTTACTAGCAAATGTACCCGTGCTTCGCTACGGTATTCTACCTTGTATTCGAATATCGAAGTAAATACTGTACATACAGTAAATAAGATTGTTTTAAAATGGCATGTCTCTTAGCTTTATCCGAGAAACAGCATAGGGAGGTCCCCGTACGGTGTTTCCAATGTAAAGTGCTTGTTACGGATTTGTGATGTTAACGGCAGGCTCACTTGCCTACTGCCATTATCAATCGAGTTGGGAAGTTTTCATTATAATTGCAGGCCCCATCGCCCACTGCGCGGTCACAATCGATTTGGGAGTTTTCGTTCCAATGGCAGGCCCCCTTTCCTAATTCCAGACAGATTACAGTTTTCATTAGAATGTTTGGCAACTTCCCTACTACCAGTCGAAATTGAGTTGTGCAGTTATAATTGTAATGCCAGGCCCCTTTTCCTACAGCCAGCCAGCTTACTACCAGTCATACCAAGTTGGTGAGTTTCCATCAAAATTGCAGGCCATTATGCCTAATACCAGTCACATTTTAGATGGATACATTTGTTTATAAGGGAGGGTACCCTTGCCTACAGCCAAACACAATCGAGTAGGGGACTTTTAAACAACAATGCATGCTTCCTTGCCTTCTGCAAGTCAAATCGAGAAGTGAATTATTCACTACAATGGTAGGCCTTCCTTACTGATGCCAGTTACACAGGTGTTGGAGAAGGACCCCATTCCTCCTGCTAATCAAAGTCGGTGTGGGGAGTACTGATTACAATAGCAGACACACCCTTTCTCGATCGCTACAAGACGACATCAGTGAATATATATAGGTCGACATACGAAAGTATATGCATGCTTAAAATATTGCAGACATTCATTTACAGATTGACTGCTGCAAAACAGTACGTCATATCGACAAAGGATTTTACCATAAGACGTCAGATTTAGCGGCCTAAATGGCTGGTCGGATGATATCTGATCTATTCATGGGTCAAGTTGAGTTAGAAACGTTGAGTAGGGTAAAATGTTTGTAAGATTTTCTCACATTGCATTACTTTTCAGATAATTATGTGACAGCGACATACATAGCATTTGGCTAACATATGGCTACTGGGTGGGCCAATTTTCGTGTAAGGTTTGATAATTCTTTTCTTATAAGTGATTGAAAGTATGAATTATGCATGTGAAAAGTCCAAATTTACTTAACATCGAGAAATAGAAAAAAATCAAACGTAAAAGGGATACAGATACAACAAAAAGTCATAAGACCAAGGTTGTAGATCACTCCAAATTGCACGGAGATTGTGCCTTCCCTTATGTGATAGGACTTCGCGAAGATTTGCACCATCATTAAAATTGCCTCCATATTTCGATATTCTTCGGGGAAAAAGTGAACTATTTAAAGCTCTTGGAAATGTTCTGTCCGTTACAGGCTAAAACGTACAATTTTGCCAAATTTCTGTTTTCTTGTTCGTCTGGCAGATTATGCCGCAATGTGGATTTTGGGCGAGGAGGGTTAAAATTAGGACTTTCAGGAAACTAAACCAAAACATTATGCAGATGGTTGTTATTATTACTTCCTAAACGCGTATCTGTGCGAACATTTCGCCAAAATAGTCAATGTAAAGGCACACAGTCGTTAGGATTTTACTTATATTGATAGATAAGGAATCTGCTCCACGTACAACATCTTTTGGTTTATGTCTGCTGGAGTTACCCTGCACAACCGACCATTCATGATATCTCCCTTATTAATCTTTCTGTCGAAAAAATACACATGAAAAAAGTTTCAGAAATGGATTTCCAACAAATATGGTCGATTTCCAGTCAGGTTGGTCATGTACTGTATATATTGTGGAAGAGTAAATTCACCATTTCGGTTCCCTATAAACCGCCAGTTCATTCCAGGAACAGGAAATGTTATTGACCTTTAAAATCTACCTTTGGAAAGGTGGATGCTAAATATAAAGTTTGGTTCAAATATCTTCAATAGTTTTCAAGTTGTAAGAAATGCGCTCAACACGCGCCCGTTCTTAAGTTAAGTCCGGTTAATGATATTTCCCTTATAAATCTTCTTACCGAAATGATGCACATGAGAAAAAAGGTTTAAAAATTAATTTCCATTAAGGCAGGTAGATTTCTATTAGTTTGGTTGTGTATATTTTGTGGGAGTGCAAAAACACGGTTTCGGTTTCGTATAAACCCCCCAGTCATATCATGGATTTAGAAACAATATTTGCCATGAAACCACCCAAGGCCAGGTGGATTCTATATATGAATTTTGGTGGAAATATATCCAGTAGTTTCCAAGTTATAGACAAACAGACAAACAGAAAAACAGACACCAAAGCTACAAATATGCAGATGGTCATTATTACACCTGAAACGGATAACTGTACAGAAATGTCGCCAAAATAGTCAATGTACAGACACACTCTAGAAGTGCAGACCTTTATTTCGAGAGTTACTGCTTTGAAACTCTGCGACATATCTGCAAACGGACCTCACCATCAGACGCCTCTTTCATTGTTCTACATGGTTGGTCCCATGACATCTTCTCGTATCTCCCATATTTAGGGGTTAGATTGAGTTAGAATCATTGGGTGTGAAATTTTGTACAGTTTTCGCATACTACGTTATATTTGTAATACTCATGTGACAAATAGAATCATAAAATTTGGCTACCACATTGCCACTGCTCATGCCAATGTGCGTGCCGAATGTCATGATTCTATCTTTCCTATAAGTGTGCCAAATTAATGTTAACATATACGTGTGAAAGTACAAAATTAACTTGAAATCGAAAATTACAGCTCTATTTAAAGTATAAGGAATAGATATACGATAAAAAGTCACAGGACCAAAGTTGTAGATCTCTCCAAAATGAAAGGCGATTATGCTTTCTGATTTGTGATAAGACTTACCGATTAGCCACCAATTATCCCGAAACGAAGGTGTGCACCGTCGTAAAAATTGCATCCTTTTTTCGATATTTTCCTGGGCCGAAAGTTATACATTTGCATAGCTTAGAATATTTCCTCAAAGGAAAGAGTGTCAAGCTTTCGGGATTAGCACTGGCATACATGCGGTGTAATTAAGGAAGAAAATAATTCAGTAAAGAAAGTTGAAATTAATAGAAAATGTATTAAAACCGAGGACAGCCGGATGACGACAAATATGTAAATACCAAGTGAATGTATTGGAAAATCAAATGCCCCTCAATAAATTATGCTGGTGTGAGTTATGGATATAAGAAAGAGGTAACAGAGGAGAATTGTAGGCGCAGGCATTCTTAGGTCAACAGATAAGATGACTAATGGTGTTATTACTTAAGCTATTCAAGGACGGTTATAAACTCCAACGATATTCCGCCAATATCCCGCACAATGGCCGATTGACGCCCTCTCTTGCCTTCTATCCAAGGAACAACGACGAATTTAAAGGTATGATGAGGAAAATGGCAATACGTTACTTCCCTGCTGGCAAGCAGTCAGAGACGTTGTCATGGTAACCCATAAGTTCGTTGTCGGTCTGTCGGTCACACACGCAGACCATGATACCCGCAGAAAATAGTAAATTTCTCCGTCATTTGAATAGTAAAGTAAATTATGAACATAACAAAAGTTGTTTATAACGAAGAGACGTTTCACATAAGGTCCACGGAGTTTACAGAAAATCAATAGTATAAGAGAAAATGGGGGAAAACCGTTCTGGTTCTCCTATAAACTTCCGTCTAATCAAAGATTTTAAAATGAAATGCATATAGAAACCTTCCTCTGGGTGAGTATACTCCAAATATGAAGTTTGGCTGAAATATATCCAGCCGTTTTGCCGTGATGGTGGAACAAACAAACAAACAGAGAGACAGGAAAAGTAAAAACCACCGATTCGGTCTTGAGTTGACCTAAAAGAGATAGATATCTGAAAAATTGGTAAATCAAACGAAATTAAAGACAGCGGACCCCCTACAACTTTATTTATAAGATTTATTTCTAAACATTACAATCCGTTCCTTATCCGGTTCATTAGACTAGCTGTTTGCCTTTTCCTACCACTACGAGTGCTCAATGTATTGTTTCACTTAAGCCCTTATAACTATATTCTTTGTGGACATTTTTCAAAAATAAAAAACGCTTAATTATCTAAATAAGTTGATTTGACGAGGATTTGTATAAGAAAGGGAACGCGGTTGTTTTCCCTGAAATGATTTTCGAAATTTGTTTTTTTAATTTGATAGAAGTATCCAAGACTCACAATTTGAAATATTTCCGGGCCCTTTACCCCTTCAACTTTCGTCACAATTGAGGAAATTGCTTAAATTCACGTTATTTGCAGTATGGGGTCCCCTACTTTTTCTGCGCTGAAATGTTTTCATATTAAAACAAGATATAACATTGTATAAACATTTTACAACACCTAACGCGGGAACAGAAACACTCGCGCAATGATTTTCGCCTTTTAAGCAAAGGAATAACTTTATATTTCACCAAACTATGTCAAGATCGCAAAACCACCCATCATGGCCAGTGTATAACGCACAATGAAGTAATGCTATAATCTTCCATAATCCCTTATGCTTGTGAAAAGGGTTATCGACTCCTTTCGCTGTTAAACCGCTAATATCTCATGGAGGTAACACATGTAGCTGCGAAATCAATACTATCACCCACCTAAGGCAGCAATACCTGCTTGGCTGTAAATAACCTTCAAGTCCTCCACGATATCATTCGCACACTCTTCATTATGTGCATCATCCTCTCCTTCATCAGCTCTTCAATCCTGCGAGATATCCCCTGTAACCTAGATCTCCTTCATTGTTCCCTAGTCAGTCAATCACATCACCTCCAGCATGTTACCAGTCTTCGAGATCGTTTAATAATGAAGATGCTGTGGTGAGAATCGTCCAAGCTTTCGAAATGTCGTCGTGATCGAAATGAGCACAGACCAGCACTTAACTCAGTCAATCACCTCTGATCTGCATTTGGGCAGTCACCCACATAGCAGATTGACTATTAGTTATTTACCTATTCTTCACTTAGATACTGTAAATAATGTGGAGATTTATGGACCATCTTCCTTAGTGTATTATTCTAACCCCTATTTCCTTTTCCTTCAAACGAATATTTTCCTCAATTTGTCCTCTTGAAATCCATCTTAGACTTCATATTCTCATCTTGCCTACTTTTAAAAACACTACTCAAATGTATTCGTCCTTTAATACCATTCCACGCCATCCCTCCACTGACAGCTCAGAACATACCACTTAGTCGAGCAGCTCGTCTTCTTCCTCCAAAGTCTGCCCAGCCCGAACTTCACAACATTTCCGTAACCTACGTTTTTGTTGGAAGTCATTTAGAACAAATCGAGCTGCATTTCTACGGATTTTTTCAGTTCTCGTATCAAGGAATCCTGGTCAATAACACTGGAATCATACTCCAGTTGTGGTCTTATCAGAGACTTATGTGCCATGTCCTTTACATCGTTACTACAATCCCTAAATATAGTTATAACCATGTGAAGATATCTGTAACCTAAAATTGCAATCCCGTTTATATGCTTACTCCAGTGAAGCACTTTCCGCATATCAACACCTAGGTACTTACAGCCCCATGAGGAACTTCCATGCCATAAACGCAGTAATTTAAAATGAGATGACTTTTCCTCCTTGTGAAACTCACAACCTGACTTTGAAACCTGCTGTCCATCTCACAACGTTCTCATCCCTTAATTTGTTAGTAGTTTGCAAGTACCTTTACCTATTAAGCCGTCATATTCTCACTCCAAGTATTAAAGTTCCATTTCAGAGCGGAAATGATGGCTTTACTTTATATGGTGGAAGTTTTACTGTTGAAGTTACAACTTTTACGAATGCACTGCAGTAGACGCGCGAATTAACTTCACACGAGTGGCCGAGAATTCATTACAGTTATACTATTTGCCAAGCTGTTTCAAAAAGTAGTTGTGAGCTATTAAACATCTTCCTGCGCAGATTTCCTTCAATATTTCAACACTAATCCCAGGGAAAACTGGAAGGTATCCAACACTTTCAAAAATGAAGATATCGGCCAAATAAAGAGAAGGACTTCGAAGGAGGTGAAAAAGAAAGATTCCCTAGGCCTTGATACCTAATACCTTTGGAGTCGGAAAAGAACAAGAGCTGAACAAGGGAGGTCGGATAGGATAGATGAAAGTAAGAAGCCTGGCACAAGTAAGCGGAAAACATCCAGGGCTCAGCTAAGGGCCTTGTGATCTCTAATCCACGCTCTGAAGTTAAGAGCCCCTGGAGTCCCTCTTAGTCACCTATTAAGAGAGGCAAGGGATACCGTTGATGCTATTCTACTGCTCCCACCTACAAATTCCACAGCTTTCAGGGTCCCTCTTCAGTAGTAAATAATTAACTGAATATCATTTCTGAATATCTTTTGAATATCTTTTCAACATGTCAAACACGAAATACAAAATGAAGGATAATACTGCAACATACCTATGAAATGAAAAATACTATAATGTAGCTATGAGATGCTGTACAGTAAAACAAATTAAGAAAACATGTTCGAATTTATTAATGTGTTGAACATCGGAATGTTAGTATTCATTTAGCTTTTTCACACATGTTAGTTATATCACCCACCCATTCATAATCAATAATCACTGACAAGTAAATGGGGAGCCCATCCAATTTTGTTAAGAACCTCAGCTCTTGCTCTGAGTTTCTCCGCAGCTGAGTCTATGCATGTCATGTCTGGTTCAGGTCAGCCCATACGAAGCGGGTGGATGCAGCCCTTAATGAAACATGTAGAATAGAAACTGGGTATCTGAAACCTACTCCCACTGACAAACTCTACTGCTTAGCTGGTATTTCTCCTCCAGACATTCGGCGAGAAGTGTTTGCAAGGCAAGAGAGGTTGAAGGTGGGTCTCACAAGCAACCATCCGTTATTTGGAGATCGACCTCCATCCAGAAGACTGAAGTCCAGGAAAAGTTTCCTCAGTGTTTCCAAGGCTCTGGATTAACCAACAAGAACAGCACGTTGTGATATGTGGCGAGCATCTTTCTGATTGGATGGTGCCTTCTGAATCTCCAACCCCCTGGTCGTCATTTGGAATGGACAACCAGGAAGGCACTGATTCGTTTGAGGAGTGGAGTAGGTAAATCCAAGGATAACCTAAAAAATGGGGTTATTTGAAAGATCAGTCAGACTTCTGCGATTGTGGGGAGCAACAAACTACCCAACACCTGTATTAGGGTTGGGCACTATGTCCCTGTTTCGGCACACTGTGCCGGTGCACAGTTATGTTCCGCTCTTCCAGAACACCGATTGTCAATTGTTCCGAAACATTCTCAAGCGAGACGGAGACATTGACTCACTGTCCCGTCAGAAGCGCCACTATGCACTGCCCTTCGCCTACCAGCTGAACTGTGCAGTGGGCGCACGGGACACGGGACTGTAACTGCGCAGTGTAGAGAGAACTTCGAAATGCAACATTACATGCTCAGCGCCAGTGGTAATGTGCCTGTACGGAACGTGCTGTGTGGTGTGTGCCTGTGTGTAGTTATGGCCATGTGCAGCATAAAGCTGCGCGGAACGTGAACGAACAGTCGGAACACTGAAATTCGCGCCCAATAATCACGTTTGAAGGCTGCTTTTAGGTTAAGACTTTTCCGTTCTATATGAAATACACGTAACACGGTTACAATGGCAGTGCAGGTGTTTAAAGGTAACTAATTCTAGAATATTTTCACCAGTTGAATGTATTGGCCTGTATTGTGTGTAATTAGGGCCAGGATAAAACGTCACGGCACGTGAGAAAGCAGTCGGAACTCTGAATGAAATACTCACTCAAAAAATCATGTCAAAATTTTCTTTTTAGGATAAGAATGTTTTCATTCATTCTGAAATACACCTGTCACGATTACACTGGCAGTACAGGTGTTTAAAAATGTCACAATGTTATTTTCACCAATTAAAAGTATGCTCGCACAGTTGAAGAAACATTCGTCAGTGCTCTATTCACGTACACAATATACAAGCGGAACACGAAAATATAAACTGTGGGATGTTTTAAATGTCTTGTCATTGTGCCGGTTGAAGGTCCCTTTGGAGACAAAATAGAACATAAATTGCATTTCACTCTGTCCGGTTTTCTTCTAGTAAAAAAGTCCTGAACAGGACTCCAATCCGTCATTACGCAAAGTTTACCGTCTTTCGTACGGTTTAATTACTTTCGTGCTGTTATGCTCTTTGCACTTCGAATTCCTCCCCTCTCAACTTCCAGTTACCTTCTTTAATATCACGAAAATTTCCCTCAACACTTCCTCGGGGATTAAGGTTAAAAATTAATTTGGACTTTAAGGAAACTTTCAAGCCCAAGAAAAATATAGGTCATCGCTCTGGAATTAGAAATATAACTGGATGAAAGCTTTGTTGTACTTTCGGGCTGTTATGCTCTCTGCACTTCGAATTCCTTCCTTCTTAACTTCCAGTTACTTTCTTCAATATCTCGAAAATTTCCCTCAACACTTTCTCGGGGATTGAGGTTAAAAATTAATTTCTACTTTAAGGAAACTTTTAAGCCCAAGAAAAATATAGGTCAACACTTTGGAATTAAAAATATAACTGGATGAAAACATTGTTGTACTTTCGCACTGTTATGTTCTCTGCACTTCGAATTCCTTCCCTCTCAACTTCCATGTACTTTCTTTAATATCTCGAAAATTTCCCTCAACACTTTCTCGGGGATTGACGTTAACAAATAATTCGGACTTTAAGGAAACTTTTAAGCCCAAGAAAAATTTAGGTCATCGCTTTGGAATTAAAGATATAACTGGATGAACAAATGTTTACACTCCAGCACAGGGTGGCACACAGCCGGTATCGACAGTCAGACACAGCCAAGGCCTACTAATCCATCTAGTGCGGCCTGGACACAGCACGTTCGGTACAGGCACATTCCAGCTGACGCGGAGCATGTCATGTTGCCTCTCGAAGTTCTCTCTGCGACGCAGTTACAGTCCTGTGTCCCGTGTCCCGGCACTCCGTACCGAAACACTCCGCCTCAAGCTCCTAATGTTACAGAACAAGTGAATGTTGCGGTCTGCCCAACCCTAACCTGTACGACTGTCAGTCCTTCCCTGTTCGTTGTACACTTCAAGATTTGATTCAAGCCACTGAAGAGGGAATGTCTGTTGCCCATTTCTGGGCAGACATTGTGTGAAATATGTTTTGTGACATAAAATGTACCTTTTTTTTATATAATACCTTATTTATATTTTAAGTTTTTTCAGCACTCTGACACGAAATAAATGAAAATAAATACTGACAAGTACACGCAACGTAAATGTCAGTTTACATATATACGCAAGTTTTACAAATAATCTGGTAGAATCTGTGGGTGTTCTTGTAGAATGAGAGGTCACTCCGCTTTTTTCTGTTATACATATGTTATGGTGTTATCATACGTTTTGTATTTCGTGTTTTTTATTGCTATTTGCTTTGCGTCACACCGACACACTTAGGTCTTGTGGCGACGATGGGAGAGGAAAGGCTTGGGAATGGGAAGGAAGCGGCCGTGGCCTTAATTAAGGTACAGCCCCAGCATTTGCCTGGTGTGAAAATGGGAAAGCACGGAAAACCCTCTTCAGGGCTGCCGGCAGTGCTGTTCGAACCTACTATCTCCCGGATGCAAGCCCACAGCTGCGCGTCCCTAACCGCAAGACCAACTCGCCCGGTATTTCGTGTTCCGAGAGAATGAAAAACTTAAAGTTTATTTTAACTAAGTCGACATTGAAATGGAATAAATCAATTATGTTCATCGGTGTAGTACGTATAAGTTAGTGTCGTACAACTAGCTGCCGGCGTGCCAATTCTAGAAATTTTTACCAGCCTTGGAAGAAATACAGAAGGTTACTGCACTTTAACCGACATCTCCCTTGTAACAAGCAGCGTGGTGTTAACGGAAGATCTCATCTCCTTCTTCCCATCCTCCTGCTCAACCACTGTTATCGAGTGTCACTGCAGCTCTAGATCTTGACTTTACAAAAATATAACTTGTGCCAGCCGTGTTTATCTTATCTGCATATGGGGTAATATACGTTTCGGACTGAAAACTATTTATGTGGGCCGGAGGACATATTTCGTACCTCACAGTTTTACCCCACGCTTAAGATATCATATTGGTAGTACCTAAGTGATGTGTCATATGCTGAGCGAGAAACATTCAGTACGTACGGATTTACAAAATGTGTACATTATTTACTGGATTTGTGACCTACTAATATTTCAAGTTCTTCACCATGATTTATATCGCTTGTGCACGATTATTTCCCCCAATTAGATTGTCAGATAGTCTGCACCTGTTTCTCCCTCTGCCACTCGTCACTCGTGTTTTAATTTATTTAAATGAAGGTTTAGATAAATACAAGTCATAGCCCTATAAAATAACAGCAGCAATATAAACAGAACAACACACTAAATTCCATGATGTTGCAGCCATCGGCCATGTTCTTGGAACGATAGCTCTAAGCAGATCTTGTGAACACTTAATTAACATAACAACTAATTATATTTTATTACGTAACCCTGTGTGTTGTTCGCGTCTGTGGTGTAGTGGTTAGTGTGATTAACTGCCACCCCGGAGGCCCGGGTTCGATTCCCAGCTTTGCCACGAAATTTTAAACTAGGTACGAGGACTGGAACGGGGTCCACTTAGTCTCGGGAGGTCAACTGAGTAGAGGGGTTTCGATTCCCACCTCATCCATCCTCGAAGTGGTTTTCTGTGGTTTCCGATTTCTCCTCCAGGCAAATGCCAGGATGATACCTAATATAAGGCCACAGCCGCTTCCTTCCCTCTTCCTTGTCTATCCCTTCCAATCTTACCACCCCGTACAAGGGCCCTGTTTAGCATAGCAGGTGAGGCTGCCTGAGCGAGGTACTGGTCCTCCTTCAAGTTGTATCCCTGACCAAAATTTTTACACTGTGTGTTACCGTAACTTGCTATAGTTTTGTGTTGTTTGGTCTGTAACCTCATTGATACTGGCTACTCTTAAACTGCCTATAAATATCTACGAACATGTTTGACTTGACAGCAAGTGTCCTTACATTTCACACTCCCTGCACACAAAGATGTTTAGGTCTAACAATTCGTAATCATTCTTTATTGTCATCGTAATTTACTTCAATTGTTGAAAGTTAATTTCCCTCCTTGTAACGATAATATCAAATTATAATTTGTCGGCAAAAGTGCATGCGATCCTCGGGCGCTTTAATTCTTACATATTTGGCGCATTATTGCAGCATATCAATTTTTTGTCATTTAATGACTAATAAAAACACATTGTATGCCTTTTGTGAGTACAAGGACCGGGACGTCGACAAAATATGACACTTTTACGTGCCTGCATCGTACGACATGGGCGTTTTTGAGCCCTTCTAAAATCCGATTTCCTCTGTCAGGTTAGAAGCCACCGATCATGCGATCCTGAGACCGGTGCGCTAACAATCGTCCACGGAGGGAGCTAAGGTAATACTGGGAGTTGAAGGAGTCTAGTTCTAGTTCATGTGAAACATGTTCACATCACTGGGCCGTTGTGTACTCCTGGGACAAGGATGGCTGCAACCCAGATAATGTTCGCGTTACCCTCTCCTATTCCACAAAATACTGTATCCGCTAGGCCACTGAGTTGCAGGACGTGACTATAGGCACCCAGTGGCATCGCTCTTTTGTGTGAGAGCATTTTCCTAGTGATACCATTGTATAAAATTTAAACCAATGAGGTGCCATTCAATCTTCACATGCACTGAAATGAAACATGTTCACCGATAATTCTCAAACTCGTTTAAATACGGGTATACGTGTGTTGCATCTGTTGTAGTGCTTCCCTTTATGTCCATTCGGGTTTTTCATATTTGAATCGGTTGATGTTGATAGAAGAAGAAAGACACTGTCTAGTTTATGGAAGATATCGATCTATGTTTTACGGTTTTGCCAGTGCCTGATGTCTGCACTAATGCACACTTCAGTGTGCCAAAATACAAAATGCAATTCATACATTATGAAAAAAATTACTTTTGTTATTAATGCAAAATTCCCCTTGATATATCACATGGAACTGTGAATGCCAACTTCCACATGAGACACACACGTATGTATGTTGGGTATTCAGCCCGAAGGCTGGTTTGATCCTCTACAGCTCCACCAACAGCTGTAATAGATAGCCTAGGTGTCAATGAAGAGGCATACTAGGGAAATGAGGAATGAGGTAGTTTCCCGTTGCTTTCCTCACCGAGTCAGAAGTTGCTATAACATATCAGTCTGCCAAGCCCACTGAAATGCATACACCAACCGACCCTATGAGCGATATTTTCACACCATTCATATCAGGGACTGGCTGCATAAGGATTGGCATTACTAGCATCGCTCATACCTCAGTCACTTTCATATTGTCAAAGCCAAGTATAAGACTGAGACAGGTCAATGAAAGTAAAAAATTTATTCTAGCCCATACCAGAAGACATAGTGCACTGTAAACACTACATCGTGCCAGCAAAGGTATAAGACACACACATAATTACAAAATGTATTGTTATTTCTTTCGAAAGGTATAAATCCAATTTTCAGAATGAACACTGAAGCAATAATGCCAAACTTAATCTATATAAATGAAACAAGAGTTTTGTCTGTACATTGCTCAGGATTTAAAAATAAAGGTATTTCTGTATCGGTCGTGTCCACAGTAACAAGGATATGCACTTTTTAATTTTCCGTCATTTCTGTATGTATGTATATATGTACGGGAATCACGAGAGAATGGCTGAAGTGGATTTAATGAAAATCGGTATGTAAGGTTGGGGAATAATGCACTACAATCTTGGCTGTAAATATTTTTATACACGCTGAGTTAAACGGTAGTTTAGGGGAGGACCTAAAGTTTAATTCTCAAATATTTACGTTATTAGTGGTCCTAATGATAAATACTACATAACTAAAGTTATATGTAATTAAATTTCCGATTATTTATGTCTTATACATTTTTACCGTTCCGGCTGTGATAACAAAGATATTAATTTCAATTTTTGTTGCTAAGTGCACATCAACGCTGAGCCACGGGAAAATGGGTGCACAGAATTTAATGAAAAATCATTATATAAAGTCTGGGAATTAGCTTCTAGAGTCTTGGCTGTAAATAATTTTTATTCACACTTGATAAAATGGTAGTTTAGGGCAAGGTGCCTAAAATTTAATTTTTGAGTACCTGTGACATTGCTCTCGACTAAAAGTATTACATAACAAAAGTTACATAGAATACGATGCTCAGTCATTTATGTCTTATGGGCCTACAGTTTTACTATACCGACTATGATAATAGAATTCATGAATTTAGACTTTTATTGCTTAGACCATGGAAATATTGTTTAATCGTGCTACCTGGCGATGGTTTTTGTCGTTATTGTCTTAAGGTGTAAAACCGCTTGGTCATCGGCCCGTATCGACAAGGAAAATTGTGAAGATATTATGAAAATGAGATAAACTGTAAAGAAACGATCCCTTGAAAAATAAGACAAGAAGGAGTTTTGAAAGAAGGAAGGACTCACTCTGTAGCCAGAAGAAAGCTAAATGTGAAGGCCTACCATATCAAAACAACAATAACATCACACTGACCAGTGTTTGTTGAGATGTGCTTTTCCCCTTCTGCTGCCACTCATCTCCGATAGATGGGATTAGGCCTACTGCTCCGTCCCGAGTAAAACAGCATGCCTGAATATTGGCGGAAAGTAACTGAGAAGTTTGCATATGGTACACGATTGTCGTGTCAACAACGGGTATTACAGCTAGTAGTATTATGAAAATAAAATACAATATCACTGCAAGAATCATTGAAACATAGAAAACAATTCCAATAACAGCAGTTCATGAATATTGGCGGAAAGTAACTGAGAAGTTTGCATATGGTACACGATTGTCGTATCAACAACGGGTATTACAGCTAGTAGTATTATGAAAATAAAATACAATATCACTGCAAGAATCATTGAAACATAGAAAACAATTCCAATAACAGCAGTTCATTGTAATGAAATAATTTCAAAACATACTGATATAATAGCACAGCCTTGGTGTGGACTGCAGAGGTCTCATTTCAAAACCAAACGGTGGCTCTACCTATCATCTGTAGAACCCCATCAAAACGGAACATTTAGTACAAACTGCAGAAATCTGCTTTTAACATCACCTGGTTCGTGTATGATTTGGCTTATACAGGGTGTTAGGTGTATACGTGCAGATATTAAGCTAGTCGGCTAAGAAAAATACATCTCATAATATATGCTATGTACTTTTTACCTTGTCCTATTAGTTTGCCCATAACTGAGCCAAATATTTCAGGACCTAATGTGTTTTGAACGGCCGTAGCAGGATACGCCGGTGATGTCATTCTGTCCACGCGTAGCGGAAGTACAGTAGCCGAGTATAGGGCTTGTTGAACCTGTTTCTTATCGCAGGCCAACACATGTTGTTGTGCACTTCCCCTGAAGGCTTGGCAAGTAGAAGAGGATGACTCACGTGCCAGGTCATTTGCTGTACTCGAAAACCGGTGTAGGGTACTCTGTGCGAAAAGTACACAGAATCCTTACAGTGACGTCGAAGATCCGTACAAGCACATACGTGCGAATCAAGTGTTGTGTATTTGTGTGCGATTTTTAAGACGTCAATGGCATTACTCAGTCATCCAAGCTGACAAAATGAAAGGAAATGGTTAATAAGTAAATGAAATATGGGCGCAACATTTCTCTGCTGTTATTGCGACAGTCTACGATGAATTTCTGACAATAGACAATGCGGGTTGTCTATGGTTATTCATAAACTTATTAGGTCATTGAAAGGACGGTGGACACTGAAAGAAAACGCTATAAGTATTCAGTGAAATTGTTATTAATGAGACAAATTTCAAAAACCGTAGTTGCATCCATCGTGAACATTGCTCGAAGGAAAAAGACCTACTGTGGAATTGCCGCCGGGCATTTCTAATAGAAGGCTTATTCTTTTTTTTCCTAATCTGTTTACCTTCCAGGGTTGGTTTTTCATGGGACTCAGCAAGGGATCCCACCTCTACCGCCTCAAGGGTAGTGTCCTGGAGCGTGAGACATTGGATCGGGGATACAACTGGGGAGAATGACCAGTACCTCACCCAGGCGGCCTCACCTGCTATGCTGAACAGGGGCCTTGCGGGGGTATGGGAAGATTGGAAAGGATAGACAAGGAAGAGGGAAGGAAGCGGCCGTGGCCTTAAGTTAGGTACCATCCCGGCATTTGCCTGGAGAAGGGGGGAACTACGGGAAACAACTTTCAGGATGGCTGAGGTGGGAATCGGACCACCTCTACTCATTTGACCTCCCGAGGCTAAGTGGACCCTGTTCCAGCCCTCGTACCACTTTTCAAATTTCTTGTCAGAGCTGGAAATCGAACCCGAGCTTCGGGGGTGGCAGCTAATCACACTAGCCACTGCACCACAGAGGTGGACGGAAGGCTTATTACTGAACAGTAAGTACCGATAGGTTAAATGATGACTGTAATGGACCCGTTTAATTAGAACTTCCGTAAAAATACTACTACTACTACTACTACTACTACTACTACTAATAATAATAATAATAATAATAATAATAATAATAATAATAATAATAATAATAATAATATCTTTACGTTCCACTAACTAATTTACACGGTTTTCGGAGACGCTGAAATGCCAGAATTTTTTTATCGCAGTATTTTTTTAATGCAAATAAATCTACAGACACGAGACTGACGTATTTCAGCACCTTCAAATACCCCCGAATTGAGCCTCCATCGAACCTGCCAAGATGGGATCAGAATACTAGCGCCCTATCGTCCGAGATACTCAGCCCGGCATTAGAGCTTGGAATACGTTGGTCGTGCGTTTAGGGGCGCGAAATTGTGAACTATCATTGGGGAGATACTGGGTTCGAACTCCACTGTCGAGAGCCCTGAAGATGGTTCTCCGTGGTTTCCCATTTTCACATCAGGAAAATGCTGGAGCTGAACCCTTATTAAGGCCACGAACGCTTCCTTCTCACGTCTAGACCTTTTCTGTCCCATCGTCACCATAAGACCTATCTGTGACGGTGCGACGTAAAGCCAATTTTGAAAATCATCATATTTAGGACATTATACAACTGACGAGATCCATAGTTATAAACGATGAGAAGTATTTTCTGCGCAGACATTATTGGCGAGTAGTCAATAATAATAATAATAATAATGATAATAATGGTATTTGCGTTACGTTTACGGTTTTCGGAGACGATGAGGTGCCGGAATTTAGTCCCGCAGGGGTTCTATTTACGTGTCACTAAATCTACCGGCATGAGTGTGACGTATTTGAGCACATTTAAATACCACCGGACTGGGCCAGGTTCGAACCTGCGAGGTTGGAGTCAAAAGGCCAGCACCTCAACCGTCTGAGCCATACAGCCCGGCAGGAAGCACGAAATGTAGGTACGTACACCGGTAGCAGCCTTCAGCTGTTATCGTAGTTCAGTTGCTCGTAAACATAAAACCAGTTTGGCAAGTATATTACGTAACATCTCGTGGCATTGCATTAGCGTTCAGCTGTTACAGTAGTATATATTTGCTCTGAAACATAAACAGAAACCGGTTTGGCACGGATGGCGCGTGACTTGCCTGTTATCAACGGAAAGCTATTCATTCAAGAACAAGGCATACTACCTATTCTAAAAACATCGTATCCCTTTGCTCTCGAAAATAACTTCCGCGGATTACTAAAAGTTTGGTATGTAGTGGTTCGTCACATCGTTCTCTATTGCTACAATAAATATCTGCACGTATACACCTAACACCCTGTATAGTGGTTCGTCACATCGTTCTCTATTGCTACAATAAATATCTGCACGTATACACCTAACACCCTGTATTGTGTCATCTACACTGATGCACATTTTATAGTATTTCATGGCAATTAATTCACGTGGAGTGATACATCTTCCCAAATGATGTAAAGAAACTTCCTAAGTGCCTTTATAAGCTGCTTTGGGCTAATATCGTGAAGGCAACGCCAGGCGAGCCATTTCAAAGCGGATTAACTTGAAGTAGAAAACACGACATTTGCTTTCCGTAAATTAAAGAAAGTATTGGCTCAGGAAAAGTTAAATTGTCGTAAAACAGAACGAAGGAGCTAGTGAGGGGTTTACAAAGTCAACATAGTTTGAGCCGCTACATTCTTAGTTATAGTACATAGTTAAGATCTGATCACTTACAGACCACACTTTCCATTGCCGACTCGTGAACACTGCGAACGCCGAAAACTTTCCAGTCGATAGAACACACACGCAAAAGATCTACCCTGGAGAAACATACATAGAAATAACGCGGTGTTTTCATTTTCCAATTTCTTGGATGACGTTATGATACGCGTAAATCATTCTCACAGATGTTCTTCTTGTATTAAAAAAATGGATAGCGAAAACTTCTAATTACGCTCTCAGACTCAAAAGACGCTTACAGACACTTCAAGTGCGCCTGCACGAAGATTTGAGTTATTGATATGTGATTTGCTCTTTCTACATTCGTTGTCCCTTCCCCCCCCCCCCCTCCTGTTCTTACCCGTTCCCCTTTCAAGCGTAGTCTTGGTGGCCGGTTGTGTCCAGCGTTTGTGTCTCATTATTTATTTGTCACTCTACCAGAGCATCTACTTTGGGGTTCCTTTCGAACCCGAGGCTTCTGGGCTGCGAACATCGGAGCGTAAGTCATGAGTGAATGTTGCATGTGTATATTGACTGAAAGGTTAATGCTTGTGGCCGCAAATGGGTGTGTAATTGGGTTAGAGTTGTGCTTCTGTGTGTGCTGTGCTGTGTGGATGTGTCGTGTTCGTAGCCCAGGGACCTATGGCCAGTTGAAGGCCGTTTCTTTTTTGTAATATTTATTTCTTTAATGTTACATTCTAGTACTGCGTGTATTTCTGTTATATTACCTGTGGGTAATAGATCTTCTGTTGTCTGTTCTATGCACGAGGCCAATAGAAGTTTATTGGTTTACTATTGAAAGGGTGCTTCGGTTATGACATTGTAAATATTTTGTTACCTTTGAATAAATGACGGATGGATTTACGGATGGAAAACTCCCTAACATAGGTCCACCTCGCTTCCCCTCTGGGTATGTTCCTTTTTTCCTAGGCCCTAATGCCTTCTAATCATCTTTCAATTTTTCTAAGTATTCTTGCTGCGAGTATTAGAGTATAATTGTAAAAATAAACTTTTATTGCTTTAAATACGCAAAGGCAATGTTACTACATAATTATGTATACATTTTATATTTAATTTCTTCAAAATACAATAATTCATGGAGTAAATTTCTAACTCTCTTGTGCCTCATATGAAATCGGAGTTCTCATGCATTGTTACCCTTTTACATTTTCCCTGTCATCCATTCAACTTCACAGTCAATCTAACACATATACTAGTGATCCTATGTATTTATTTATTTTTTTTTTTTTTTTACATAACAGAAGGGGAAAACAGCCCTACATCCACCGTTTATTTTCCGTGGGCCCTCCCCACCGAATTAGCACAGGCTTCAGGAATAACCCTGGCGTCAACTTCAAAGGTATTTTCTTTGGAAGTATACTTGGGCTTGGTCAGTAGGTGGTAGTGATCGATTTTGAATGTTAAAAGCGTATAATAGTATTCACTAAAAATCGTTTGTATAAAATTCCATTATGGCAAACCACGTCATTTACGAGAGTTTTTCGTCATCAAACACAAATGAAAAATAATAATATAAATATAGTAGTTGTAGGTTAGTGTGTGCTGTAGGGTGTAGCGGTTGATAAGCTTAACAGAAACTGCGGATCTCGTCTTGATCCCCTTGTGGGTGGGGGTGGTAGAATAACACCCACGGTATCCTCTACCTGTCGTAAGAGGTAACTAAAAGGGGCCCCAGGGGCTCTGAATTTTGGAGCGTGGGTTGGCGACCACGGGGCCCTTAGCTGAGTCCTGGCATTGCTTCCATTTACTTGTGCCAGGTTCCTCACTTTCATCCATCCTATCCGACCTCTCTTGGTCAACTCTTGTTCTTTTCCGACCCCGACGCTATTAGGTTTGCGAGGGCTAGGAAGTATTTCATTTTCATGCCCTTCGTGGCCCTTGTCTTCCTTTGGCCGATACCTTCATTTTTCGAAGTGTCGGATCCCTTTCATTTTTCCTTCTGATTAGTGTTATATAGAGGATGGTTGCCTAGTTGTACTTCCTCTTAAAACAATAATCACCACCACCACTCTCGTCTTGATTATTGAACTGAACATACACTGACTGACAGAGCAAATGCAACACCAAGAAGGAGTGGTTCGAAAGGGATGAAAGTTGGGGAAAAAACAGAGACGGCACGGACGAATAATTGATGTTTATTTCAAACCGATATGCAGGTTACACAATGCGCACGGCATCGACTCAGTAGGATGTAGGACCACCGCGAGCGGCGATGCACGCAGAAACACGTCGAGGTACAGAGTCAATAAGAGTGCGGATGGTGTCCTGAGGGATGGTTCTCCATTCTCTGTCAACCATTTGCCACAGTTGGTCGTCCGTACGAGGCTGGGGCAGAGTTTGCAAACGGCGTCCAATGAGATCCCACACGTGTTCGATTGGTGAGAGATCCGGAGAGTACGCTGGCCACGGAAGCATCTGTACACCTCGTAGAGCCTGTTGGGAGATGCGAGCAGTGTGTGGGCGGGCATTATCCTGCTGAAACAGAGCATTGGGCAGCCCCTGAAGGTACGGGAGTGCCACCGGCCGCAGCACATGCAGCACATGCTGCACGTAGCGGTGGGCATTTAACGTGCCTTGAATACGCACTAGAGGTGACGTGGAATCATACGCAATAGCGCCCCAAACCATGATGCCGCGTTGTCTAGCGATAGGGCGCTCCACAGTTACTGCCGGATTTGACCTTTCTCCACGCCGACGCCACACTCGTCTGCGGTGACTATCACTGACAGAACAGAAGCGTGACTCATCGGAGAACACGACGTTCCGCCATTCCCTCATCCAAGTCGCTCTAGCCCGGCACCATGCCAGGCGTGCACGTCTATGCTGTGGAGTCAATGGTAGTCTTCTGAGCGGACGCTGGGAGTGCAGGCCTCATTCAACCAATCGACGGGAAATTGTTTTGGTCGATATTGGAACAGCCAGGGTGTCTTGCACATGCTGAAGAATGGCGGTTGACGTGGCGTGCGGGGCTGCCACCGCTTGGCGGCGGATGCGCCGATCCTCGCGTGCTGACGTCACTCGGGCTGCGCACGTGCCACATGTCCCTGCGCCAACCATCTTCGCCACAGGCGCTGCACCGTGGACACATCCCTATGGGTATCGGCTGCGATTTGACGAAGCGACCAACCTGCCCTTCTCAGCCCGATCACCATACCTCTCGTAAAGTCGTCTGTCTGCTGGAAATGCCTCCGTTGACGGCGGCCTGGCATTCTTAGCTATACACGTGTCCTGTGGCACACGACAACACGTTCTACAATGACTGTCGGCTGAGAAATCACGGTACGAAGTGGGCCATTCGCCAACGCCGTGTCCCATTTATCGTTCGCTACGTGCGCAGCACAGCGGCGCATTTCACATCATGAGCATACCTCAGTGACGTCAGTCTACCCTGCAATTGGCATAAAGTTCTGACCACTCCTTCTTGGTGTTGCATTTGCTCTGTTAGTCAGTGTAAATCTATTAAAAATAGTTTTTTTTAAATAGATTTAGACAAGTCAGTATAGAATCAACTTAAATAGCTATTATGGTTAAGTGTATTAACAATGAACTAAACCTGTCATTGTGATGTATTGCTTTAGTTGTCATTTATTTATTTGTTTATTTATTTATCTTCTTTCAAGGGGCGAGGTGAGGGTGCATGGCCCTCTGTTACACATAACCACTTTTCTAAAGATATATTACGTTATAATTTAGTAGAATTACATTATAGTAACGCACATTTACTCACACAAAATAAATGCGCGTATTTCGCAACTATCGACAACGTCTACATATACCAGAAAAAACACTCTACCTGAAGAGCTGGCCGTGCAGTTAGGGGTGCGCAGCTGTGGGCTTGCATCTGGGAGATAGTGGGTTCGAATAGCACAGTTGGCAGCCCTGAAGATGGGCTTCCGTGGTTTTCCACTTTCACACCAGGAAAATGCTGAGGCTGTACCTTAATTAATTAAGGCCATGGCCGCTTCCTTCCCACTCCATAGGCGTTTCCTAGCCCATCGTCGCCATATAACCTATATGTGTCGGTGCGACGTAAAGCAAACTGTAAAAAACAGGGGGGGGGGGGAAGATACACAGTCTACCGCCATACACATATCCAGCTTTCAACAGGTAATCTCAGCAAGAGTTCTTGAATTTAGTTAATGAGTCACTGGCCCAGACACAGTTATGCCACAACTGTTTGTTTATATTATACTTTGCATTGGAATAAGTGGAAAATTCTTTCATATTGCACGCTTAGTTACCATGTTCCACTGATAAACAGTTGAAAGTAGTCTTACAACACTTTCCAACATACGATCGTAATTCGTTTGTTATGTAATTTATGTTTCATAAATGGAAACGCAATTTAAATACCGAGGCATGTGCCAAGAGGGCTTTTGTGAGAGAATTTACACACTCGCTGATAAGAACAGAATTAATTGCACCGAGCGATTATAACGCATTCTTCTGCGAAAATATGAACTCCAGCAAACGCACTGCTGTGGACCAATGCGGTAAATACAGTACGACCTGAAATAAAGTTAGCTAGAATTTGTATTATGAGTTGATGAAGAAAATACAACTGTACAGCCAGGGGCCAGCAGCTTACCATACAACTCCAAACGTCCCTTGAATTAGCCTCTGGAATTTAAATATTTGGTTATTATTAAAAATTGAGGTTAATAATTATACCACTTTTGGTTCTTAGTTGGGTAGTCTGCGGTCACGGTCTTCGGTTAAGTTGGTCCTGGGTTTTCTCGTCGGAAGATTGGTAATTTTATTTTCTTCTTAATTCTCAATCCTAAGATTGGTTGGCAGCAATTCGTCTTCTCCGCTCTTCTCTGTAATCCGCTAATCTCTTCATTTCCACATATGAGCCTGTTCCAACGTCATCTCTAATTTGTCTTTAATATTGCAGTCTAGGTCTTCCTCTTTCACCTTGGATCATTCCTTCCATGGCATTAACTATGAAACCATTGTGCCTATAGAGATACCCAATTAATTGGCCTCTTCTCTTCCTTATTGTTGCTGAAAAGGATCTTTCTTCACCCGTTCGTCGAAGAACTTCTTCATTGGTGACTTTTGCTGTCCATGAGGTCCTTTCCATCCTCCTCCAGCACACCATCTCAAATGCTTCCAGACGTTCCTTATCACATGCACTGAAATGAAATGAAATGGCGTATGGCTTTTAGTGCCGAGAGTGTCCGAGGACAAGTTCGGTTCGCCAGATGCAGGTCTTTTGATTTGACTCCCGTAGGCGACCTGCGCGTCGTGATGAGGATGAAATGATGATGAAGATGACACATACACCCAGCCCCCGTGCCAGCGAAATTAACCAATTAAGGTTAAAATTCCCGACCCTGCCGGGAATCGAACCCTGGACCCCGGTGGCCAAAGGCCAGCACGCTAACCATTTAGCCATGGAGCCGGACATCACATGCACTAATAGTCCACGTTTCTGAGCCATACAAGGCCACACTCCAGGCATAGCACTTAATAAATTTCTTCTTTGTCTCCACATTTAAATTCCTTGATGTAAGTAGTATCATTTTCTTCTAATAAGCGATCTTTGCTTGTGCAATTCTACTCTTTATGTCGACTGAAGTTTTGCCATATGGAGTGATTTTACTTCCTAAGTAGGTAAAGGCATTTACTTGCCTTAGTGGTATATCACTAATTCTGATGTCGACTGCAATATGTTGGCGGTTGCATACCACAATTTCGGGCTTTTTTGTATTCATTTTCATGTTGCACTTATCTCTCAATATCTTATTAATTCTTATTAATGCATTTTGTAGTTTATCTTCGTTATCCTCTATGACACTATGTCATCATGTCGTCTTATCATTTTGATTTCTACTCCATTTATCTTTATCGCTTCCATATTCTCTTTACATTCCTCAATGCCTTTCTCAATATACAGGTTGAAAAGCACTGGTGAAAAATTACATCCCTGTCGTACTCCTTTCTTTATATAAGCCTCCCATACTTCACCATTTATGTTTATGATGCCTCTTTGGTTGTTATAGAGTTCATATACTATTCGTCTATCCCTAAAATCTAGACCAGCACTAGTCATAATCTTCATTAACATATTCCAGTTCACATTATCAAAATCTTTTTTCTAAATCCACGAATGCAATAAACAAAGGTTTTCTTACGTCTAGCATTTTGTCTATAACCTGTCGTAACGTTAGAATAGCTTCCCGTGTGCCTCTATTTCGTCTAAATCCAAGCAAATCTTCAGCCAGATGTGGTTCAATTTTATTCCTTATTCGGTTATGTATTATTCTTGTCAATATTTTTGACATGTGCGACAATAGACTCAAGGTCCGATGTTCCTCACATTTTAGAGTTCCAGGTTTCTTTGGTATAGGGATTATGATGGACTTTTTGAAATCTTCTGGAATTAACCCGCTTTGATATATTTCCGTGATCGGTTTACAATATAGCCGTGTGTTTCATCATCCAGTCGCTGTATCATTTCTCCAGTTAGTTCATCGTATCCTGGCGCTTTATTAGGATTCAGTCCTTTCACAGCCTTAAGGTATTCTTCTTTTGTTAAAGAGGGTCCTAGTTGATCACTTGTTACGTTGTCTTCATTTTCAAGGTTATTTATATCAGTAGGATCTTCATATAATGTTTCTGTGTATCGCTTCCATCTTTCCCCCACTTCTTTGCTCTCAGACAACAGTTTCTCATTTTCACTTAATATGCTGTTACTACGGCCAGTGACTGTTCTGAATTGTTTTTTAATCAATTCATAAGCAGTTTCCATTTTCCTTTCTCCATTCTTTCTTTTATTTCTTTGCATTGTCTCATATATTATTCCTTAGCCTTCTTTGCTTCTCTGTTACCTAGGTTTTGGAGTTTTTTATAGTTTCTGATTCTTTATTCACTCTTTGACTTTTTGAATTTCCCTCTTTCCTCTATAAGTTCAAGCACACAATCTGTAACCCATGGTTCTCGTGCTTGTTTCGTCGTTTTCTCTATTACCTGATTTGTAGCTTCTGTGATAGAGTGTTTAAGGCCCATCAATTTCTCATTTATTGTACCATTGGGTATTTCTGCGATGTTCTGTTTCAGCAGTGTTTGATAGTTTTCCCTGATTCTGTCTTGTATTCGTTTCCTGATATTATATCTGTGATATTTTTCTGCGTTCCTCCACTTCTTTCTTAGTCTTAAATCAGATTTTAACAATACTAGGTTGTGGTCACTCGCCACATCAGCTCCTGGATAACTTTTGCATTGTTTGACTTGGTTACGGTATTTTTCCCTAACCATAATATAGTCTATTTGGTATCTCGCTTTATCTCCAGGTGCTGTCCAGGTATAGCTTCTTCTCTTGGGTTATTTGAACAAGGTGTTTGTAATTATTAGTCCTTTTGCTTTACGAAAGTCTATTAGTTGTTGTCCTCTGTCTTTTCTTACTCCAAGACCATACTGACCTACAGTCTTCCCATCTTTTCCTTCACCAACAGAAGCGTTCCAGTCTCCAAGAAAAATGAGGTTCTAGTTGTCCTTAATCATATCCATCAACTCCTCTAACTGATCATATACCTGGTCCACTTCTTCATCTGAATGATTCCTTGTTGGCACGTACACCTGTATTATTATCATGTCAACTGGTTCATTTTCTATTCTCACCATAATTATTCTATCACTGTATTGTACATAGCTCTGAACTCGTACACCTACGTGTTTACTTAATACTGTTCCTACACCTGCATGTCTCCAGAGTATATAATTCTAAAGTTATCACTCCAAAAGTCCCCCTTCTCAGGCCACTTTATTTCACTCACTCCTAATAATTATGTCTATGTCATGTTTAGCCATCTCCTTGTTTAAATTTTCTAGCTTACCACAAATGTTGATAGATCGTATATTCCAAGTTCCTTAGATAATATTTCTTGTGTTTTTCCACGCTTTGTCCCTGACCCCAGCCGGAGATCCGAACTGGGGACTATTTTACCTCTGGAAATACATTTGGTTACAAAGTCCGCTATCATTGCCGCCCCAGTGTCCCACGCAGGGTTATGTTTAGCTCCTACTCATTTCAGAGCCAAACCCCCACGGATGCTGACCAGGCCTCACTTTACTCATCTTAAAGATGGCTGACAATATGGGCCGGCTGTGTGACCTAGGCAACGCTAAGAATGCTAAACAGGGTGCCAATCTTCATCATAGTTTCTATGGTAGCAAAGACAAAAAGAAACAAAATGGGTGAAAGTGAGGGCAAATATGTTAGCCAAAGATAACGAGTGGCTATGTAGGTAGTGTTATCTATGTAACTATTGTAGGCGTTAACAAGATGCCTGACACTTACTGTACAACATTATAATAAATATATATATAAAGTAAGAGTTTTGTCTGTCAATTGCTCAGAATTTGAAAAGAATGGTATTTCTGTATCGGTCATGTCCATAGTAACAAGGAAAAGCACTTTTTACTTTTTCGTAATTTCTGTCTGTCTGTATGTATGTACACGCATCACGAGAAAACGGCTGAAGAAAATTTAATGAAAATTGGTATGTGAAGTCCGGGAATTAGCCGATACAATCAAGGCTATAAATCATTTTACTCACGCTGGGTAAAATAGTAGTTTAGGGGAAGGCCTAAAATTTAATTATCAAATGTTTATATTATTAGTGGTACTATCGATAAATACTACATAACTAAAGTTATATAGAATTGAATTTCCGATCATTTATGTCATACAGTGTTACCGTACCAGCTTTGATAATACAGATATTCAGGAATTTGAATTTTTGTTGCCAAGTCCATAAAAACGCCGAGCCACGAGAAAAAGGGTTAACGGAATTCAATGAAAGTCGGTATATAGAGTGGGGGAATAAGAAATTACAGTCTAAGTTATAAACAATTTTATTCGCCCTGCATGAAATTGTAGTTTAGGGGAAGGCGCCTAAAATTTAATTTTTAAGTACCTATGTTATTGGTCCTATCGAAAAGTACTACATAACAAAAGTTATAGAGAATACATTTTCCGACCATTTATGTTTTATTCAGTTTTACCGTACCGACTAGAGTCGGAAGAAAACTAAATGCGAAGGCCTACAATATTGAAAGCGTATAACATTGATCAACAATAACATTACATTGACCATTATTTGTGGTGATATTTTTTGTGTCTTTGCTGCCGCTCAACTCCGATAGATGGGATTACTGCTGCGTACCGAGTATAACAGCCTGACTGAATATTCGTAGGAAATAGTTGGGGAGTTGGAAAACTTTCTTCTTTAGCATGCCATTCCTCTGGTTCATATATTCATACTACTGGTACATAACTCACTGGTTCATCGTAGTATTCCAGCTATTCGATCCCTACTCTGACGAGCTGTTTTGAATGAGCAGTGTGCACTCTTAAGGCAGAGGATCACTCAGTAGTAGTAGTAGTAGTAGTATGACCTGTCTAGAATTACCCCTCGAAAACAGACTAAGAGTGTTCACGGATCACGGCTGTCTGCGGCCTGGTCATTCTAACTCTGGAACTTTGGAACTGTTAGATCGGCAGCGTAGTACTGTTCGTTAAAAGTGAGAAAATGTGTGGTTTTTCATTTGATCGAGTATTTAATGTGAAATCATTGCTTTTACTTGCGCCATTCCTACTGACGTCATTGTAATGCCCTGTGTTCATTTCAGTTGGGAATTCTACTAAGACAATCTTTCTGAGGATGTAAAAAGGCAGGTGGAGAGTGAGTGTCCGCCATTACAATGCAATTTCACAACCTGATTGTGACTGATGGTAGGCAAGCTGGCCTACCATTACAATGAAAATTCCCTAACGCAGTATTCATATGAAAATAAGTTTGATGATTTCTCCGTCGCGTTTCTAGGCTAACGTTAAGAGCTATGCAATTTAATACAGTGTTGCTCACAACGTGTACACTACCTAACCTACAATTCTGTATACAATGTAGAATTCCGTAGCGAAGAGCGGGTACATCAGCTAGTATTATACTAAAATCACTGTCAAACGAGAGTATATCCTTTGGACAACACTAACACAAATTCAGCACCCAAAAATAAGCCACAAATATTCCTCAGAAGCTACGAAAGAAGCGTAGATTTTCTGTATAGGCGGATGTAAGACGCAGCACTATTACACGCGACCTGATTAATTCTTCTGATTCGGGGACTCGGCTTTTTTGTGTGTCCTAATACGCACTTCTTTTTTCTATCAACGTGGCTCACTGCAAAACAACACAGAAACACGCAACTCTCAATACATTCCTCCTCATGGGGTTGACTTGAAGAAGGGCTTCTTCTTCGTCTTAAAATGCCGATCCGGTACCGGATGCTGGCGGTACTCATGGGAATTTTTCTGCTGTTGTCTGCAGTTTGAAGTTCTGTCGATGAAATGTTGTACCAAGTCTCTGGATTTTTTTTTGCCACGACTGTCGGCTACTTTGTCTTGAAATGGAGGCCAAATCTTTCAGCTTGTTTCATTATGTGTCGCAGATATTCATTTTTCCTTTTTTTTAACTTCATGATTTGGTGGTCTGCCTAGGATATTCTTAGTTCACTCACATGTCAAACCCTTTTAATTTTTGCAGTGGCTGCAGGCAGTGTCCAGTACTGCGAAGGCTCCGTCTGGTTGTTGAAAGGGAATTTTTTTCAGTATACAACTAATCCTTCAAAACGCATTTTTGTCTGTTTTATTCAACATTGGATTTCGACTCATTGGTCTCAGTTTGAATTCACATAGATCCCTAGGTATTAAAAAGTTCCCCCTGTGGGTGGGGGCGGTAGAATAACACCCACGGTATCCCCTGCCTGTCGTAAGAAGCGACTAAAAGGGGCCTCAGAGGCTCTGCACTTTGGAGCGTGGGTTGGTGACCATGGGGTTCTTAGCTGAGTCTTGGCATTGCTTCCACTTACTTGTGCCAGGCTCCTCCCTTTCATTTATCCTATCCGACCTCCCTTGGTCAAATCTTGTTCTTTTCCGATCCAGACGGTATTACGTATGGAGGCCTAGGGATCCTCTCATTTTCACGCCCTTCGTGGCCCTTGTCTTCCTTTGCCCGATACCTTCATTTTTCGAAGTGTCGGACCTCTTCCATTTTTTCTCTCTGATTAGTGTTATATAGAGGATGGTTGCCCAGTTGTACTTCCTCGTAAAACAATAATCACCAACACCACCACTATTAACAAGTTTGTCTCTGCCAATTTATCAACAATTTAAAAATATTTTTCATGAAATGTTCCGTTCCTTCCTAATAATCGTAAACGTTATCTGTTTTACATTGATTTTTAAACCACTTTCGTCTGATATTTTATCAGTCGGTTGCTGTAGACCTTCCATCCAAGGAAATACCGCTCTATGATATGCGTACCTTCACGAAGGACATCGCGGTGAGAGACAGAGCCAAGTCGACAAGTACCGACACTCGTTCTCCCACCAATAAATATAGTGCAAGGTGACTTAATTTTATGTAAATGTTATCCTTTTCAGGCGTTGTATCGTTGTTTTATTGACCGTGTTTTGGCACCAAAATTCATTCTTGGATCATAAATTCCCGAAGTCTAGTAATGACAAAATGAATTCTATCCCCTTACCAGCACATAATAACTAGAATTATCTTCCAGTTTTCTTCTTACAACAGATTTTGAAAAAAAAAAATAAAAAAAAAAGAAAAGAACAGTTTACGGTTGGTTCGACTTCGCCTGGTTAGGGAAACCTCATGCGACGGTTTTAACACTTCATAGCTGAGCAGCCTTGACACGCGGTACACAACGTGGAGAGGTGATGTGTGTCTTATCTTACATACAAATTAGCGGGCTATTTTTAAAAAAATTTTTTGCTATTTGCTTTACGTCGCACCGATACAGATAGGTCTTATGGCGACGATGGGATAGGAAAGGCCTAGGAATGGGAAGTTAACGGCCGTGACCTTAATTAAGGTACAGCTCCGGCATTTGCCTGGTGTGAAAATGGGAAACCACGAAAAAGCATCTTCAGGGCTGCCGACAATGGGGCTCGAAGCCACTATCTCCCGATTACTGGATACTGGAAGCATTTAAGCGACTGCAGCTATCGAGCTCGGTGGGCTATTTTGTGATGAGGGGGCTGCCTGGCCGAGCCGGGAAAACCATGTTCGGTTTACCCGAAAGGATGTGAGTTCGATACGCCGTAAGGAAATCGAAAACGTTAAGAAACGAGATTTTCAGTTTTGGAACTCCACAGGGACGTGATGTTTCTCAGTCGTTAGCAGAGAAAGAGTACCTGGTTAGTTCAAGGCACAAAGGTGGCCGGGCTAACCACTCTACCCCACCAAGTGCCGCAGTTACAGGTAGTGGAAGTGCCTTGATGTACGAAGATGACTTTGAATTGCTATTTCATCATAAGAGGAAGAATTCCTATAGCAACTAGCCTATTTTTACAGTGTCGTATGTCTGGTGTCCTGTACGTTCTACGGGCTCTTAAGTGACGATATCTATTGTGTCCACAGCAGACACAGTAGGCCTCTCCATACCACGAAAAACGTAAAATTTAGCAATTTTCTCAATAGTGCCGAAATTAGAAAGGCTAAAGGGGCCGGAAAGGTTTCGAATTGTGAGCCTTGTGTAGCTCTATCAAACTAAAAATACTCCGACTATTACTTCCGGCCTAAATGCAGTTCCGGAAAAGCAGCCTGAAAAAACTAAATTATTTACATAACTGTTTCCGTAATGTGGTCCTTGTTTCAGGCGTTTTTTAGTTTTATTTTTTGGAAAGGTGTTCACAGTTATAATGGCTTAAGTGAAATTCTACATGACTCACATTAGCGCTCATAGTGGTGCATAAGAGAAACAATTCATTGACTCACATTAGCGCTCGTAGTGGTAGAAAAAGGCAAACTGCTGATTTAATCGACCGGTTAACTATCGTTAAGAAAAGAATTGTAATTTTTAGTATATAATAAAGAATATATTCTCATACTTCATTATGTTTGAGCTACCTAAAATTTTTAGCTCATATTTCTAAGATGTTTTCTACATTGAGATGCTTGCTTGAAGGGACAGAAAAGGGCAAGGAAAGGGAAGGAAGCGGCTGTGGCGTTCATTGTGGTAAAGCCCCAGCCTTGTGAGAAATAGCAAACCACGGAAAACCATCTTCAGGGCTGCCGTCAGTGGAATTCGACCCAACTATCTCACGAATGCAAGCTCACAGCTGCACGACCCCAAACCTCGCGGTCAACTCGCTTGGTGTAGGAATTTGTCATTAGCAAGTTCTTACTCTTATGTTATCAGAATTCTTGTTCTAAATGATGGGCACCGAACCACACAAAAATCGGTTCGGCAAATAAATATTTAATTGTATACATTTTGTAAAGGTGAGGATATTCGTTAATTGTAGCCGAGGAGGACGTTACCACCTGTACAATATGTTCATTCTATTTCAAACAAAAGGATTTTGAAAGAAAGCCATCTTCCGTGACGACCAGTTTGGTTGAGTGTGGCGTACTACTTGTATACTCAATTCTCAATGTCTACTCACTGCGTGAACAAAAGTATTAGTTAACATAATTATTCCTCACTTGTAAGAGAAATTACAAGAAAAGAATAACCACACCTTATTACTGTGTTGTTCTAGTTGTTGGTGGTAGTGGTGGCAAAGAAATCAACCACATATTTGCCGCAGTCAAAAATGGTCGAACTTAAGAAGAAGAACGTTTGACGATACAGCAAGCTCATACGGGGCTGTAATCTGAACAATGCCATTCTCTTCTCCACCGAGTTATTACTCGTATAATTATGAGCTACATTTTTATTATCTCAATTCCAAACTAATATAGCAACATATTTCCCTGTTTGTAGCGTATGTTAAAAAATGCTCGATAGAGTTACACCGCAGTGTCAACCCCGTAAGGATAGATGATTACGGAAGGTGCTCCTAACGTTTACCTCTGATATTCACTCGCCAAGATAAATAGTCTTTGACCACCCGACATCGCCGCTAAAATTAATTATCCAGTATTTTAACTTCGTTATTTCAAATATTTTATCCCTGAAGATTTACTTTGAATTTGTATAGTAAAAGAATTGCTCGGAAGTATGTTTAATTGACCAGTGATTTACGTCAAAGAATCAGCACGTGAATTTCATAGTTCACCCCACCGCTAGGTGTTCTAATGATATCTTACCCCATAGTTATTTCTTCCAGATAGTAAGTCATATGTGTACCAAGTTTGGTTGAGGGATATGCTAGAACACACATACGTCCTTAAACTAGGTCTCTCTGGTCATTTTCTTTTCTTCACCCTTTCTCAAAACCCTGCCGATTGAGACTGAACTTAGTCATTACAGGCTAACACCTATAATTAGGCAAATTTCAATTTTCTAGCGCGTCTAGCAGATTGTGCCATCATCTTGATTTGGGGTCTTCCAGGAAACGAAAGCTAAAATACATGCAGATGGTTACTATTACATCTGAAAAGGATTACTGTACAGACACACGGCTGTTACGATTTTTAAGAGGATTTTCCGAAAAATAAAAAGTACGGTTTCTTTTGTTTTTAATGAAGATTCCAAATGCTAATGTTCACGCCTGTAACATCTGAAATTTTGAGATATCAGCATCCTAATAAAAATAATTCAAACACTTTTTCAGTCCTTTTTACCACCCATGTTATTTTTCCAAGAACGAGTAATACGTGATTTTTTAAGAGATTAATAATACCAATTTTCACGTCCGTAACATGCTAACTTTTGGAGAGATACTGTAGAATTATAATTTTAAATATTCACCCACTTTTTGACTTCCTCTTAAGTGGATTTTCCGAAAACAAATTATGCGTGTTTGTTTACTTTTATAGGAGATTCCAAATTCCAATTTTTACGCCTGTAAAACATTCAATTCTTTTGATACACTCATTTTAAAAATTTACCCATTTGTCACTCCTGTTCAGCCCCCGTTAAGTAGAGTTTCCGAGTTTCTAAATACCAATTTTTTTATTTGTAACATCTTCAGTTTTTGGGATAAAAGTATCCTCTTAAAGGTAATACCCTTTTTTCACCACCCTTAGGGGGATTATCCGAAAACATGAAAAATACGTATTTCTTTATTTTTAAACTAGATTCAAATACCATTTTTACTTCTGTAAACTGCTAAGTTTTTGAAAAATTAAATGGCGTATGGCTTTTAGTGCCGGGAGATCCCAGGTCGGGTTCGGCTCGCCAGGTGCAGGTCTTTTGATTTGACTACCGTAGGCGACCTGTGCGTCGTAATAAGGATGAAATGATGATGAAGACAAGAGAGACACCCAGACCCCGTGCCAGAGAAATTAACTAGTGATGGTTAAAATTCCCGACCTTGCCGGGAATCGAACCCGGGACCCCCGTGACCAAAGGCCAGCACGCTAAACATTTAGCCATGGAGTCGGACGATAAGTTTTGGAGATGTAGATGTACTCATTTAAACAAGCAACCCCTTAGCGACTTAATAGTATATCCAAAAATCCTCCCTTAGTGAGCACCTAAACTGTATCGCCAACGTTTCATTTCTTTATGTTCTATACTTTTGACTGGGGGTTGATTGCATCAGTCGGACTTAAAATTTTATGTATAGAAGATCATAGTACTAGGGTTATACTTCCGTCACACATTTTGTGACACTAACTTCCGTAACGTAAATTTTCAGATTACCCCCAGTCACAAGACACATGTATGTGAAAATTGTCCAGTAAGTCGCTTCTGATTTTCTCATACTTGCTTTGACGCAGTGCTGTGTCTATTAGAAAGTTTAAATTGTGTTTTTCGACTCCGCTTCTGCACAACCTCCTGAATCACCGTGTTTAAAGAGCATGTAAAGGTCCTTTCTGTGCATGCGGTCATACGGTGTTCTTCCACCAGTTGACTGGAATGGACTAGGAAAAATAAAATCAGCTTCACTTCTTTTTAAAGGTCTTTCCTGCTTGGTTGAGATAGCCTATTTTTATGCTTTCCTTATTTGTGCTATCAGGCTATCCGCATTTTCCCTGTCAATCAAAGGTTTGACCGTTTTGTTATTACTGTGAAGCTCGATGGGAAATTAGCCGCTGGTGTGCGGTGCGACATTCTAGACGCGACTTTTAAGCACGGATTATTCTCTTGATCCGCCTGCGGCCAGACAAGCTCCGTTCCGCTGTCAAGTAGAGGAGCTCAGCCTCCAGAGATTGCCAATACCTCTATTCCTACGTATTTATCGTAACGTGGTGCACTTTGGAGATAGAACACAACACAGCCATGTCGTCTTCTAGTATATCTGTACAGAGTTCACTTAGCTGTTTAGATAAAGAGTAGTTTCTCTGGCTAAGTTACTAAACCCTCATTATGAAGGTGTCCAAGGGGCCATATGAACACCCTGTAGCGCGGAGCAATTAAGGAATGTAATTTATTAAGTAATTTGTACGTTACTCGTTGTAAAGGAGACGATTTACTGACATATCTTCTTCTTCTTCTGCTTTTGCTACCGATTTTCCCACACCCGTGGGGTCGCGGGTGCGACCTGAGTCGCACATGTGGATTCTGTTCTGTTTTACGGCCGGATCCCCTTCCTAACGCCAACCCTTTAAGGAGGGACGTATTTACAATTGCGTGTTTCTGTGGTGGTTGGTAGTGTAGTGTGTGTCTGAATATGATGAGGAGAGTGTTGGGACGGACACATACACCCAGTCCCCGAGCTAGAAGAATTAATCAGAAGCGATTAAAATCACTGACCCGGCCGGGAATCGAACCCGGGACCCTATGAACCGAAGGGCAGTATGCCGACCATTCAACCAACTGATTTACCGACATATCATTTTAATAAAATGCAGTAGTTACATAAAATACAGTACACCATATTGTAGATTCGGTGTTACACCCTCCTGACATCGCGGCTGAGGCGACTGAATCACGATGCGTAATATCGTTCCTAACCCTGGAATAGCCACTTGAGGAATATATCAATTTCTCTTCGCTATCGTTTTATGATAGTATTGTCTGTGACCGCAATATGGCGTGAAATTTCTTCGGAGGAAGACAGTGGTGGTGGTGATTATTGTTTTAAGAGGAAGTACAACTAGGCAACCATCCTCTATATAACACTAATCAGAGGGAAAATATGGAAGGGATCCGACACTTCGAAGAATGAAGATACCGGTCAAAGGAAGACAAGGGCCACGACGGGGATGTTAAATGAAAGACTCCCTAGCCCTCGCAAACCTAATAGCGTCGGGGTCGGAAAAGAACAAGAGTTGACCAAGGGAGGTCGGATAGGATAGATGAAAGTGAGGAGCCTGGCACAAGTAAGTGGAAGCAATGCCAGGACCCAGCTTAGGGCCTCGTGGTCGCCAACCCACGCTCTAAAGTTCAGAGCCCCTGAGGCCCCTTTTAGTCGCCTCTTACGACAGGCAGGGGATACCGTGGGTGTTATTCTACCGCCCCCACCCACAGGGGGGCGGAGGAAGACAGCATTTGATTTTAACAATGTGTTCCTATGCAGAGCTTTGCTTCCGTTCTTCGTGGTAGCTTTAGGTTCTAATTCAAAGTCTTACCTGACTGCATGTATATTCCGAGGACACGTTTAAGTTTACGCTAGTTTCTACTTGTTCCAAGTATTTTATTGCTTGTAAAACTGTCGTGACTGCATCTGGTGTCCAACAAACATATAGATATTCAAACTCGTGAGGTCTTTACAAAAACCTTTGTATGCAGCGTGCTTCTGCATGGTTGCGAAAGCTGGACTTTAGGAGAGCAGGTAAAGGAGAGACTAGAGGCAATTGAAATGTGGACATGAAGGAAAATGCAGAGGATAAGTTGTACTGAAATGCAGAACACTATCGAAATTCTTGGAGAGATAGGATAAAAACGGAGCCTGCTACCTGAAATTGAAAAACGGAAAATAAAATATATTTGTCACATTCTGCGGCATGAAGAGTTCCTTTGTAACATCATTGAAGGAATAATTCTAGGAAAAATAGGAAGAGGACGAGCCGGACTGTTTTATTTCAAGAACCTGCTTCAGGAAATGAACTGCAAGACCTACGCCAAGTTGATGGCTCCGGTGACAACATGATGATGAGAATATTGCCATTGTCTCTCCGGGTTAGTTTCATATAGCTCCTTCCGTACTCACAGGTTAATAATATGGCTGATTTATTGGAGGGAAGTATGTTTGCATTCGAGATGAAACTGATGAAGTCAGACTGAGTGGAAAGTGTAGATGGAACAGGATGATGAAGGGGAAGACATTGTGACTGAGAACTATGCGGAGGAGGGGATGGTACAGGTGATGAATACCAGACAGGTGGGTAGTTCATCCTCGGACAATGATGCAGGGGAAGGTTGTGCAAAGAGAAGCAGGACAACCAGTACAGAAACTTGTTCCAATAATTCAAATTCAAAGTCGGAGGTAACTCGGAATTTCTTGCCTGATTGCATGTATATTCCGAGGACACGTTTAATCAAAGGAAAGAACAGTTATCGACGGTTATCCAAGGCCGATGTTAAAGCTGTAAGAACATCGAGGTGCGAAATTGTATTCATTAGACCCTGAAGCTCGTGAAAACAACATCCAGTGCTTTGGGATTGTTTACCGATGCTGGACAACGAAGTCCATGTCACTAACGAGAAATCATGGCCCAGCGAGGTAAATATGAAGCTGACCAAGGATGTAATGGTGATACATAAGCAGATTTCACTTCATTATTGTTGAAATTATGACTTTTGAAAACAACATTTCATGTATATTCGTATTTCCGTACATGTTATAGCTTTTATCAGTTGTAATAGAGCACAATGCTTTATACCAATGATATTGAAGCTTTTTGGCTGGCGTACCCCCGAAGTACGAGTACACAGCGATTATACCAGTAATAACAGATTATTGTTGGTGGAATATTAACTATAATTATCTTCTTCTGCAGTTTATTCCGCTTGCTGAGTGTTCCTGCAAGCACTGATACATGAAAGCGTTGTGGCCGACGATGTAAGGTCGCATGTCCTTCGTAACACCCCTCCTTCCCGGCAACACAAGTAATGAAATCACAGTCGCCGGGGTGGCAGGCACGCAGCTAGCCACCACACCCTCACGTTCTTCAATAAACACAATAATTTATTGTATATTATACCGTCGCTGGCAAAGGAAACGTCGTAACTCCTTCAGAGTAAAGTTTTCCGAAGAATGCCAAAATCTAAGCGGTTAGCGATGGCCGGAGAACTGTTCTTGGCATTTTCATTGCTTAATGATAGTCCAGTTATTCGACCATTGGAGTGTTCTCTTCTCAGGGAACGCGGCGAGCCTTCAAATGGCATATGGAGAAGCGGCTTTCTCGTGAGTGGAATTTTACGTTTTATTGCCTACGGACGGTACATATATGGGTATAATTATTAACGCAACAATTACTATCGTATTATACTGTATGCGTTGCTTCTGAAGGAATAAAGTGAATGATTGAATCTCAAAACAAAAAAATTTAAAAAGGTTAATGCATCATAAGTAAACATTTTTACATACCTAGTCAATGGGAGGTCCAAACGGACATATATTTTAGAATGAAGAGTTCGCAAAGGGGACTCTATGTAGTGGTAGACAAAAACGCTAAATCAAAACAAGATATTAATGAAACTGTTCACTATAAGCTAGGATAGAATTACGTACCCCTTGAGACGTATCCCCGCTGGTACGCTTGTCACTTCATATATGGGGTACTCAACACCCCATGTTTAAGCTTGTGTTTCCAGTCGAAGGTTAACGTATACGATACAAATTCTAAGGAATCAGAGACCTGCTTCTCGTTAATATTAGTTTTATCATAGTTTCGCAAAGTGTATTCTTTATCCGATAAGGAAAGTGCTTTCCTTTTCAGACTCATAATCGCAGACTTCAATGAAATGAACAGAATTGAACGGCTGTCTCACACCTCTTGAAGTAAAGCATAAAGGGATGTGATAAAAAGGTTTCTTCTCACACTTATTTATCCAGATTTCGCCATTGGTCTATAACAACTTGTTTGTAATAAATACTAAATTTTTCCTCCTCGCCTCCACAATATCAACTCATCTGTGTACTCTGTATACTCACAGTGGCGAGATTAAGATTGCGACGTCTGAATGTCAACAATCTGTACTGAGTAACAGGTAAACATTTACAGGTGTGGCGGTGAGGGAATAATAGGATATTTTCCATTTATTCCTTCTGAACTTTATTGGAAATAAACCGAATATTCCCTTGAAAAAGAACGTCTGAAATGCAATAGAGGCGCACTGTAACGGGGTGTTCTTTCAGAGCTTCCTATAGGAGATGTCCAGAAAACTTGCAAAAACGGCGGATTGTGTGCGATAGCGTAATAAACGAGAACTTCTCATTGATGTTTTGCTGTACTATTAAACTGATTCAAGATTACATTACTATTAACTAGAAAATAATAAGGTCTCGGGCAAAATAAAATTGAAACTAAACTTCAAACAAAGGAAAATAATATTTATTAGTCACATTCTGCGACAAGAGCAGTTCCTTTTCAACATCACTGAAGGAATAATTGAGGAGAAAAAAGGTAGAAGTCGTCCCAGCGTGTCATAGTTTAAGAACCTGCTTCTAATATTGAAGTGCAAGACTTGTGATTTGAGGATAATGCTACCTATCGACAAGGCTTAGTCTTTAGAATATGTGATGAAGACGAAAATAAGAAAACGCTCATAAATGTGCTGATTTGAGAGTAATAACTACATAACAATAACTCAAAGAAATTTAAAAGAATAAAATAAATAATAAACATGAAATAAATAACTAATGAAAATAATAAAAAGGAAATATATCTATATATATATAAAATAAGTGTTTTGTCTGTACATTGCTCAGAATTTGAAAAGAATGGTATTTATGTATCGGTCATGCTCTCAGTAACAACAAAATGCATTTTTTACTTTTCCGTAATTTCTGTCTGTCTGTCTGTCTGTCTATCTGTATGTATGTATGTACACGCATCACGAGGAAACGGATGAAGAGAATTTAATGAAAATCGGAATGTAAAGTCGGGTGATGAGCCGCTACAATCTAGGCTATAAATTATTTTAATCACGCTGAGTGAAATGGTAGTTTAGGGGAAGGCCTGAAATTTAATTCTCAAATATTTATGTTATTAGTGGTCGTGTCCTAACGAAAATCGCTAGACAAAGATGGGAAATAAGTCTCTACAATATAGGCTATACACGCTGAGAAAAATGGTAGTTTAGGGGAAGGCCTAAAATTTAATTGTCAAATATTTATTTTATTAGTGGTCGTATCTTCACGAAAATTGGTATGCAAAGTCGGGGAATAGGTCGCTATAATCTACGCTGTTAATAATGCTATTCACAATAAGTGAAATGGTAGTTTAGAGGAAGGCCTGAAATGTAATATATAGATAAAATAAGTGTTTTGCCTGTACATTGCTCAGAATTTGAAATGAATGGTATTTCTGTATCTGTCATGTCCACAGTAACAAGGAAATGCATTTTTTACTTTTCCAGAATTTCTGTCTGTCTGTCTGTCTGTCTGTCTGTCTGTATGATTGTACACGCATCAATAGAAAACGGCTGAAGAGAATTTAATGAAAATCAACATGTAATGTCGGGTGATGAACCGCTACAAGCTCGGCTATAAATTATTTTATTCACGCTGAGTGAAATGGTAGTTTAGGGGAAGGTCTGAAATGTAATTCTCAAATACGTTATTTATGTTATTAGTGGTCGTATCCATAAATCTATATATATAGAATAAGAGTTTTGTCTGTACATTACTTAGAATTTGAAAATAATGGTATTTCTGTATCGGTCATGTCAACAATAACAACGAAATGCATTTTTTACTTTTCCGTATTTTCTGTCTGTCTGTCTGTCTGTATTCATGTATGTATGTATGTATGTATGTATGTACACGCATCATGATAAAACGGCTGAAGATAATTAAAAAAAATCGGTATGTAATGTCGGGTGATGAACTACTGCAATCTAGGCTGCAAATTATTTTATTCACGCTGAGTCAAATGGTGGTTTAGGGGAAGGTCTGAAATGTACTTCTCAAATAAGTAATTTATATTATTAGTGGTCGTATCGATAAATACTACATAACTAACATAACTTAAGTTATGTCGTAAGTTAGTAGTAGTTATGTAAGAAGTTATTCAATTTCCGATCACTTATGTCTTATACATTGTTACCGTACCGCATATAATCGGAGATATTCATGATTTTGGATTGTTGTTACTAAGTCCATATCAGCGCCGAGTCACGAGAAAGTGGGTAAACAGAATTTAGTGAAAATCGGTATGTAAAATCTGAGAATAAGGAACTACAGTCTACGATATAAATTACTTTGTAAGACACCCTAATATCACAGAGTCGAAAGAAAACTAATGTGAAGGCCTGCAATATAGAAAGCTCATAAACTTTATCAACAATAACATTACATTGACCATTGTTTGTTGCGATGTGCTTTTTGTCTTCTGTTTCCTCTCATCCCCGATAGGTAGGATTACTGCAGCGTACGGAGTTTTTTAAATCTGCTTGACGTCGCACCGACATAGGTAGGTGTTATGACGCCGATGGGATAGGAAATGAATAGTGGTGTGAAGAAAGCGGCCTTGGCTTTAAGGTACAGCCTGGTGTGACTGGTGTGAAAATGGGAAACCACGGAACGCCCTTTTTTTTTTTTTTGCTTAAAGTCGCACCGACACTGATATGTCTTATGGCGACGATGGGATAGGTAAGGTCTAGGAAGTGGAAGGAAGCGGCCGTGGTTTTAATTAAGGTACAGTCCCGGCATTTGCTGGTGTGAAAATGGGAAACCACGGAGAACCACCGTCAGGGCTGCCGACAGTGGGGCTTGAACCCACTATCTCCCGAATACGACCTTCAGGGTTGCCGGCAGTGGGGTTCGAATCCACTATCTTCCGGATGCAAGCTCACAGCTGCGCGCCCGTAACCACACGGCCAACTCGCCTGTTCGTACCAACTGTAACAGCCTGCCTGTATACTGGCGGGAAGTAGCTGGGGTGTAAGATAACTTTCTTCTTTAGCATGCCATTCCTCTGGTTCATACATTTTCTGATATATCCGGTACGTAACACACTGGTTCATCATAGTATTCGAGCTATACAATCCCTACTCTGAGGCACTGATTGGAATGAGTAGTGTACATATTTAACCGAATAATGACAGAGGAGTATTCACGGCAGTCTGGTTATTCCAGCTCTGGAACTTTGGACTCTTAGATCGACACCGTAGTACTGTTCATTGAAAGTGAGAGAGTGTGCGGTTATTCATTTGATCGAGTATTTTATATGATAACATTGCTTTCAATCGCTACATTCCTATTGACCTTTTTGGTAATGACCTATGTTGAATTCAGTTAGGAAAACCACCAAATCAGTCTTTCTGAGAATCCCGTAGCGAAGCACGGGTACATCACCTAGTCTACAATAAATTAAATAGTTCTTCGCAGTAACATACAGGAATTACTGCCGTAATAGTTAGTGACGGTGATTTTCCAAATATCTTTTCCCAATCCGGCAAAAGGAGTCGTTCGTACTAGCAGTAGCGTTCTTTTTTAAAAATAAGAAAGCCTTTCATTACGTTCATAAGACTTTATTTCATATGCACTTGGTATTCGGTATGATAGGCCTAAACACACCAAGACTTTCCTTAATACAAACATTACTGCTCCGAACTGCCGTTTACTTCAATCTATTGAAGATCTGTCACTGCTTCCGATTACACTCACTGACTCGCCAACTACAATAAACACAACATTTGAATAGAACTGTCTATTTATTCTGTACGGAACGTTACCTTGTCGTTTCCTTACAATGCCGTCCATAGATGACAATATGTAGAAAGGCACTCGATGCATTTGTTTACTAATGCTGCCATGGAAATCATAAAGAAGACGGGCAGTCTACACGATTTCACCGGCGTTGCCTAGTGTGACGAGGTCCAGCTGCTGCCCTCTAGGTTCCTGTGGCGGAGGGATGACGTAGTTTCGCCACATGCTTATGAACTTCTTTATATCGTCTTTGTTCTCTTGCTTGCAGCTACGGCAAGTCTTAAACAAAAGACTTCTTCTCTGCGAAATGTAAAGGCTTTCACCTTATTTTCTTTACACGGCATAAGCCTAAATGCCTCTCTATAAGTACGGGCCATGAAAGCATCAATGACAAAAGAGTGCCGTTAGCATGATTAGATATTACAACAAAAATTGTCTTCATGTTAGTTACAGTCTTTGAGTACGAGCCAGGTTGAATAGGAGTATCATCGCATTAGTGCCTGTCGTTTCACCGTTTTCGAATTTTGGTTTTTGGACCAGTATTATTGAGTGTCAAGTTGGACGGCCCCGTGTAAAGCTAAAATGTTTGAGAATGACAGACAAAGCAGAAGTTATACTTACGATCCAAATAGGGGCCAGCCACTCAGTGGTTGTTGTGAAATTCAGCATCGGCAAGTCAGCTATTAGGGAAATCATCGTCATTTTCAAATTTTCGGAAAATGGTTGGCTCGAATCCACTGTCGACAGCCCTCGAAATGGTTTTCCGTTTTCAACCAAACGTTATGTCCCATACTAATCCTCGTGCGTTGGAAAGCAAGAAACATTAACAATCGGAATTTATATTTTTTCACACAATGTACAGTTTTTTGATACAGCTAATACTAACGGAGAAATATCGTATTTTGTGTTTGACCCCCTTAATATTGCTATAATAGTCATATAAAAACTCGGCTATCCTCAACTTATATACATATTTTCCAGAAATTTCTATAATGTAGCAAACAAACAACCGGACTGTGGTGTAGCAAACAAACAACCGAACAGAAATGAATTGAACTGAATGTATTTCATTCCTAATCAGAAATTAAAATGCAATATAATGTAAATTTTTAAGTGCGGAGAGAAACTTCATGCTAAGTTAAATCGCCGTGTCACGTGCCGCAGAAATTTAGTCATGTAAGAAGACGCGGACCATTCATGACGACGGTTTGTCAGAGCTCAACTACAATTCCGTCCCCTCTTGCATCGCTCTGCATAATTTGATGACCTATATTTGTCGTCCTACAGATCCCCACCCACAATTCCGTGAGAAGGAATTGTATGGATTACGGGGAAGTGACGACCATTGAAGATGTTGCCAAGTCGTATGAATCAAGAACATAGCCTTTTGAGATGGCATCTTGATTTGTAAACTTGAACAAGTACAAAACTTTGCCCGTCTTTGTGGCAAGCAAGAAGAAGTTTCGTGCTCTAGGAAGTTGTGTTCTGCTCGGAACATTCGAGCTGAGAAATACAATAGACAGAGGCAAAGACTCTGCTGGACCGACTGACTATGAAAGCGTGAAGTCTTGGGTTTCCGACACATGTGCACTGTTTTATTTCTCTGAGAGAAAGAAGATGACTCAACAGTAAATGCATTGCACTGACTACGGGAAGAAACTAGTGGAGGTTTAATTTTAAAGTCCTGTAAACACAGAATATTACTGAGGATATCTGATTAAAAAACTGGGACATTTTTTGGTGAATAATGTGCCTTAGCAAAAGACAGTTTTTGCTTGCAGTATATTATTAATGATTACACGTACCTTTATATCAGTTATTCGACACACTGTCGCTGCTGTGCCCAACCGCGAATATGATAATGCTCTTCCTAACCATTATTTCCCTTAATACTGGTCAAGCTTCCCGGACACATATTGATATGCTGTTCAACGGAACAATTTTCGTTGAGTTCATTTTTCTATGCTCATCTGTAAAGGAAAATAAACCTTAAAAACGTCTTACTCTAGGAGTGGGTAAATGTGTCACGCAACATACATTCATACAGTATGGTACAGTACGGTTCACTTTCCTACATTTGCGGTTTTGGCAGAGTAGTGGCGATATGCAAAAATCGGTTGTTATTTTGATTAATATCCTTATTAATGGCGAAGTTAGTCCTGTTGTCCCTCTCATTAAAAAGGTGATTATGATACATTACAAGCAATACATATTTAAACTCAATTACGGGACTAATCTTATATTACAAATCGACGCCTAAGAAGCAATACCGCAGCGCTCTTCCCGGCCATTATTCTCCATAGATTGGTCACTCCTCCCATCCCTTATGGATATGCGGTTCATCAGAATAATTTCCTTTGTGTTCATTTTGATATGTTTCTGTTTAAAAGAAAATGAACCATTATACAGTATACAGTAGGTCATGTAAACGTACATTCCTACAGTTCTGTACGGTGAGGTTCATTTCCCTTTACAAGTGTCAGGATGAAAATGAAAGCAACGAAAGTTGTTCTGATGAACAACATATCCACCAGCGGATGGGAGGCGGGACCTGGATAGGAAGAACATTGCTTCTTAGGAGACAATATGCAACTTAATTTAACTACTGTAAGTATATATATATATATAGTCTAATCTTAAAAAATAATATAGTCAATTACTCAGACAGTGATACATCATTCATTCAGGTAGCTCTATCGTTTAGGAAATAACTTCGGCAAGTAGATTTGAAGGTCTTCAAATGTGTACATTTTCTAATATTCATTGGAATAATTTTCCGTAGTCTGGCACCCGACACTTGGAACGACCAGTTGAAAATAGTAGTTTTTTTTTTTTTTTTTTTTAAATGGCTATGGAATGGGAAATGGAACGAGTATTGCGGTCATGAATGCAGTCAAACTAAGACTAAAGGGAGTGGCTTGTGATTCATTCAACAGTCTCTACACTAGAGTAACAGTGTGTAGCTTACGTAGTATTTCAAAATTTTTTACCACTCTAGTGTGTGTTACGAGAACAGAATAATTAAGTGAAAATATGAACGTTGTACATGAATTTAATGCTGTTGTTAGTTTACAGGTCTGTTCGATTGTCATATCAATAAGGGGGTATGCGTGTCTCAACCAATCTAATTTTTAAAATTCGTGGGAGATAGGATTGTTGATCGTTGAGAGGTTCAAGATATGCATTTAGAGTACTCTCCTGCATACACTCGTCATGTGTTTATACCAGTTTAGATTTCAAGTCATAATGTGACCCAGGATTTTAACTGGGTTTGTAAAAGTAATATTAACACCCGTTTTCCCTAAGTTGTTGATATTGCCTCTTGAATTTATTCGTGCGTCTAGTTTGTACAAGCATTATTGCTTTCGTATTACTCAGATTAATAATGAGAAAATATTTGCCGGCATATTGTGTTAAATTGTTGAGATCGTCATAAATTTGTTTTATTGGAAAATGGGCGTTGTTAATTGGTGAATGAAAGTAGATTTGGAGAACGTCAGCGTACAGATGGTATTTACAATATTTAAGTCGTTTTGAGATGTCATTTAAATGTAAACTAAAAGAAACTGGGTCCAGGACACTGCCTCGAGTGATTCCAGTTTTACTTACAGTCCATTGAGATTTACTCTCGATAATGACAAGACGTTGCCTGCGGTTTTTAAGATAGGAATTGGAGGACATGACTGAAATGCATGGCTTGTAATTTTTCTAAAGAATGTGTAAGTTTACGATATCGAAAGCACTATTGAAGTCAAGGAGGGTAAAGATCGTAACTTTCCTTCGATGTATACTCGTATTTGTCACTGCTCCCATATTTCTTCAAACTTGCTGTATCGTTTGACACCAACAGATAAAACTCCGCACATATAAATTGTCATCACCTGTAATATTGTTTTCAGCGTCATAGGTTTCTTCCTTCTATCTTCTTGTTAGGTTGAATACAGTCAGTAACGTGTAATGCAACTAATTACTGAATAACTTTTTATTACATACTGTCACGAATTTGACTTTTTTCCGCATTTTAAAGTGTACGGAAAACGATACTTCACATTTCAGCTGCAACTTCCCGCACACTTTTATTTAAAACGCGTCGCTGATTGGTTGAGCTTGGGTTTTCTGATTCGTTCAAAATTTCTCTCGGGTTTTGATTTGATTTTCTAAACTTCGCTCCATGTTAATCATTTCTTCATATCGACTGCTGGTCACGGCCGCCTCGATCATGCCTGATGTGCGTGTTAAAGTGATTTATAATAATAAAATATTTAATTTAAAATGAGTAAATTCTCCATTGTGGGGAATAAAATACCGCATTTAATGCGGTGACGTAACTGGCAACTCATTGCACTGTTTTATTAGAAATCGTCTGTGGTTGGTTGAACTCCGCTTCATAGTAATATAAACACGGATAGTCACAGAGATCATGAATTAATCCTCTGTCTGATTTTACCACCGTGGTTCCGGACATATCTAGACGGAATATTCCCAGCTCAAGTAATCTGCCACCTTCTGACTAAAGAGGCTAATCCGTTTCCGCCGTATAAATATCGCTTATATCACATTGGAAATTATAAAGTTCGTATTACCTTCATTAATCTAGGACAAGATAGAGATTCTGGTAGCTTAGAGGACAGTTCACTGCTAAAAATACCGCCTGTGAGACATCGTTGAGAAATACCACATGCCATAGCCGGAATTCGAACCCTTCAGCTCAGACTTTCAGAGGGGGGAACTGAATCAGATGACTAGGGCATTTGGGGGGCAGAAAAGTGTAAGTGAATAAAGAGAAATCATTCCCAAGTGTTAGGCATATCGATATCAAATGACGCAAGAAATGGCTTTGCAGAGTGGAGAAGTCGTCTTTAATTTCAGAGAATGTGAGATGCTTTTTATTCAAATCTAGGGAAATGTTAAGTCACTGGAGTGCTGCAGTTAATAACGGCAGGCAGAGTGGAGTAATCAAAAACGTTGAGGAATTTGACTCGAGGGGAAGAGCTGAGCCCTTGCGCGCATGACACGAGCCCTTATCGACCGGCCCTGACCACACGCCCTTACACCGCACTTCCTAGCCCAACTTTTAAGATGAACAATCTTAATGACCCTTTCGTGTTTTCCTTTACTGACCAGCAAGAAGGAAAATTATTATTATTCGATACAATGGTACTTGTATTAAAACTAATCCAATTATGGGTAATAATAATATTAATAATCATAATACGTATTATCCGAGCAACCCTTACTAATAACATCTCTAAAATAAAATTCCAAGGATGCTACTCTTCACCCTTTGAAATTAAAACGGGTATTAGGCAGGAAGATGGACTCTTGTTCAACTGCGTACTGGAGAAAGTAATACAGGAATGGCGTCACATGCTACAAAATAGAAACTTGTTCAGACCTTTAAGGATTAGGACTGCTTATCTTTTGCGGATGATATAGCAATAATGACAAAAACTGCAGCAGTAGTTAATGTGCTGAAAGAGGTAGCAGGGTATTCGATATCCTTTGAAACGACGGAAGTAATATCAAACATCAAAGAAAAAACGACCCAACTGAACACCAAATATGGAACAATAAACCGTGTTGAGTACATCAAATCTACGGACTAGATACAAAGGCGTTGCCGATCAGGGCAAAACAACACGGTGGTAGTTTTCCAAACTACCAGAATTATATAACAAAAGGTGCTTTCCTATAAATAAACAAATCATCTTTATAACAATATCGTCATGCTGGTATCTCCACGCGTCGGAATGCCATATCCTCGCTCAAAAATGTGCACTCGCTAAGTTAGAGGAGAAATAGGGGAAAGATTCTACACAACATACTTAGCCGAAACTACAAAATCGAGATCTAGGCCTACATAATAAAATCTAGACAGAAAATCTACTCTAAGACAGAGACGGTGACGGACACAATGCACAAACCCAGGGCTCGCTTATGTGGTCACCACGACGGCTACAGGACACTCGATGGACAAAAGGTATTTTTAACAATTTTAACTCAAAACCAAAAATCAACAATTTCCTGGTAGTTAAAGCCAAGAAAACCTCGAAGAAATGGGCCTACCACCGTAAGAAGAGCTTTTGACTTTTGAGACTTTCAGGGATGTGAAGTGGACAACTGGTGCAAAGTGGTCGGATGAACGCCGTGATCGACACAGTGAGGTCATTAACACCTGCTGGATCAATCGAAAACTGAGTAAACGCGAGAAACTTGTCGTGGTCCCTGGCTGTCCGATTAGCCGGGAATTGGTCAGAGGAGCGCAGGAATGAATTCAGCGATAAAATGAAGGAATACTGGGCCAACAGGAAGGCTCAGGAGGCCATTAAGAACACAATCCAGTAAGCTAAAAGGGGAAGACGACGTCAAAAACACAGCTAGAACACAAGCACCGTGGTCCACTGATGGCCTAAACGCAAAGAAAAATAAATAAATAAATAAATAAATAAATAAATAAATAAATAAATAAATAAATAAATAAATAAATAAATAAATAAATAAAAAATTGAATAAATGCTAACCAATGATCATCGTATGAATAGGGAACAGTGAAATATGTAACATTGGATGTTAGCCCGCCTGGTGGTCATCAAGTCAAGTCTGACACCGAGGTTAGCCGATAAGAGTTCCCTTGCTGGAACAAATTACACCATGAGATTGCTGAGCGGCAGGGTGGGAGAGCTAGTATTATACAGTTTCTAATCACTAGATTGCGTGCCAAAAGCGTGGATTCAATTCAAAACCTGCCCACATTGCTGATACGTAGTGAGGGCATATGCCGCTGTCGATGGTGATCCATTCGTCGGATGAAGCCGTTAACCTTTGAGCAGACGCTCGACAGGAGTAGGCTGTGTGGGCACACAAGCTTTCACCCTCTCCGTACCTCACCATCATCCCACATCTAGACCTGCAGGTCACCTATGGGTGTCATCAAATGGAAAGACATGGACCAGGCGAGCCGAACATGTCCTTGGATACACCCACCAATTATTTTAAATGTTAATTAAATTAATATACAGTAGATGATCAGTACTACAAGGACAGACGCGATCTTATTGGTCACAACACACCCGTACTTCTCGTACAAGCCGCTAGACAACAAATAAAGCTATATTGAGAAAGGAACATCTTGACTGACAGAAATGTGGCACACATCAGACCATATTTTACTCTCAAGTACCAAGTTTATCAAATTTTCAGTTAAATATGTCGTAAAAATACAAGTATATCAACTGTAATCTCAAAACGTTGAGACCAGTGGTGAATGGACCAATGATCCGATCGTCGGCATTCGTAGGAAAAACAGACTTTCATTGTTGAAATCCAACTACCTCTGCCGGGTTAGACGCGAGACCTCGGGATCTGGCAACCGACATTGTACCACTGCTCCACAGAGGGAATAATAATAATAATAATAATAATAATAATAATACGCACGTCTGCAGACGCTGGAGTGCCCCACCATAATTATTACGTCATTATCAGCCATACTGTTTGGTTGCCTCCCTTATCAACCAGGTTCTGATTTTAATTCACGAGGCTGAGAAAACCCCTTTTCAGTCCTTAGTCCAGAATTGTAATTCTTGGACTTGCTGGTGATGTATGTATGCATGTATGTATGTATGTATGTATGTATGTATGTATGTATGTATGTATGTATTGAACCCTTTGGTCCACTATGAAGGATACCTACCTTCCTTACCTATCAGCAATTCATGAGCTCTGTCTCTTGGTCGTATCGGGTTCTTTGTCACTTGCTGAGGTAAAAGGTAGGGTTCAGTAATTCTAAACTATCTACTCAAATGAAAGGTCCGTCTAAAAATATTCCTATTTATTCAAGTATTCTCTGAAGAATTAATCATTTATCATCGGTATCATTGGGATCCAATCGTGTCCATTGGACACCACAATCATTTTACACAGAAGGTCAGAACACTAGAAACCTTACTAGAAACCATTGTCTCAATTATTACTTAAAGAAAAGAAAGTCTGGAAATCCTTAAATTCGGCTTCCATGTGAGACTACATGAACCATCATAGTGATTCTTTATGGTCCAGTCCTCGTAACACGAACTCTGGACTGTGGGTATAATTAAGGCAGTCCAATCGGTGTGTGCCACACTGTGGTTTACACGGCATGGACCCTTAATTGAATCGATGTGACCTGCGACTATGTCATGGACCGACATCTAAACTTCTAAGTTACTTTAAAGTCATTGTGGATGATGACCGCAAGTAAAATGATGCTACGGTGGCATATGGCCCTACTCTAAGTCACTGAGGTTGATGACCCCCTGACCATCCAAGTTTCTAAGCTGAAGGCTAAACACAATTAAGTTACATCGGTTGATGACCAAAGTTTCCACTTTACTAACCCCAGCACATTTACTCCTCAATCAATCAAAGTCAAATAATGCAACAACAACAACGCTCACAATACTTTGTGGCAGTAAAATCCATTACTTTCGGATATGTCCCCTTAATCGTTACGTTAACATTTACATATTCCCCAGAAAAATAAATTAAGATTTCCAGAATGCATCTTCAAGTTATTCGCTTGATTTAAAGTTATTTCAAAATACGTTTCCACTGAATTTAATAATTAAATAAATTAAATGATTTAATGGAAATCCTAATGAACAACAAATTCTATCTCCGCCGACGAATGGTTTCTTTCACAAGTCGCTACACAAGTCTTGACGTAATTCATTTTTAATCATGTTGGATGTATAAAGTCGGTTGTTTATCCCTGTAGCTGTAAAAAATTTACATCATTTATTTCCAGTATTGATCTTGTTTCGTGTCATCACACTTTAGTTTAATCTAATACTAACCATTATTACTACTTGTATAACCCTGATAATTAAGTACAAAACCATAAGTAACTCGCCGTACAATGTAAACCGATTACGATTTCATATCTTGTCATAACATTTCCGTGAAGCTTTGTGCGCCCCTCACAATCAAAACAATCCTTATTACCATCGTTCTACATTTTGGACAACCCTGAAATTGGCTAACCTTACTCATTATACTCTAACTTTAGGGTTTCGGATATATATTACAATCTCAATTAAACAAATTTAGAGTATCTAATAACATACACGGTATTCCCGGATGAAAATTTCAACTAGATCCAACAGTTAATGTTACCCACTGCCAAGAAATGCAATCTCACTTCACTGCGTAACACACTCTGCACATTCCGTTATTCTCGAGCTACGAACTCCTATCAGCTGACGGCATTGAAACATGACCCCCCCCCCCTACGCTGTGATATGAAACATCTGTTTCGTCTTGCCTGAATGGCCTCTCAGAATGAAACATTTAACTTCGCCGACATAAATAAAAAATACGATATTTCTGACCAACAAAATGCACATAGATTATACTTCAAAATGCCCTACAATAATTGTACACGTCGCAAATTAATATCGGCGTGGATTCTCGCGTTCTACTTTCCATCCCAAACATTACACAAAATCTTCCTCGGGCTTATACACATCCCGGCACAGTTACGGGCTTCCAATCACCTGATTCACAAATCCTATCTCAACACATACGACAACTCTGAACTCTTGTCTCAACTCGACGGCTCTCACTGACAAAAACTGGAATAAAAAACTTAGAATCCACGACGCATAACACGCACAAATACATTAATAATGAACACTTCGCATAATGATCTCGTATTTTCTAAAACTGGATTTCACAAAATGACTGTCAAAATTCTACTATTTATCGTCAGTCAGAGACAGTTTAAATGGACATAGAATAAGTTTCCCTTCGTGACAAAATTCACCACTCTACATTTCTCAACCCGACAGCGCGCTTCCACTCGACTGAACATGGGTAACCATGGATTTTATACATTAATTCCATCAAATTCAAACAGAAATTTTTTACATCAGATAAAATATCTTAATTTAACATCACAAAAGTATAGGCAATAAATTTACGGAAATTGACGATCTACTCTGGACGTGATATCACTTCGAAACCCTCACTAATAACTTACATGTCACACGGCACTCCCAATATTTTAAAATTTATCCAAGCAGAAAATAAAACAAATGACCTTTCGTCATATTTCTGACATTCGCAAGAAAACATGTGGGTGACCAACTGCGTAATAAAAATCCATTTCAAATACACATAAGTTTCACATCACAAAACAAGATATAGTAGGTGGTAAGATGGCAAGGTACCTACCTTAGGTTTACGTCGGATTCCATCCTTTGGCTCACCTGCGACCTTCCGTCGCTTATCTAGCCATTTTACATTTCTGGCTGTACATCATAATATTTATTTATTTTTCCTGGAAATAAAACATAAAAAGGAAATACCCTTCACACGTGTCTCCGTTTATCGCACTCGACTGACGGTAGTTACTGTCCGCACACGAATTACTTTTACAAAAAATATTTTACAACTTTCTAATACTTATGCAGTATCTTGACCGTCTTTTTATCGAACTAAATCCACTTGGATTTAAGTCACCAGCCACATCGGCCCAAAGTCTGTTCGTCGGACTTAGTCTACTTTTTGTCGCTTGATTTGCAGAACAGTCTAACTCTCTCGCTGAAGATTCGATAACGCAATGCAGAAGTTACAACATGGCGTCCCTTCTATATTTATAGCCAATACCCCCTCTCTCCAGGCATTTTCCCTTTGCCGCCAAGAAAATTTGCGTAACTATTTCGACTTAAATGAACCTTATTTAAAAGAGTTTTGGATGTAACAACATACTTGCTACATGGCTATCGGTAGTGTTCCTGGACATTTAAAATTTATGCATATTAAATTAACCGGTTAGATGACCTCATTTGATAGACTTCGCGTGGGGACGCTAGACACGGTCGCCCTTCTGACGGTCTCAAATCTGTCTTGCTAAAGACCAATTGTCTTATAGATAAATACAGGACCGTCATTCTATTGCATTCACCACTAATTCTTTCTTTTAATTATATTTATTTGACATAAACTTCCTTCTGTATCCTTCCACTGCCGACACATGCGGATGACGTCACATCTCAGAGCGTGGGAAGGAAAGTAGCTACCTCCTTGCCACGTGTCATTCCCGCGATATCAAGAAATGTTCAGAAATGTAGTAACATTCATACTTAAAATTCTTAGGGCACAAAAGTCATGGGTACATTATGTATGTATGTATTCTGCCCGTTTAAGCCGCGACTAACACAATAGAGACACGAGACCCCCTCGGGGGTGCTCAGTAAGGGATTGACATGTTCCATAAAAGAAATGGTGTGGATCAAGGAGATGGGCAGATATTAGTAAATAATGAACCATCGAAATACAAATTAATGGTGGATGATTTATTACAAAATAATTCCGTCCTTCTAAGAATTTTGATTGTGTGAGTTGATCACTAAAAATTTTAATTTTACGTTAACTCTTGCTGTACATCCAAAAATTAAAGCAAATGGGATGGTACATGTTAATGAATTCTTATTAATTCTGACAAAAATTGTTTTCATAAAAGTCATACTTTATCGAATATTATTTTGAATGTAAAATTTAATTTTGCTTAGAGAATAATGCTCGTACGCATGTCAGATCATGCCCGAAAATCTGGAATAAGATTTTAGAAGCTTAAGTTACAACACTGGTCAAAAGATGAAATACAAAAAATTAATAAATTGCTTTTGTCACTTAATTTCACTTTTAATTATTTCTCAAATTTAACTCGACCTTTCAGTGATTATCTGTTCAGCGTAACCACAGAATACACGTGACTTTACGTGATAAAAGTAAGCAGAACTTTTTAAATTAAATTAAATCTTTAACCATGTGTCATGACCTTAACACAACGCCGAATCTCAGAACAACGATGGTAACACACCCATCAATAATTCACAATAAAATTCCTTTCATGGAAATGGCAGACTCCCATAAATAGTGGTTTGCACCTGAAAGTAATCCATCCGGTACAAATAGTCTGGGTAATGGTGACTAATAATATCGTCAATATCTGCATCGAACTCAGGACGTTACCAAAATTTATCAAATATCGAGGAGTTGAGTAATATTATACAGCTACGATTTTGATATTATTGCGATGACGCTCATCCAGTATAACAAGAAAAACTCTAACCATCTCATACACTCAATTTTATTTTGTAGGAAGACATGTGGTTTACCTCGTGGTTCAATAATATTTTATGAAGACGCTATCGCCTATGGTTCTCTCACGAAAACAACTCGCAAATACATCAAAATGACGATAAATTATTCCTAAATATCCATTCCTCATTGCACACAGCATCGAAGAAATAGATTGCATGTGCTTCTGATCATAGAGACGCGAACATTCTCCCCCAAATAGCACATAAAATCACCATAATCCATGCAACAATTCTCAACATGGCACAATGTGAGAGGTACAATAGCGAAAATAATTCGCAACATCAGTCCAAAATATCACGGGAAAATTATCATAAATGACTGGAACCACATTTAAATATAATAATCAGACAATGTCCTCCCTTAAAAGTATGGAATTGAATCCAAACGAAAGCTGTCCGTATCGTTAGCGTAGCATTAATATGTCAGATGAGCCTGCTCCCTCATGAAAAATGTAGCAAACACTTTCGGCAAAATATAAGAGAAATACATTCCGAAGAATAAAAATTTCACGCGCACACATTCCTCAATATTATAATAATTGAATCAAAACGTAACATTCCTTAAAGGTTAGTCGATGGCTGATATTTAAACCAGATACTTGTCTGATGACATGACTTATTGAAATCCGCGTGGTCGCTGATGTTGACATACCGTCATCGCACACTTTAAGATCGTATAGTAAGAGAACATACAAATCCAACGTCGTATAACACAAGAAACTGACATGGTAAAGATACTAGAAATCTGAACAAACTACTGTTCAATCAATAATCTCTTCAAGAAGAAAGTTAACTATTTATTATAGCTACATAGAACAGATAATACCCAGTGTAAATGAAATGTCGACTTAATTTGGATTTCTTGATGACCCTGGTCTCCTTCTAGGCTGGATTCATGGCATTAGGACGCTGCCAGCATTGGTCCTGTCTTTTAGTACAGCATCCTGATGTGGGTGATGTCTCCGGGGCACACGAATTTCTTACTGTAGGTCTTCATTGCCTTGGCCGGTATCGAACTGGTACTGCTTGATGTGCACTGAAACTTTCACAAAAATGTTAGTACAAATTCCCCACTCGTGGTTTCACAATTGATACGTACTTTCTTCCTAGACACTATTGACGTCTGTTATGACCGCAGATGGTCTGTTAAACTGCCAAGAAATAACACTGTTCTCCTCGTGGTGCAAGTAACTGCTGTCCAGGTCTATAAAAGACCTCCCTGCGTAGTGAGCTTCCAGCAGACAAGCAAGAATAAGAATATTCTAGTTCGGTTTGCCACCTATATTCTGAGCTCTGACGTCATACCTCGTGATTCGATTGACGCCCTGAATTCCTCGACGTTGTAATGAACATGTCCCCTAATCTCTTGTTAATTAATTAGATAATTAATTCCACATTTAATTTAATTTCCAAATATTATTATTTATGCCTTCCTGAAATGTAATGTCAAAGCTTTTATGCACACTTGTTGGAGAATGTTTATTAAGACGTCCAATCTGAAGTTGTAATATGCCGAAAGATTTTGAATGTAATACTTCTCGTGGATGAAAAGTTCAGAAGTATTAAAATTTTTCCCGTCTTCTCTTGCGGTGATAACATTGTCTTTCACCCCTCAACAGGTTACACAAAAAGAAAAGAATTAAGTTATCCCTTTGGGTCCCGCTGCCGACAATCTGCGCGGTACACCTGGCGTACAGTCCGGTCACATAAAATTTACTGCCAATTACAATAGACATCAAATGTCACAGTATGTATGTATGTATGTATGTATGTATGTATGTATGTATGTATGTATGTATGTATTGCAACCGTACCACCCACGCCATTGCCCCATAGAACCACATGACAGAATCGTGGCCGATGGTTTGATTCTTTGGAACGGAGGATTTCAGTTGATCCTTGCTCGGTCGAAAGAGCTATTGGTCACCCATCACTTTGAAGTTTATTTTTCGGTTTTTTAGATGAGGTGGCATTTGACTCTAGACTGAAAAGGTCCGATACCATCGAGCACCTTGGCGTTCAACGTGTTGTATTACATCGGTAATGTGCTCAAATGTGTGACTCAGACTCCTAAATACCCCTGTTATGCGCGGAACACGCATCGATCAGCGGTTTATTTAAAATTTATTATCAAAATGATGCCTTTGCGGGGATCCCCGTGGGGAGTGTGCGTAGTCAGTCAGCGTGGGGACACTACTAATGGTTATATAATCAAATAGTAGTGTATTTTTCCACATGTTAACTTTTTATAAACAACTCGAATTTTGGCAGAGGTCTATGATGAAAACATATGACATGCCGAGGTTTTCCTTACTAATTGTTATGCATATCTCGAAATCTTACCATACAAATCAAGCTTGCACGTTGGCATTGCCGTGTTTCGGCCTTTTTTAGTGGGCATAGTTATTAGTATTAATTTTCTTTCCTTGTCATTTTTAATAGCTCGCGCTCTGTCTGGGGATTCCTGCAGCTATGACGAGCTCGTGTTTACCAAGTTAGAGGCGTTGTGCAAACAGATGCAACCTAATGCAACTTTCTGTAATATGTACAAGGGATCTTAATAAAAGTTTTCACTGCCTAAAATAATTATTAAATAAATATGTACATGACCAATACGTCACAGTATGTATGTATGTATGTATGTATGTATGTATGTATGTATGTATGTATGTATGTATGTATGTATGTATGTATGTATGTATGTATGTATGTATGTATGTATGCATGCATGGTTAGTACTCAGCCTGAAAGTTGGTTGGATCCCCAGTGCCTGTACGATAAGCTATCTTGTATGGCCTAGATTTCACTGAAGAGACAGACAAGAGAAATAAAGAATAATGCAGTTTCCTGTTGCTTTCCTCAATAAGCCAGGATTTGCAAATATCAGTCTTTTAAGCCATATAAAATGCGCTCACCAACTCATTCTATGAGCATCCACGATGAAAATGTGATAGATAACACTTCCCAGACTCAGCGGAAGATCTATGTCTCTAACTAAGCTTTCAATACACCCCTCCCCTGAGGGGTGAGACGGGCCACCTAGTAGAGAACACCTACTCTCTGGCCAAGAGAGTTGTGCGGGTTTAAAAGTGATATGCTATGTGTGGGAAAGGGTAAATAGAGCTGATGGAAATGTGAGATATGATTGTGGGCGTATTGGCTCATTTTTTCTCTCTGCGTTCCCTTTATTTTATTTTTATTTTTTATCACTAAATTAGTTAGGTGCTTTAGCCGTAGCCTATTGAGATTTTATTTGGTTACATATATACGCAACATATAACAATACAAAAATATAGACTTATTTCTTTAACTGCCTTAAGTCAGACACTTTACAAGTTTTTCTGAAAAATGAGTGGTTTTAAATAAAGGTCTAGTAAACTTAGTGCCACAGACACATATCAAATTGCATTAATTAATTAATTACTAAGGGAATGAAGTCAGGAATGTGACAAAAATAAAAACAAAAATGAAATTTACCTAGACCAGTTATATATCATACAGTTTGGAAATGATAGTGCTGTTTCGTGGTCAGCGGTACGGTGGTCATGTGGTGTCTTAGGGACCGTAATATCAAACAGTAAGAAGGGGCTACGAGGTGGACTAGTCAGCTATTGGTGTAACAGCGGAAGAATTTCTATCTTGTTATAGATGGAGATAACGTGGCTGCATACGAGAGAATAGTGAAAATGATCCATTCACTTCACAGGAAGATAGTATTTACACGTAAGGTGGTCGTGCTGGTGCCATTTTCAGTCTTTCAAACTTTTCCGCTTTCTCGGGATCTCTGTGGAAGGCAATGGAAGTCAGGGTGTAGACCCTACGTAGTTTCAGCTTGTGCCGTTAGATATGGCTGCCATCGTGGTAAATATGAGACAAGCACTTCGCTCAAAGAAACGTATTTTTCTTCAAAAACTAAAAAAAATCGTGGTCGTGAAAGGTTCATTGTATTTATATTGTAAAGAAGACAGGGCGATCTATAACTGGTACCAATTTCATTTCTTGATACTACCTCCTTTCCTAAATACCACTGTGAATGACAGATTAGGGACTTTATATATATGTATGTATGTATATACTGGACCCATAAGACAAATTAACTTCAATCTCGGATAGACTACATGCATGTATATAAAGATAATGTTGTTAACAGTAACGTTGGATACCAAACTCGTAATATAAGATCTCGGTTTCTTTTATGTGAAGGAAAATAAACTCTCGTGGGTTTTTAGATTTTGTATTTCTGAAATGCCTCCTTTGGTATTCAGTACCAACACGTTAAGGACGTCGAACGGAAACAACTATTTCATATGAAATACTTTACAAATTTGTATTACTAATGAACTCCTCCTGCAGCCGGTAGTAAAACTTCCTTTCGCTCGACTCAATTAAGCGAGAAGTGCACGATGCAGATTATCGCTTGACCCACAGTTTACACCCCTCTCTCTCGTATTACCGATGAAAAACTAATTTCCTTACCGAGAAATCTATGCACTTTACTTAATTGAGCGGCTGCTTAAAGCTGTGGCCACTTTAATGTCATCTGCTTTAAACTGAGTGGTTATGAAGTTAGTATGCATCAGGCTAATTGGTCACTCGCTGCTCTTCATTTGGTCAGTGCAGGGTAACACAGTTCCACTTTAAGCCAGCTGTCACCGTACCTGCTATCTGTCAGCTTCTCCCCAGGGAGCCGCTCAAGGAATCAGAGCAATACCTAATCCCTCCTAACTCCACCGTCGATGAAGAGATCAAAGCTCAAGATTGGTAGTTATTGGCCATGAATTCGTCATCAACTAATTGAGGACGGCTGTCTGGTTTAGCTCCGCAATCACAACCACAAAGAGGATTACCATCGGGCATCACCGGGGGGAAGGCACCAATGTTTCTCAGTCAGGCCAATTGAGGTTCCGAGCAGGCCTACTGCGTAAGTCCATCACACCATTTTAAAATGGCATATGAATATGTTTTAGGGCTGGGGGTTATTTGAGTAACGCGGCGAAATGTGTAACGGAAGTGACGTCACAAAATGTTTTACTGAGCAACAGTGACCTTGAGAGGCGCACGGGCTGTAGATTTGTATAAGGCACTAGTGTAGTACCACGGCCAACTAGATCTACACAGCATCACGTCGGCCGTGGCAGTACTAACATTCAGATCCATGGCCTCCCTCCTACGGTACACACTAGAATTAATATGTAAATCCACAGCCTCCTACTTAGGCTATGTCTTATAGCTGACGGTCATCTGAAATCAGCAGTAATAGTGACCTTGAGAGGCGCACGGGCTGTAGATTTGTATGAAAAAGAATCTCTGTATCCATCTCTGTGAAGTGATGCAAATAATTCAATATTTGAATTTAATTTATTGAAGGGCGTATTTATTAACATTAGCTTTTCGCAAAGGAAAACTTTTACGTGTTTTTTCCACCTAGTTCTTCGGTTTTGTTCTTGCTTTCATTCCCCTACCAAACGGCGGGGCGGGTCCTCTAAAAAGTGACGCTCTCTCTCGGACCGGGAGATGTGAAGAGAGCAGTACGGTGTGGCTGAATGAAGAGGATGGGTAAAGCGGTGTGAATATTTATGAGAAGTGAAGATGGGGTCTCTTGGCTATGGAGATGGGAAGGAATGGACGTTTACACAGGAGTGCTTAAAGAGAAGTTGCGGGTAGGGTGAGTTGTGAGATGTCGGAGATGTTCGAGTGTTGGCGGCGGTGGGAAGGAGATATTAATTGGAGGAGAAGGTGGACGGACGATGTGTGGTGATTGAAAAGGACGTTCATCAGGTCGGGTGCGCCGACGTGGTGGGGGACGAGAAGGTTCCACGTTATGGAGATGACCGTAGATGGGACACCAGTGGCGATGAAATGGTCGACGGCTACTGCAGGGGGTAGCTGTAGGCGTACTAGGTATGCTGGGCCGGTGGTGTTGAAGATGCGAAACGCGCTCCGGACTGGTATGGCGTGGACTTCTGTTACGGAGATGAGTGGGTCGACACCGCGAACGACGCAACTGAAGACTGTGGTGGTATGTGATGGTGGTGCTGGTTGACGGGCGGCCAATGCTGATCTGGCTGGAGTTGACGGTGTCGTAGTTGGTGGCTGTGCAACGGTGGCGCAGAAAGCGAGGAGGTACTACACTGATCTGAGGAAAGGTTTGTGGCACGGGTAGGATAGGATAGGATGGGAAGACGTAATAGTCGTCATAGGGTGGGAGGAAAAGGTGAGGGTGTTAGTGGTAGTGATAGTCATGGTTTAGGTATCAGGAAGGCCTTTATGCTGATTCAGGTCGGCGGGAGCTGTTATTAGAGATGTAAAGCCACCCGGCCAATCAAAAAGCACTGGAGATGCTGTTGCGAAGATATGTCGTTGTTTGGTTTTCTGTGTATAAGTTGATGACACCAACTGATTGCATTTTAGGGAAGTATTAGGAAAGAACCGCACCGATTGAAACGAAAATTGGTAGGACGATTAAGTAAGACAACATAAACCCAAAAGCCGTTTTCCCATTACGTACTTAAACAGTAGTCTGAAAAGGAAACGCCGTTCGTTAAAAAATCTTATCAGGTATGATTTCGAAGATGAAGCCCTTTGGCAGTGAGGAGCTGACAACGTTCTTTGTGCTCGGTGAAGCATTGGCTCGCCTTGCCACTCTGTCCGCTGTGAGTGGCAGTGGAAGCCGACCCATGACACATAATTCATGCGCGTTGCGTGTCTACAACACGGCCAAGTGTAGTTTTCGCCATTTCCTCGTTTACGCCCGAAACGCTTTCGAAATCTGCACCCTGCTCCACGTGGAGGCAAGCATGCTCTTCGTCAAGAATCATCTACTGTTGGTCAACGGTCGAGTCATCGCCAGACAGTCCTATATGAATGATCGTCCATTGGTCAACAGTTGACCCGACGGGTGATCTTGCTTAACTTATGAATCGCCGTTCGTTAAGCAAAAAACTGTGCGGTGTTGTCTAGTTAATAATTTCTCCTCGAATTGTAATCAACATAGAACGGTCTACAACTACCAAGTTTGCATCCTTTCCCTCACAGTATCATCCGTAATTTTTCTTGCACTTCTGTTGAAAGGAATTCATTTTATGTAGATGGCCAGGATTTTATACTGCATAATTTCTCAGATTTATCCTTGGCTGAATTGTCAGTGCACTGGCTTTGGGTTTAGAGGGCACGGGTTCGAATCGTGGCAGGTTTAAGTACTTTAACAGTAGATGGTTAATTCCTGTGGCTCGGGCACATTAACACACCGAACAACCAACCACCATAGAAACACTCAGTAGTGAATACAACTCTCCACATAGGGCTGGTGTCAAGAAAGGCATCCCCGGGAGAAATCTACAGAAAGTGCCGACCCCAAGAAATTGGGAAGGAAGGCAAGGAGGATTTATTATTTTTGCAATTTGCTTTACGTCGTACCGACACAGATAGGATTCATGGCCACAATAAGACAGGAAAGGGCTATGAGTGGGAAGGAATAGGCGGTGGCCTTAATTAAGGCGTGAAAATCGGAAACTACCGAAAATCATCTTCAGAGCTGCCGATAGTGGGGTTCGAACCAACTATCTCCCGAATACAAGCTGATAGCTACGTGACCCAAAGCATGCAGCCACTTGCTCGGTGGAAAGATTGTTATTATTATTATTATTGTTATTATTATTATTATTATTATTATTATTATTATTATTATTATTATTATTATTATTCTATTCCTTACGCCCAACAAAGGAGCACGTTTGAACTTACTAGCACTTTTTTTGTTTTTCTTCTCTTCGCAGTATCTCTTCATTCTCTCGCTTTATTCCCTTTTACGCTGTTCAGTTCATCCTGTATTTAGTCGGGTGGGTTTTACACAAAACTTATGTTTGTGATTTAAGGTTCTGAACTCTATTCTACCTTGAACAGTTTCTTCATTGATGTCAACTTCATTTGTGTAGGTTTTCACTGAGTTCTTTTCGTCATTGTGATTTTTCATTGATAAGGCTGAGTTTATTTGTGAGCCGGTTATTATCCATTGCATATAAGTGACCATAAAATTGTAATCGCCGTTTCTTGATTATATCCGTGGTATTTTCTGTAACTTAATAGATTTTATGTGATTTCTTTTTCATCCAAATTCCATTCTCGCAATTAGGTCCAAAGATATTGCTGAGGATTTTCCCTTCTTGTTCCTTCGTCACCTTTATTCGAGATTTGACACCAATTATATAGTTTGAGATACATAAATTACTTCTGTTTAAACTACTGTGTTATACTATCGTAATTTTGGCTTTTCTATAATTTCTCTTATTGTTTCTGCTCCATATAATTTTGTATACTCTTTAAAGTATTGCAGTTCTTTGTTACCTTGCTGATTTAACACTGCTGATTCAATAATTTCACCTAGATACTTAAATTTGTCTACTTGGGTGGTATTTCCGCATTTGGTGATTAACGGTTGACTGTTGAAACCTGATTTAATCCCTTCCATATACTTTGTCTTTTGATAAGAAGAATTGAATCTTATTTGGTCTGCTATTTCACAGTGTTTTCCTACAGACTGGATTGCTTCCTGTCTGTTGTTAAATAGGCTAGCTGTGTCATAGTAAATGCTAAGCAATTAGGGTGAATTTCGTTTTGGAGACATGTACCAATATTTATAACTTTAGTTTCATTTTGCAATATCCTAATGACTTTTTCTAGAATTAAATTAAACAGTAAGGGAGACAATCTGCCTCCTTGACTTGCTCCTGTTTTGATTTCAAATGTTTCAGGAATTTCTCCTAAAAATGTTAGTTATTATTATTGTTCCGGGGATACCCGTGGAGCAGAAAGAGGTGAAAAAAGGTTCCGGGGTAAATGGGTCTAACTACAATATCAAAATTAATTTAAAACTTAAACTGAAAGTTATATTTTCAGAACCCCAAACTTAACAATTTTCATGACAATATTACAGGCACAAGTAGCAAACATTAAACAGGATTGGGAAAAATCCAATATTCAGAACCTTAATACTTTTGGCCTTAAGCCACCAGTTTTACAATTCCGGAGATACCGGATTCAGTTTATACAAAAATTGGGAACCATTAAGTCAAGGGCAGAAATCCCCCAAATCAAGAGCACTTCCTCCCTAAATTACAATATCTAGCCTTCCAAAGGCACTCTTTAATCTCACCAAAAGCAGGGGCTATTCCCGAACTACTTGAGGTGGAACGGATGGAAATAACTTTAATACATTACAGAAACGAAAGGTTGTGAAAACGTAGCCACCTCAAATCAAGATGAAAGGGAATTCGAGAGGGTACATCACTCTTTAGCCCTGGTCTACAGTTAAAGATTTAATGAAGTTAAAAGAGAGGTAACATTTTAGAAAATTAGGTTACATAGTAAAAGATTCGGACCTTTCCCTCGGATTAAACTGCGGAGGTAGCAAGAAAGAATACAGTTATGTAGATGTTTTAGCTGCTGAGCAAAGAGGCCGCCCGCCTCTCGCTTAAAAACACACACTCAGATAGACATCGATCAATTGGCCAGGAAACGAGAAAATCCGCAGTTTATAAACCCCCAGGGAAGGTTTGAGATCATTCAAGACTATACTAGCCACGCCCTCTCAATTTTATTGGTTGAATTTCAAAGTTACGCTTAGAATCGACCAAGAAGCCTGTGATAGGTTGAAAATTAAATACAGAAATTAGGGATTGGCTAGATTCAAAACTGACGGAATGAAAAAGAAAATATTGCCAACCCAAAAATAAATGAACATCAATCAATTTAAAAAACCTAGAAATACAAAACTTCTTTAAATTATAACTTCTTACAACTCGCACCAGGGTGCATGATCATAGTTTTTAATGGTGTCCTCTGTGGAAAAATGTTCAAGCTTCTTGAAGAATGTCAAACAAAGCAAGTAGAAATTCACCCAGGTTAAGAAACTGCACAATAACAAAATTACTCAATATTTAAGTGGTGATACCTTCTGATTAAAGTTCCAAGTTGGTGTAGTTTCAGATTCACTGTTTTACCAATAGCGGAGTACATTTAGGGGCTAGTTTTAAATGCGTGGCGTTGAGGTGTACCTCCCGGTACAGCCCTCCCCCCAAAATGTCCTTCCTTGGGATGATACACAAGAATTTTAAGAAAACATTTTCAGTTGAAGAGAAAAAAGTTTTTTGAAGTTGATTGGTAGAAACTGGTTCAACTCCAGCTTTAGAGTGTCCTTGTTGTTGTAGAGTATTAATAACATGTTGATAGTTTTGACGGCAAGACCTGCCGCCGCTGCCGATACCCAGGTGAAGGTCGCCCGGACCCCCGAGTACTCTCAGATACACCACTCCAGTAACTATGAGAGGGGTAGTCGTGGTGATGGTCGCCGCAGATTAGAAGTATATGTACAGTCTCCAGATGAGTTGGCGGTAGGGACCCCTTACTTCAGCCTTTGCCGGGAAGATGCACTCCGGCTCGCCGTTCACAGGGAGTCTTCACGGGAGTGAAGTTGGCCCTTACCCCACTTCAGTTGCAGTACGGCGGCGGACTGCTGAGGGGCACTGAAACAGTAAGATCTCAGCGACAGAGAAGTGTTGTTGCAGACTTGAAAGTACGATCTTTATTGGTGATGCAGAGGGGCGGGCGGCGTGAAAAGTGCTTTAGTGCCAATAGTGCGGAGATGCTGGAGACGGGGGCTGGGTAATGGCCACCAAGGAATTGACAGCAGGAAAACAAGAGGGGAAGATCGTACATTACAGGTCATATACATAATTACATAAAATAATAGTGCAGAAGGCCTCAAAATATCAAAAAATATAACCTTCAAACTGCTGCTAAACATTGATGGCTAGAGTTGACGATGACATTACACAGGTTTCACCTGAGAGAGGTGGACTCTTAAGATCCTCTCTGTGGCTGGATTGCTCACTACAAAAAAACTTACTACAGATGCTAGTTCAGTGGTATTGTCGGTGATAGTGGAGAGAGTCTCTTCAATTTTTTTCTCCCCCAAGGTTGGGACACAAATTGATAATTCTAATGACTCTTTAAGTTTGGTTGTATCCGCCGCAACCGTGTCTCCAGATTGAACATTTCTAATTAGTAACTTATAGATCAATTCCTCCTTGCGCAAGTAGCAGGGATGGAGGACTTCGCGAGGGCCAGACATGATGAATAAAAATTTACGAATTTAGGGGGAAAAGAAAGATTCCAGCGACTGAGAAAATTCTTAGAGTTTGGATCGAATCCTATGTTTTAGCCGTCAAAAGAACTTAATTGAGACCCATTCAACCACGCTCTGCTACCACTTGTTCCGGGGTATCTGTGGAACGCAGAGGTGATGAAGGAAGGTGCGGGCTTGAATGGGTCTAACTACAATATCAAAATCAATATAAAACTTAAACTGAAGGTTATATTTTCAGAACTCCAAACTTAACAACTTTTCATGACATTATTACATATACAAGTAGCAATCATTAAACAGGATTGGGAAATATCCAAGATTCAGAACCTTAATACTTTGGGCCTTAAGCCACCAGTTTTACAATTCCGGAGATACCGGATTCAGTTTACCCAAAATTTGGGAACCTTTAAGTCAAGGGCAGAAATCCCTCAAATCAAGAGCACTTGTTCCCTAAATTACAATATCTAGGCTGCCAAAGGCACTCTTTAATCTTACCAAAACTTTGAAAATATAGCAAACAGGCTCTCAGTATCTTCTAGTCTATTCAAGGCAATATCAGAAAATAACAAACACTCGCCCCTCAAGGCACAACTTACAAATTAAAAGATAATGTTTAACAGGGGTATCTAGTACCCAATCAACAGGGCCTTGACGAAAAAGAACAGGTTATATTAACGGCCCGAACACAAACTGAGTGGAGGCGTACACTGCACTCCCAGATAATGAAACATTAAAACCTATAGGGCTCTCGGCCGATGAAGCAGGGGCTATTCCCAAACTACTTGAGGTGGCACGGATGGAAATAACTTTAATACATTACAGAAACGAAAGGTTGTGAAAACGTAGCCACCTCAAATCAAGATGAAAGGGAACTCGAGAGGGTACATCACTCTCTAGCCCTGGTCTACAGTTAAAGATTTAATGAAGTTAAAAGAGAAGTTTCATTTTAGAAAATTGGGTTACGTAGTAAATGATTCGGACCTTTCCCTCGGATTAAACTGGGGGGTAGCAAGAAAGAATACAGTTATTTGACCATTACCTTGTAGATGTTCTAGCTGCTGACGAAATAGGCCGGCCGCCTCCCGCTTAATACACACACACACACACACACACACAGATAGACGTCGATCAATTGGCCAAGAAACGAGAAAATCCGCGGATTATAAACCCTCATGGAAGGTTCGAGATCATTCAAGATTAAATTAGCCACGCCCTCTCAATTTTATTGGATGAATTTTAAAGTTACAGTTAGAATCGAACAAGAAGCCTGTGATAGGTTGAAAATTAAATACAGAAATTAGAGATGGATAGGTTCAAAACTGGCGGAAAGAAAAAGAAAATATTGCCAACCCAAAAATAAATGAACATCAATGAATTACAAGGCCTAGAAATACAAAACTTCTTTAAATTATAACTTCTTTCAACTCGCACCAGGGTGCATAATCATAGTTTTTAGTGGTGCCCTCTTTGGAAAAATGCCCAAACTTCTTGATGAATGTCAAACAAAACAAGTAGAAATTCACTCAGGTTAAGAAACTGCACAATAACAAAATTACTCAATATTTAATAATATATTTAATAGCTCACAAATGTGCATTAAAATACATTAATCTTTCGCATATTCTAGTAAAGATTTTGTTCTTTTGTTGCACTTGCTGAAGTGATAGCGATCGCAATGTTTGTCACACAACATACACACACAATGTAGAGATGGTTCATGGAAGCCTGATCGCCGGCATAGACGATGGTGAAACCCATGTACCGCCAGCCTATTCAAAGCACTTCTCATGCCATTATTTGGACCGGTCCAGCTGCGGTCAATCATAGCATCAGTTGAGTAAAAGTCCAGGCTGATTTCTGCTTGTTTCCTCTTTCGCTCTTGGAGAACTTCCTTTTCTTGCTGCGTATGTGGAAGCTGCATTCTCATTTTCAAATCTTCGAGTAAAAACGTTTCCTTGGATAATTCATACGCAAGTCGTGATGGTGACATTTTGGAGATGCTCAGTGTTCGTTTCAGAAATCTGGCCTTTACATTTTCAATAGTCCGAAGGTCGGACACCGTTAGTCTTTCCCAAATAAGTTCCATACCATATGTGAGAACTGGGAGGACCTTGGCGTAAAATAAGGTCATGGCTGTGTCTAGCGATAGTCTACTCGGGTTTGTAATGTCATATATGCTTCTGATGGCAGCTAAAGATCTTTCTCTTACGTGAATTCTAAATGAGGTGACCGTAGGTTGTAAAGTGACACCCAGATATGAGAACGAGTTCACTATGTCTAGGTCCACCCCTCCACATTGTATTCTGTCACTAGATGCGATTTTCCCCCCTTTCCGGAAAACCATCTGAACTGTTTTATTCTTATTTATCACAAGGCTGTTTTTGACTGCGTACTCTTCAAGTTTGTTCATTGATCTTTGTAGCTCTTCCCTGCTACTCGAACCCATAACAATATCGTCTGCATATTGATAAAGTACAACTGAACTGTTGTCAGTGACCTGCATGATATCTGCTAAGGTTATGTTGAAGAGGAGGGGGCTTAAAGGGTCGCCCTGCAATACTCCGTTTCCCTGAGTTATGTTGTTCGATGATGATTTCCCATCTTGTACTGTGATCTGATTGAAGGCTAGGATATTGTTGACTGCTATGGTTAGTGGATTATCTTGTCCAATCATATTGGCCAGTTTTGTAATTATAATTTTTCTGTCAAGTAGATCGAATGCCTTTTTGAAGTCAACAAAGACTGCAAAGAATTTACCATTTTGATGTCTGATTGTGTCATGTATGCTCTCGATGAGGTTTGCTACTGCATGTAGTGTTCCTCTTCCTTTCATAAAGCCGAACTGCTGTTCTGGAATATTTGTGTAGGTCTCTGCGACGAGCATGTTCTCTAAAATTCTTGAATACACTTTGCAGATGTTATTTTCTAGAGCAATTCCTCTATATGAATCAGGATCATCTTTGTCTCCCTTTCCTTTGTACAACATTTTTAAGTTTGATTGTCTCCAAATTTCCGGAATTTTCCCTGAAGTGAGACATTTGTTAAACAGAGTGGTCCATATATCTAGTAGTACATCGATAGTGTCTTTCAGATTTTCATTGAATATGCCGTCTGGTCCCACAGCCTTTTTATCTTTTGAGCTGAGTATTGCTGCTTTAACTTCGTCCTGTGTTATCGGCTCGGACACTGCTTCCGTGTTCTCACGAAGTGGTAGAGCTATTTGAACATTTTTTGCGTTTAGAGTCTTAGAGAAATGCTGTTCCCATGATGCTATTGGGAAGTCTGGGGTGATACAATCCTTTCTCTTCTTTAAAGCGATGAAGGGGCCCTCTGAGCATCCCTAGCTTGCGTGAGAGCTTGGTTTTCAAAGAATATAGCTTTTTTCTTCCTGATTGTTATTTTATATACTTTTCTCTTCGCCGCATATTCTGCCAGTATGTCATTACTGTCCGACTGTCTTGCTTTGTGCAGAAGTTCTAAAGTCTCTTTTCTAAGGTCGTAACATTCCTTATCGAACCATATCTTTGCAGTTTTGGGAGGTCTTTTTAGTTGGGCTTCCTTAATGAGATTCAGCGTCATGTCCAGCGCTAGGTCAGTGAGGCCCTCCTCAATCATTTCTGGGATTTTCTCTAGGCTGCTCATCTTCCTTTCAAGGACTTCAAGATCTGTGTTCCTTGTGGTGAGCATTTGAAAATTATTCTTAAGATTTCCTCTTGTTTTACCGAAGTCAACAGATACTGAAATTGGAATGTGCTTTCTCAATGTGGCCACTGGGTCTTGGTACATAACTTTTCGAGCAAGTATTTTATAGCATTCGCCTTTAACAAAAGCTAGGTCAATAGTACTTTTCCCATTGGGACTAATGTAGGTAACTTCTTCCGTTCTATTAATCAATGTGTATCCTTCATCATATAGAAGGTCAAGGATAAGTCTGGATTTGTGATCGATTCTATCAATTCTACAGTTGATATCACCGCCCAGGACCACGTTTTGGTCTTCTTTTGATAATGTAATGGCTTTCACTATATGCTCAATTACATCATCTACCTTTCTAGCCGGGCTTATGTAGATACCTATAACAGTAATTTTGTTTGTTCTGATAAGTATCATGTTTTCTTCTGTGTGAACTTCCTTTACAGCACCTATGTTGTTTTTGTGGAATATGCTGACTCCACCTTCCGGTCTTCCTCCTTCTTTTGGAGTGGCTAAGGCATGCTTGCTGTACAGATATGGTATGCTGATTTGCTCTGTAAGGAAGGTTTCAGTTGCTATGATTATATTAAATTTGCACCAAAAGCTATCTGGAATTAGCGAGATAAGTGACTTAAGTCCTTCCGTATTCCAAATTAGAATGTCCAAATGAAGTTCTTCTTCCAAAGATTTACTTGGGATTAATGTTGTTTTAAGGTCTTCAGTATCACACGATATTACGTTTATATTTCGTTGATCGATCCTCTTCGTTTTGTTCGTCGTCGTCTTTTTATTCGAGGTTGACTCCACTGTATTGTTGCCTTCTCCGAAAAATAAACTGTCGTACTATGACTCCTTTTGGCCAGAACTCTGGCTTTTCAATTTCTTCTAATATCTGGAATGGAATTCCTAACTTAAATGCTTTGTTGCTACCAAGGGTCTTTAGTTCTTCACATTCGATTTTGCAATCGGAACACTTTTTCTTTATATATGATTTGATGCTGTCAGTGGTCGTGGTGTCCTTAAGTTTCCCAATGTATAGCCAAGCTTGTTTTACCGCTGCCTGTAATCCATTCTCCTCTGTATTTGTTCCTGTTATTATGTTTCTTCTCTTCTTGACTGCCTCTGTCCACTTTGGTTCTACATGCCTGTCATTTCCGTGCCCTTTCATATCTTGGGTATTAGTGTTCATAGAGTTATCTAGATTGTCTGTGTATGTTGTAACTTCTTTTTCCTCTTGGCCTTGTGGTCTTGATATTAGTGGTGCATTGTGTGTTCGGGTTTGGGTCACCTCCGAATACAATGGTTGATGCTCCTCTGTGTTTTGGATGGTTTTATCTGTTTGGTTATCTGTGCTGCGTTTCATCTGATCTGTCAGAATTTCTGATTGTTTTACTTGTACTTCAAGCATGAGAGCTAGTTTATTTAATATAGTTTCGCTGAGTGAGTCGATAGTAGTCTTTAGTTCGGTCACATCGTTCCTTATTTCTAAGCATGTTTCCTTGTTTTCTAAGATAGCGGGTCTTGTTTCGTCTTCGGGTGCTGTTTTTATGCCGTATGTAACGAGTTGGTGCCTACATTTAGGGCAGAACCAGAAAAAGTTGTTCTTTTTGGTTTTCAGCACATTACAAGCTGACACAGAAATACCCATGCATTCCACGTGGTATCGTGTCTTGCAGTTACCATCGCATGTGATTATCTTGTCTTCTTCCCTCAGTTGTGAGTTGCATTCCTCACATGTGTAGTTATCGGTCTTGTTCAGCATAGCGAATTCTCGTATGTTTCTCCGCGTTTGTTTGTTGAAAGTCTTTGCGCAGAGCACGTAGTAGTGGTTAGCTTTCCCCTTGTGAGTATATCAACGCCAGTTCACTCTATCTGCATCTATACTTTGTCTTTCCGGTGTGAGTCAAACTTTCTTTCGCCTTCAAGGCAAGAATGCGGACTCTTCCCCTTGTGATTCGCTATTTGCAAATATGCTTTCTCTCTCCGCTGTGAGTCAAACTTTCCTCCACCCTTGATGGAGGTATGCGGTCTCTTCCTCGTGTGATTCACTATGTGCAACTACGTTTTCTCTTTCCTGTGTGCATTAAAATCTTCCACCACCCTCCAAACACTTATGAGTTTTCTCCCCCGAGTGATTCACTAAGATTTTCTCTTCATGTGGGCGATCTGTTTGTTTCTCCTCCGAGTGTTTCACTAACGTTTGGTCTTCAGGTGGATGATCTGTTTCTCGTCTTACTTAACCTCACTACTTTCACCCTGACCGTCTCTAGATTTTGATCTTGTATTTTACTTTATACACTGTTATTTACTATTAATAGATGATTTGCATTTGCAATATGCTCCTTGCCTGTTCTCTTGTACTCTACCTTACCTCGTTTAAGATATTTTGATCGTCTATAGTTCTCGTTAATTGCTGAGCGGCAAGCCACACACGATTCACTCACATTACTCAATATTTAAGTGGTGACATCTTCTGATTAAAGTTCCAAGTTGGTGTAGTTTCAGATTCACTGTTTTACCAATAGAGAAGTTCATTTAGGCGCTAGTTTTGAATGCGCGGCGTTGAGGTGTACCTCCCGGTACATTATTATTATTATTATTATTATTATTATTATTATTATTATTATTATTATTATTATTATTATTATTATTATACTGATTGAGAAGAAGGCTTTGTACTACACCCGTATTCTCTTTAGCACGAGAGATTTCAGATTGTAGACGGCCATCGAAAAAGATTACCCATACCTATTTTAAAACATTGCTGCTTCAAGTAGGATAAACATATTGAGGTGATTATGCTCTTAAACAGAAGAGGAAAGAAGGGAGTTTTCTGTATGTGTGCCCAATTAGTGCTACCAAAGACATCGAGTCAATAATCAGTTTCTTGCCTTGCATGGGGGAGCATGTCTCGGGTGAAAGTTGTGATGGCAGCAGTGATCCTTTGTCTGAGATGCATTAAGTCACGTATAATGATCTTACTGTACTCCACTGGAGTGAGATCAGGGCTTGTAGTCTGCCAGGGATTAGGGTCACTTCTAACAACGCAACCATTCGAAAAGTGAGCATTCAGTGCGTTGCGTACATTTGCTTTGAAGTGCGGCGAAGTCACATCTTGCATTAAGGTAACACGGTCTTCTTCGGTATCCTATATCCGAGGAAAATATGTCTCGAGGATATCCAGATAAACGTCCTGCGTGAACGTTCTGATGAGCGGTCAACATCGTAGTGGCCAGTCTACACAGCACACAGTGTTACATCACCAGATCAAGGTCGGACAACGATTACTAGAAGTGGTTTCAAAACACTTCATTCTCACCTCTTCACTTTAAGATGATAGTCGTCTCAATACTTGAAGCCGAAATTTTAAAATTATATGGGTGTTATTTTCCGATGACATTCTACCTTCTACCTCCTAAACCATATCTATCTACCTACTCTCTGAAATCTCACTCGAGGAAGAATACAAGATACGTCGTCTAATTAAAGTATTATTTGTTAAATTAAGACGTTCGTTTCTTGAATTCTTTTATGTTTTGCGATATGAGATATTTGTCGCTGTTTCGTGGTGTATATGTTACTTTCACACTGGTGCATAGGTCAGCTGATTTAGGAGTCAACTATTTTTGGTGTATTTTAGCAAATATTGAAGATATCTTAATTCCTTCAAATGAGATACTTGATTAAGTAGTATTTGAAATGTATAAAGCAGCCTTCTATGCACTTTTAATATCTTATTTGTATAATTTGCTTTACGTCGCACCGACACAGATAGGTCTTATAGTGATGATGGGATAGCAAAGGCCTGCGAGAGGGAGGTAAGCGGCGTGTCCATAATTAATGTTTAGCCGCGGAAGCTGACGGCTAAGTGGCCTAAACTGTGCAGCCAATTGCTCGGTTTTAATCCATGATGTGACGATATACGGAATCTTTTAGTAATTTCTACTGTGTTAAGTCAGACCTGTTTGGCCCATAAGAGCTGAAAAAGTGGCCAATAATAATACAGTCACGATCCACTATTATTTGGTAGAACGTAGATGATAATGGTGGATGACCATCTGTGTAGATTATTCCACACATTTAGCCTGATTTGCGACAAAATAAATAATGCTGCCAGCGTTGTGGGCACGTCTCCAGATAACGCTCCACTGGGTGGAATTCCCTATCATGCTTCTTAGACTTCCGAGGCTAGAGCGAAGCACCACAATGGGAACAGAAAATCATAGCGTGTAATGAAAATTTGTATGCATGTCAAAACTACAAATTTAGGATGTCGAGTACCTTTGTGTAATTTTAAGATTTGAGATTTGTGCATGTGTGTTTCGTAGGGGAAGGGGTAGGTTATTCTTGATGGACATTATTTGTGGCATATTCCTCACATATATTTATGTTGTATCTTCTATTCTCACCAATTGTTGTTGTTGTGGTTGTTGTTGTTGTTATCGTATCTTGATTTAACTTTCTCAACGTCGTTTCAGTGTCAACCCTGCGCTGCTTTGTCTATACTCGAGAAATAATTTGCCTCATTATTTCTGGAGAAGCAAGAGTCATAGTAATATCCAGCCAAACAATTTTAAAATTGTTGGACTGTTCATCGGCGCCAGAGGAACAATGCAAATATTTAGTGTGAAACATATGAGAAATCTGGGGGTTTCTAGCAGTATCCTCCTAGTTGTATCAAAATTTGTGATCGCGGGGTCGCGATTACCTTGACAATCTACTGTGCATTATTTTTAACACTGTTGATATAATGTGTTATGTTCGGTAACCCATAAATTGAGAAGTAATAAATAAATAAATAAATGAGCAAAATTAATGAAAAATGAATGATTAAAATTAATTAATTATTTTACGATTTGAAAGTTTCGAGGGGTAAGTGTTTAATTGAGAAGTGAACATTTTCATTACCTTTAAATTTAAAATTTGAATATCCCTATTGGATAAATATCTCCTAACGATTGTATTATTAATGTCAGTTTAATTTAAATTCTTCATCAAATATAAAATACAGTTTTGCTAGTTACGCTACAATTCTGTAATACGGAAGAATACAAGTGTATTCTCCCCTTGAACGTAACGCAAGGTGGTTTTGCTATTAAAATTAAGACTCATTACAACTTTATGTAAGGAGTAAAGTAGGAAGTGTTAAAGTCAGGAAAGTTATTCTTCAATTAGTGAGCTATGCACGAATTAGAAATAGGACTGGTACATACAACGAGGGATGACGACGCCAGCACGAGAGGTCCATCAAACATCAGCTGCTACATATCGTGTCTAGATAACAGAGTCTACAAATGGTGAGCTAATGGCATAAATTACAGTTCTGTTTATTAACATTTATTTCATTCAATTCTTCTTTTGCTTCCGTAAGTTCAGATTTCGTATTTGCGCCGTCACGTTTGTCATCCTAATAAATAGTTATTTGATTGGTTATTGCAGAAATTCTTACTAAGTTAACGATACTTAATTTCCAAGTTAGTGTATACTTAACAGTTAGTATTCCGTCACCCCAGCTCTGGGAGTATTTAGAGTCTCATTACACATTATTATTATTATTATTATTATTATTATTATTATTATTATTATTATTATTATTATTATTATTATTATGATTATTATTATTATTATTATTATTATTTAAAAACCAACGTCTTCAAGCCATAAGGTTGAAGGATGGCGCTCATGGGATATTGCTTATGCTTATTGCTTATTACTTATTAAAATTAAGGAGACACATATTGTCGCACATCTGTGGGTAAGAGTGGGTACGTCACAATATTCCTACGCCACTGTGAACTAATGAAATTATGTACGTGCCAGTTCACAACCGGGCTACCCTTGTACTTAAATACCGAACTTCAAGATACTCTGCTTAGGTATGTTTCCATGATATCGGCACAAAGACAAAGAAAAAGTGAGATGAACCTACTATTGATTTAGTTTTTGTAATCCGAAATAAGAAAGAAGTAGGAGTAACATATTTGAAGTGTACAAACAGTAGCCTATATAGATAGACCAGCCGCCTCGAACACTTTCGCTGACGGCTTAGTTTTTGTAATTAGAGCAGTAGCTGAGGAAAGTGGCAAGGAGAGAGCAGAACGTGCTTGGGACCTTTCCCGTCGTGTGCTCCATATGGTCTAACAGACTGGATACTACAAATACAGTAGAGTGCTATCCCGTAACACAAAAGCTCTGATCATATGGAAATAAGAACCAATTAAAGAGTAATGCTTGAATAATGTTAATAAAAAATAGTTCAATGAATCAATCATTGATCAGCATGTGCAACTGTCACCCTCTTGGCAGATTGCCTCTCAGTTGTTTACTTATTCTTTCCTTGGAACTTTGTCGAACATTTCCCTTGATAAATATACCCTAATTCCTCTTCGTATAAACGCATATTTGCCCCAGTCTCTCGCCTTGAATTCCAAAATTGTTTTCATTTCCTTATTCGTATTCTAACATCATTCCACGTTCTCTCTCCAATGATAGATTGAAACATACCACTTAGTCGAGCAACTCATCACCTTACTCCCAAGTCTTCCGAGCGAAAGGTTTGCATTTTCGTAATACTAAGTTTTCTCTTTTGCCGGATATCACCCAGAACAAATTGTGCTGTTTTTATTTTAATATTTTTCGAATTCTACAATCAAGTAATCCTGGCGGGAGTCCCATACACTAATTGTGGTCTCACCAGACTTACATCCCATACTTAAAAGCTCGTAAATGTGATAACCTAAATGAATTGTTAACACTTAAATGCGTTTTGTACTTTTATTCCATCAACACAGTAATTAAAACTGAGGCGACGTTTATTTTTGGTGAAACCTACAAGCTGACATTTCATCCTGCCTGCTGTCCATTTCACAACCTTGTCTCTTTGCTGTAGCTAACAGTAACATTACGCAGTTAAAGAAAACGCAAATGTAAGGGTCAAAGAAGGTATCCATAGTGTTTCGTCTTATAGTTATTGGCTAGCAACCTTCCCAAAGAAGCACATTGTCAGTCGCTGTAGCGCCACGTAATGCTGTGTCGTACCCTCGCTGTGGGTCTCTTCAGAGACTTCTTGGTCCTTACTGTCTTCAATAGGTTGACACATCACTTCAGAAAAATGAAGACCGGTCAAGCTTCGAAGTAAAGTGCAGGTGCGCGCATTACGATCAGGGTCGCGCAGCTGTGAGCTTGCATTCCGGAGATTGTGGGTTCGAACCCCACTGTCGGCAGCCCTGAAGATGGTTCAGTGGTCTCCCCATTTTCCGATCCAATCGTCGCCGTAAGACCTCTCTGTGCCGATGCGACGTAAAGCAACTTGTAAAAAAAAAATTCAGGAATGGCTGTTAAAATTAGTTTTCTGACCTGAACTCACAAACCTAACTGTCACGTGACCTCAATACATGGAACGATAAACAAAGGTATCGCGTGCAGAGGCCTCAAAATTCAGCCTAGAGATACGTGTCAGTCTGCAGTAGTGGTGCTGGGACAGGCTTCCTCAAGTATGTACATTGTAAATTAAAAACGTCGGCCTACTTGTGAGAAACGTATAAACGGAAGTTCATTGTGCATTGTGGAATTTTAAATTTGATAAGATATGGAGCCATGAACTACCGGGGAAGTAAAATGTGCTCTGTAATCTCTTATTTACAGACAGAGAAGGGATTAGTCCGCATTTGGAAGGTGGCGGTCGCCTGGCTGCTCAGTCTAAGTTTATAACCTGCATTATGTGTATACTTTCAGTTTTTAAAATTAATCGATGTAAACTCAATTTGCAGATTCTTTTGCTGTGTAGATTTGGCAGTGCCGGTTTTTCTTCAATCCCGTGTACGATGTGACTGCTAAATTGTATGAACCATGTTACATGTGAAGAGGAAGAATACAGATTTATGTAGGTTTATTCTGATTCATGTTTTTATAAAGAGTGCAGTTCTATAATTTAACCATTCTGTAAAATAATTTTTCACTGTTCTTTGAATACGCTATGCGAGGCACGAATGACACCATTGAAAGCATAGAAAAACTTAAAAATCTTGGGAATGCTCCCAGCAAGGGAGATTGAGGACGAGATCAAGAATATAACTGAGATGAACCTGTTTGGTGTAGCACGTCTAGCTGACGACCACAAGAGGTGGAGAAGACTACAGAAACCCTCCTCGGAGATCACAATCCTGGAAAATGAGGAATGGTATGAGAAATATAACAGTATAATTCAAGGATCTGGTTTTGTTTCGTTTTCCTTCACACGTAATAACACTTTGTTTTCACAACTACTTTCCTGATGCTGTGGCAAACGCTTTCAAATTGATCCCCATTTAGGACTCATGATAAATGATACTTATTCAAAATGTGTACTCGGCATTCTTTGTCTCTCTGCTTGATACCTTAGAAAACTTAGCAAGTAGTCTGAATTACAGGAAGAAAACTCGGTAGTTAGTGGCTTAATACTTCGAATGAGAAAGCGTGAATGAAAGCTAAAATCATCTCCCACACTGTACTGTACTCAGTAGTCACATCCTTGCCATGGCGCTCGGGACGAAACAAGTGACAAGTGAGTGAAGAGGAAAATAAAGTTACACTAGGTGTCAGATTGATCGATGGAATTGAACTTCAGACTCGTCAGTCAGGCAGCGTTTTATGACATTCTTTATTCACCCATTTCCAGCTGATGGTCTGGAGGGCTAACCGGCTCCGGTAGCGGGTACACTACTGCTATTACAGAGGCCTTCCATTCAATTCAGTACATTCCTGTCCACTCCACTTTCATAACACACAGTACAGTGTACAGGTCAACAGGGAAAACAAGCTTGGAGACTGTGAAACAGCAGTCCATGTCGGTAAAAAAAGCCCTCTTTTATTGGAAATTGACAAAACAAAATTGTTTCATCAGTCCAGTCCTTTAAAATAAACTGATACATACCAGAAGATGTCCGTACTTTATAGCTTGAAGCGCATGAGATGAACGCAAGGCGCGTACGGTACATTAAATTGGAGCGGGTACAGAGAGTGAGAGGGTTTTACTTCGAGTGGAGATCATGTCTATTTTAAGCTCCTGATTTATTAAACAAACTCAACATAATTTAACCTCAGTACAGTTGGATATCAGTCAGGCATGATGTGCTTCAGTACTGCTGCTGGGTATGTCCCGCTGCTCCTCCCGTTCTCACCATGGAACACCTGCCGCCACCGGGGATCCACGTACCAATCCTTCAAGGACTGTTCTGGACGGTCTAGAAGTTCTAGATGTTCTGGAAGGTCTCGGAGTTCAGGTTGCAGGGTTCGGTCACGCGCAATAATGGAGCAAGCACACGTACTTGTAGGATGGACGAGTAAGGACGTGTAATTTATAATTGATTTGCATTTTTCCCTTGAAGGGATTAATGAAATGCCGACATTTCGTGTTGATTGTCAATGGAATCAGACACGAGACACTTCTTTAAAGTGAACTGCACTGGTCTCTAACTTGAGACGAAAAATTAAAGAACACAAACAAGATTTTATAACCCGAATTTTAATGGAATCTAATCCGCACACTTCCTAGTATCACTTGCACTTGTGGTATTAAGCACACAAAAACATAGGTAATTAGTGCTCTAAAAGTTTGGAGAACTGAGGACATAGACACTTGTCGGGTCCTCTAGGATTTCAAGATCACTTTGATCCTATTTACAGCGATTTGGAGAGTTTATTCATTCAAATGAACACTGAGTTAAATTAATATCACTTCACCTGGCCGTTAGAAGTAAATGCCTAACTTGTGAAATCACATACACATCTTAAGACAGCTGGGACTTGTACAGGTGGTTTTTGAGGGAGTGTAGGCGGTAAGAAGAGTAGAGGTGGAACAAGGTAAGAATATGACAGGAATAGATGTAGGTTGTAGTTGTTAAATAGATATTAAGTAACACTTACCAAAGGCTGGGGTGGCAGGGAGGGCCGCATCAAAGACTTGTAAGGTCTTATGATCCGAGAAACAACATTAATTCCAATGGGGCATAAGTTTATCTCCTATTTCATGAGTGACTGTATGGAGAGATTTAACTGTATTCTTCCCTATTACTTTCGTTAATTGTTGATGAGCTCGTGGTTTTTAAGGACCGAGACAGTGATAAATTCAAAACTAAATGAGATAAGAATGAGGATATCGGCTAAACAAAGGAAGGAGGAAATAAAATCCTACGTAATACGTCGGTGTTAGAAGAGGAGATTATGAACTCGAGGTGTGTGTGGAAATTAAGTAAAGAATTGCTCCTCATCGTCGCCTGACACGTCATATCACAACTTCTGCCATAAAGACAAGAAACACTAATTCCATAAATTATTTTTTACTATTTCGCTACTCATTTCCATGGGTTATGAACACTTAATCAGATCCGTCCAAATCACTGCAATTTCAATGGCTCGTAAGTTTACTAGTAATAAAGATATAAACATGCTTAATGTCATCATAAAGCACCTCATTGATATGAACACTCAGATTTTACTTCAAACTCAATGAGCTCTGATGCTATAAAGAATGCAGTTAAAAGTCAAAGCAGAGCTCTCTTCGAGAGCGAGGCTGTAAACCTTTTGTTTGGAAGACTATCTTTATCCGCTTAACATTTCAGATATAAGAATCTCAACGCCTCAAGCGTTCGCTCAAAATAAAGGTGATGCAATCACAATGAATGATCCATAGTCATTGCACACAATTACTTTTGTTCCAACCCGAACAAAGTCTTTGTAGTAAAAATGTTTTTCCTTTTGCTTTTGGTTGTAAATGTCTTATAATTCTGCGTCCGGATTTTCGGTTGAATTAGCCTTCAGTTTCGAGGACCCCGCCTTCGTTTCAAGGCGGGGCCATACACTTAATTTCTCTACCTTAATGCATTTCTCCTCATGTAAATTCAGCAAACAACTTGACCAATCGTCATGGAAACGTACAATAGTGAATACATCCCTCCAGGTAAGGTTGATGTCAGGAAGGGCATCCGCTAAAAAACTGGAAAAACAGACATCAAGAACCGGTGTTAAGAAATTGAGAAAAATGCCAGGAAGAAAAGTTGTTTAGGGCTACAGGCTAGACAAGAGGGCGTAACAGAATTCGGTGGGTATTTGAAGCTTTCGTACTACAGTTTTTAATAGATTTCATTCATTCAGACTGAAGGTCACGTTTTCCACTACGTCACCCACTGTGCCGTGTGGGAGAGGGAGTTTATTAACGTGTGTGCAATCACCTGATTTTATGCCATTTCTCTGAAGGATTTTTAGACATTGTCCATAGTTCACGAACGAGCACTCTGACAGACAGAAAGACGTATCTCCTCTTGGAGGAGTGGACTACGCTGAGTAGTTTCCTCTATGCCCGGCCGCTTTTAACTTCGGAAATTAACCTGGTAATAATTTATGTTATACGCCACGTTCCGACTTCTTTACATGGAACCGATTCCACCCCTTTCAGGTGAACTGGACACGACCTTACAGCCTCGTCTGTGCATCCTCTGACGATGTAGGCCAACCCGAGTGAGCAGTCCCGGGCTCTCAGGGCTGACAGCCATGGAGAAAGAATCTAAGAAGTGAAAAAATCAGCCTTTAAAAATAATACTGTGAATTTGACATAAATATGTCTCATGGCTCAGATTCAACCAATAATTTGTGTAACGTAAAGCGACGAAACGTGTGACGGAAGTGACGTCACATTAGTCTTAACTATAGGCCTTGGTCGCCGAAGATGCTGCGGCTGTGGATTTGTTAAATAGAGTGTGTTGAAGAAAAGTGTACCGTCAGTGACGTCACATTAGTCGTTACTGTAGGCGTTAGTCGCCAAAGATGCTGCGGCTGTGGATTTGTGTTAATAGAGTGTGTTGACATAAAGTATACCATCAGTGACGTCACATTAGTCGTTACTGTAGGCGTTAGTCGCCAAAGATGCTGCGGCTGTGGATTTGTGTTAATAGAGTGTGTTGACATAAAGTATACCATCAGTGACGTCACATTAGTCGTTACCGTAGGTCATGGTCGCCGAAGATGCTGCGGCTGTGGATTTGTTAAATAGAGTGTGTTGAAGAAAAGTGTACCGTCAGTGACGTCACATTAGTCGTTACTGTAGGCGTTAGTCGCCAAAGATGCTGCGGCTGTGGATTTGTTAAATAGAGTGTGTTGAAGAAAAGTGTACCGTCAGTGACGTCACATTAGTCGTTACTGTAGGCGTTAGTCGCCAAAGATGCTGCGGCTGTGGATTTGTTAAACAGAGTGTGTTGAAGAAACGTTTACCGTCAGTGACGTCACATTAGTCGTTACTGTAGGCGTTAGTCGCCAAAGATGCTGCGGCTGTGGATTTGTGTTAATAGAGTGTGTTGACATAAAGTATACCATCAGTGACGTCACATTAGTCGTTACCGTAGGTCATGGTCGCCGAAGATGCTGCGGCTGTGGATTTGTTTAAATACAGTGTGTTGAAATAGAAAGTGTGCCGTCGTGACGTCATATTCCTCGTTACCGTAGGTCTTGGTCGCCAAAGACGCTGCGACTACAAGTTACTGTAAATTCCTTCGACGTAGACTTGGCTGTTCTTCTTGATAAAAAATTGAGTTTCATTTAGTGAAAGACATATTCATTATCATTAGCTTTTCACAAAGGCAACGTTATTTTTGCATTTGGAATGACACCTGATGTTTCTTTCACTTCACCAACTGTTTGATTAGAATGAATCCGTAACCCTGGTTCAACACATCACCGGGAAGAATTACCTAGTTTTACTCACATACATGCTCATACCTGAGAATAAGTGTTCGCAAAGGTGTGTAGAGCCACCTAGTATTTTATCTGCATACCAATCCCTGGATTAAAATTGTTACAAGTTAATACAATGGGCAATGTATTATTGTAATATCCATCTTTCAAAATTTGTAACACCGAGATCTTATCAGTTCTCTTTGAAATTTGACTGGCGTCTGCTCCAAATTTGTAAAAAAGCGCCTCATCTCCCTCCCCCCGAAGGGTCATGGCTTACCAAGCGACCGTTGCTCAGCCCGAAGGCCTGCAGATTACGAGATGTCGTGTTGTCAGCACGAATAATCCTCTCGGCCGTTATTCTTGGCTTTCTAGACCGGGACAGCTATCTAATCGTCAGATAGCTCCTCAATTCTAATCACGTAAGCTGAGTGGACCTCGAATTTTTAAGAGGTTCACCGTAGCTATTATTGTAATAGTCAGATAATGCATATGGTTTTAGAGTTGTGAATTCTTCAACATATTTCTCCCGTAATTGTATTTCGGAAAAGTCACGAATTCTGTCTCACATCAACACAGTTATTTTTATTTTATTTTATTTTATTTTATTTTATTTTTGTTTTGTTTTTTGCAGAGAAACATTTAAATCACTCCAGTGGTTTGTAATGTCGGCTAAAATGCAAGGTCAGAAACCCAGCGCGTACGTTCCTACATCACCACAGAGACCAATGGGAGTCATGTTAGGGCTCCCTAGACCTCAAAAGTTGAGTTCTAACGGACAACATTACGTCACCACAACAAGATATAAATGAACGGTATATTTCGAATTGTGAAGTTACAAGTAAGTAACCTATGGTAGAGGTATGCTCACGTTCCCCCGCGCTGCGAATGGCTTAGCGGGCTTGTGCTTTAACGCAAATGGAAGATAACGGAACGGCCAAGAAGACTGAGGTCTCAGCGGTTTACTGTAGAGATTAACAGCTGCACCAAGTATAGTAAATAAAGCCGTGGACCACATTGGCTCAATATCCCTGGCGCCTGATTTATGTATGTGCGCTCCACAGCTTGGATAATCACTTGTGTACAGAAACAAAATATATTTCAACGTGCACTTTATCTGTGCTCTGCAATATTTATGAAACGCTGGCAAGTCAGCGCGCCTCCAATAACATTTACAGTTCTTCTAGGCAGGTATGAAACCAACAGTGGCATTCATCCATTGCAAATGAAGAAAAATTGATGACGTTCTTACGAATAACATTTAGAAAATATAGGCCAAAGAATTACTGTCACAGTTCTCACTTCTTGTCACAGGGTGTCAAATTGGAACGGGGCAGTAATTATTACATACAGTGCCGTATAAGAGCTTCGCGCATGTGGAATAGTGGCTCGTACTGTGACCGTTCACAACGTCACCCATAGTATGTCATGACACCCAGGAGATGACATATGCCGTTTTCCGCGTCATTCTACGATAAAAACTGCCCAAGTTAGAATTTTTCCGCCCGCTCCGGGATACGATTGGCAGTATGCTGAGTCGCGCGACCCAACTCTAGTTGCTGGTAACTAGCAGCGAGGCGGTGCAAGAGCGCTGGTACGTGATCCATGTAAACTACGAACAGTAAAGGTGAGAGATTGCAGCCTTGTCTAACCCGTGTAAGTACCTTGGACCAAGAACTCATTATACTGTCAATTCTCACTGAAGCCCAATTGTCAACATAAATGCTTTTGATCGATTTTAATAATCTACCCTTAATCGCATAGCCCCGCAGTATGGCGAACATCTTTTCCCTCGGTACTCTGTCATATGCTTTCTCTAGATCTACGAAACTTAAAAATAACTGTCTATTCCTTTCGTAGCATTTTTAATTTACGTGGCGCATACTGAAAATATGATCCTGACTACCCGTCTGTCATGATAATGTTAATCGTAAATGCAAGAAAATAATTTGGTTTTTAATTGTGCTAATTCGTAATAGTGTTTTTTTTTTAATCAATAAGTCTCTGTTGAATTCTGGCAGGATGTTGAACTAGATTATTGAATAAGAGGCACTGTAACTATAATTGTAACTTTGCTAAGAAACATTTCGTCGCTATGAAGCTTTTATATCAGAATGAAGCGTGCCTAATTCCTTGGAAACGAATATCTTCTTCTGCTTTTATCACCTCCTCATCTCGCACAAGAGGCTCAGGACGGAGCGGATGTCACCACGGCTCCATTAAAGAGGTCTTCTCCCATCTTATCTTTAGCGTGGTGAGATGTCACAGATCAGAGAAATAGGATAAGATGTAAGAATTTGTTGTGGTGTTAGGGATACATTTAAAAAAATATATTCTTAGTTCACTTTAATTATTGAGGAGTTCCTAGCCGAGGAGATTATCTTGAAAGGACGTTGTTTCGCCCCATCGATAGAATGTCGAACACTTTAAACACAAGATTTCAACATTTTGAGAGGATCATGGCTCTATAATTCACTCGGGTTACGTCAACAGTTAGTACTTGGGTGGTCGTAGACTTAACAACTCCATACCCGTACTGCTGAGGTCAAGGGGAGTGGAAGCCTGTACCTTCCACACTCCGTGGGCCTTGCAGTTGCCCTTTAATACTTAACAAAAATGGTTTTCAATAAGAAAATTTTTGTATTCTTTTATGATCACAATTATAAGAAAGACCAAATGTGAATTAATATAGGAAGTAGAAAGCATCTGTTTATGATACATCCTAAAGATTGCTTGTTATTGTAATGAACAGGCTAGGAGTACCGATCAATGTCTACATCATTGAAATTTCGTTCGTTTTCCGTAGAGGAATTGCTTCTCGTGATGTTTTTGCTACCGTAAATATCCTTCCCTTCTGAACGTATGATCGGTAGGAGTCGAAATACAGTATGTACGTATTTTCTATAAACTCTCAGAGGATATCTGAATTGAATTTAAATTTCAATGTATTGATGATTACATGCCACTGATGTTGAAAAGCCCCTTTCATGTAGCGTATTCATACAATGTTATACAGGTTTGTGAACACACTACATTTTTATAACAATAAAATATTAATTTAAACATTAAACTTACAAGTTAAAATACAGATACCAAATCCAGTACAATTGAAACATACATTTTATAATAAGTAAGAAAGTAAATCCTATTAGTTATTTTAGACTACAAGTATCTAAACTAAAACAGAGAAAACATTTTCTAAGAAATACACATATTTCTGATTGTTAGACATAAGAATACCTGATCTCAGTCCCTTGTATACTCCTCCAAGAAGATAGATGTTAAGGACTGCTTTAGTTGAGTACAGTTAGTGTTATTTACGAAACGGTGAAGGTTAAAGACGTTGAAGATACGTGATGAAGTGCAAACAAAGGATTTGTTAAATTTAGTGGCACGATGGAGGGGAATTTGAAGGATAGTTTGGTAAATCTATTATCTCCGTTATGCACAGACTCCATAGGTTTAAATACATTATAAAGGTAGGATGCTGTCTTCAGTTTAAGAATTTTGTGCGTAGCAACAGCTACTGAGATTTCCCGACGTTCATTGTGTTTCAGCCATTGCAGCTGTACGTAATAGGGCGTTATGTACTCATCCGACAGAGTTACTGTATGTGGTACAAATTGTTCCGCTTCTTAGAATATAATAATAATAATAATAATAATAATAATAATAATAATAATAATAATAATAATAATAATAAAGTAGTATAATACAGGGATTCGGCGGCCACCTCCACCTCAGGCTCCCAGTGGCCACCTCCACCTCCACCTCAGCCAGAGGCCTCCCAGATGCCTCCTCCACCTCCACCTCAGCCAGAGGCCTCCCAGAGGTCTCCTCCACCTCCCGCGGGAAATTTGAATTTGTAAACAAAGCCACGTGCTTTTTGACAGCTGTCATCGACAACAACGCATCGCTAACCTCAGTACTGCCATCTTGACGGGCCTAAACCTCAGTAGTGCCAACTTAACCTAACTAGCGCGAGGTAAACAAAGCCACGTGCTTTTTGACAGCTCTCATCAACAACAACGCATCGCAAACCTCAGTACTACCATCTTGACGGGCCTAAACCTCAGTAGTGCCAACTTAACCTAACTAGCATGAGGTAAACAAAGCCACGTGTTTTTTGACAGCCACGTGCTTTTTGACAGATTTGTAAACAAAGCCACATGCTTTTTGACAGACAACAACGCATCGCTAACCTCAGTACTACCATCTTGACGGGCCTAAACCTCAGTAGTACCAACTTAACCTAACTAGCGCGAGATAAACAAAGCCACGTGCTTTTTGACAGCCACGTGCTTTTTTGACAGCTGTCATCCGCCATCTTTAAACTACAGAGCACCGTGCTGCCCTCTTTCGTCACCTGTCATCGGCAGTGCTGCCATCTTGACGGGCCTAAACCTTAGTGCTACCAACTTAACCTCACTAGCTCGAGATAAACAAATCCACGTGCAGCTGTCATCCGCCATCTTTAATCTATAGAGCACAGTGCTGCCCTCTTTAGCTACTTACCTTTGAAATGTGGTGGCGGATAATTTGAAAAATGCTTTTCGACAAGCAGCCATCTTTAATCCAGAGAGAACAGTGCTGCCCTCTATGTGGTGGCGGCAAATTGAAAAATTCCACATGCTCTTGTTTGAAAACAAACTCACGTGCTTTTTTGACAGCTGTCATCTGCCATCTTTGAGCACAGTGCTGCCCTCTTTAGTTTGAAATGTGGTGGCGGTAAATTCCACGTGCTCTTGTTTGGAAACAAAGCCACGTGCAGCTGTCATCCGCCATCTTTAATCAACAGAGCACTGTGCTACTATCATGCGGGCAATTTCATCACCTGTCATCCGCCATCTTTAATCCACAGAACACCGTGCTGCCCTCTTTATGGCTACTACCTTAAGCACGTAGTAGCGGACAATTTGAAAAGTTCTGTTAGCTATCATCCGCCATCTTTAATCAAGAGAGCACCGTGCTGCCATCTTTAGCTAGATACCTTTGAAATGTGGTGGCGGCAAATTGAAAAATTCCACGTGCTCTTGTTTGGAAACAAACTCACGTGCTTTTTCGACAGCTACCATCCGCCATCTTTAATCAACAGAGCATAGTGCTGCCCTCTATGTGATGGCGGCAAATTCCACGTGCTCTTGTTTGGTAAACATAGCCATGTGCTTTTTTGACAGCTGTCATCCGCCATCTTTAATACAGAGAGCACCGTGCTGCCCTCTTTATCGTAGTAGATGTAAATTCGTCACCTGTCATCCGCAGTGCTGCCATCTTTAGCTAGATACCTTCGAAATGTGGTGGCGGATAATTTAAAAAGAAAAATTCTACAGCAGCCCTCTCTCGACGCTAATTGCATAAGATGGCGGCTATACATGACTCCTTAAGGGTGCTTACGCAAGATGGCTGCTATACACAGGTTCTTATGAGACGCCCTTGGGATGCTTGCGCAAGATGGCAGTTATACATGGCTCCTTATGAGATACCCTAGGGATGCTTGCGCAAGATAGCGGCTGATCTTATGGGACGGCTTAAGGGTCCTTGGACAAGATGGCTTGAGACGCCCTAAGGATGCTTGCGCAAGATGGCGGACACAAGATGGCAGCTATACATAACTCCTTATGAGACGCTTTAAGGGTGCTTGCGCAAGATAGTTGCTAGTCTTAGCTTAGAGGCTAACGCGTCATGCTAGTTCGATTCATTAAATTTGGGGCTTAAATGCAAAATGTTAAATATATCGAAAACGGTGCACCGTAGAGCAAAACGGACAAAATTTTTCTGCCTAATACCTCGGTTCGCAGTATGAGGAACAAGAAAAACATAGTCTAATGATGAGATCAACGGTTCGGTTCCTACTTAGGCCCTTTGGTATTCACTCTGTTTTAGCTTGTATTGAAGCGAGTCTTCGTAACATGATCAGGTTTAGCTATGGTAGAGAGTATAACGTGCCGTGCAGGTTCGATTCATTAAATTTGGGGCTTAAATGCAAAATGTTAAATATCTCGAAAACGATGCATCGTAGAGCAAAACGGACAAAATTTTTCCGCCTAATACGTAGGTTCGTAGTATCAGGAACAAGAAAAAAACATAGTCTAATGATGAGATCAACGGTTCGATTCCTACTTAAGCCCTTTGGCATTCGCAGCTATCTATTTCCACAAGATGGTGGCTGCTCTTATGAGAAACAAGATGCCTTGAGACGTCCTAGGGATGCTTACGCAAGATGGCAGACACAAAATGGTGACTATACATAGCTCCTTATGAGACGGCCTAGGGGTGCTCGCACAAGATGGCGGCTACTCTTATGAAGAAAGCTAGCTTAGAGGCTACTGCGCAAGATAACAGCTGCTGTTATGCATGTGGTGGAGGGCAATTTGAAATTCTATGTGCTTAATCAACAGAGCACCCTGCTGCCCTCTTTAGCTGAAATGTGGTGGTGGATAATTTGAAAAATTCTTTTGACAGCTATCATCTTTAAAAACAATGGCGACTATACATAGGCTGTTAAGGCCTTATCATTCTCCTCCTCCTCCTCCTCCTCCTCCTCCCCCTCCTCCTCCCCCTTCTCTACCTCCTCCTCCGCCTCTTATGTCAAGGCATAGCTTTATATCGAACAAGTTTAAACCTGCATCGCGAAGGCAAGCGCGTGCAGCGATAACATTATTGTGCATGTTTAGACTTTCGAAACATAAGAAGAGTAGAATCAAACGCTGTACTCGATACGACATGTGATCAGAACATTGATCGATGCGTTCAGAAAAACAAAATAAGTGATCAAGACTAGAATCGAACAATGTACTCAATACATCATGTGTTTAGAATATGTCAGGGGATACGCTTGTTCTAAGAAGATCAGATTGAAACATAACAAGACTAGAATAGAACACTGTAATCGATGTTGTTAACTTCAACATGGGATCAGAACATTGATTGATGTGTTCAGAACACAAAATAAGTGATCATGACTAGAATCGAACACTGTACTCGATACAACATGTGATCAGAACATTGATCGATGTGTTCAGAACACGAAATAAGTGATCAAGACTAGAATCGAACACTGTACTCAATACAACATGTGTTTAGAACATGTTAGGGGGTACCCTTGTTCTAAGAAGATCAGAATGAAACATAACAAGACTAGAATCGAACACTGTAATCGATGTTGTTAACCTCAACATATGATCAGAACATTGTTTGATGTGTTCAGAGCAAAAGTACAATTTTGATGATTTGCTTAGTGTAAAATCAAAAACTATGGAAACACACTGTGCACATATCGCGTAGCTAACTCGCTCAGTAAGCAATATCGCAAAACTACAACTTCAATGATTTGCATAGTGAAAACATCAAAAACACACTGTACCCATACTGCGCAGCTAACTCGCTCGGTAAACGATATAGCCAAAGTATAACTTCAAATTATTTACCTTCCATCATTCGTCTTGTATGTAAAAATCAGTCGAACAAGTTATCGCATAAACATGGCTGAAAAAAAATCGTGATAGGGTATGGAACCCAGGGGTTACATCTTATCAGAAGGGCAAAAAGGATGAAAGGACTCTTCCTCCTCCTTACCGCACATTCCTTGAAGGGCTAATTGGCTGAAAGGCTAATGGGCTAAAGGGCTAAAGGGCTAATGGGCTAAAGGGCTAATGGGCTAAAGGGCTAAAGGAGCAACAACCTCGTCGATCGCTATCAACAAGAACGCTTGTACTTTGTAGAAAATTAATCTTTATTGGTAAATGGTTTCATGTTCAGAACAAGGAATGGAAAATCCCCGAGGTGCGATGAGTTACGTTTTTCGAACTAGTGTTTGGAACACTGAACTTTTCAAGATGATAGCAGAGAGTTTAGCAATGTTCTGTTGTCGGATTTTAAATTCCGCGCTACAACATGCATAAGGTGGTAGCCTTGAGGTTTACCGCCGTAAAGATGGCAAGAGTGAGGTTAACAATGTTCTGTTGTTGGATTTTAAATTCCGCGCTATAACATGCATAAGGTGGCAGCCTTGAGGTTTACCGCCGTAAAGATGGCAGCAGTGAGGTTAGCGACGCTCTATTGTCCTTCAAAGTGAGGTTAGGGTTCGTCAAGAAGACAGCTGTCAAAAAAGCACGTGGCTATGTTTACCAAACAAGAGCACGTGGCTGTGACGTCACGGTCACGTAATCAATCCTTAGCTCGACGTCGTTAAGAGCAGTATTAGGGTTAGCTATGCTTAAAAGTCTTGGGAACAGAGCAGCAGTATGAATTGCTATGTTTCAAAGCGTGTACACATGACCTATCGATTTTACATGCATCGACCATCGAACTAAAATTCATCCGCTAGATCGTGCTGCTATCTTAGCATAACCTATACCCATAAAATTAAAGTACAATGCATAGCCATGTTTCAAAGCGTGTACACATCACCTATCGATTTTGCACACATCGACTCTCGTACTAAACTTCTTCCGCTAGATTGTGCTGCTATCTTAGCATAACATATACGCGTGACCTTAAGGTACAAAGAATAGCCATGTTTCAAAGCGTGTACACATTACCTATCGACTTTGCATGCAACAAATATCGTACTAAACTTCTTCCGCTAGGTTGTGCTGCTATCTTAGCATAACTTATACACATGAACTTAAAGTACAAAGAATAGTCATGTTTCAAAGCGTGTACACATTACTTATTGATTTTGCATGCATCAAATATCGTACTAAATTTCTTCCGCTAGATTGTGCTGCTATCTTAGCACAACCTGTACCCATGAACTTAAAGTACAATGAATAGTCATGTTTCAAAGCGTGTACACATCAACTATCGAATTTGCATGTATCGACTCTCATACTAAACTTCTGCAGGTAGATTGTGCTGCTATCTCAGCATAACTAAGACGCATGAACTTAAAGAACAAAGAATAGCTATATCTCAAAACGTGTAATTACCTATCGATTTTGCAAGCATCGACTCTCGTACTAAACTTCTTCCGCTAGATTGTGCTGCTATCTTAGCGTAACCTATACGCATGACTTCAAGGTATAAAGAATAGCCATGTTTCAAAGCGTGTACACATTACCTATCGAGTTTGCATGCAACAAATATCGTACTAAACTTCTTCCGCTAGGTCGTGCTGCTATCTTAGCATAACTTATACACATGAACTTAAAGTACGAAGAATAGCCATGTTTCAAAGCGTGTACACATTACTTATTGATTTTGCATTCATCGAATCTCGTACTAAATTTCTTCCGCTAGATTGTGCTGCTATCTTAGCATAACCTATACCCATGAACTTAAAGTACAATGAATAGTCATGTTTCAAAGCGTGTACGCATCAACTATCGATTTTGCATGTATCGACTCTCGTACAAAACTTCTTCAGGTAGATTGTGCTGCTATCTTAGCATAACTAAGACGCATGAACTTAAAGTACAAAGAATAGCTTTGTTTCAAAGCGTGTACACATTACCTAATGATTTTGCAAGCATCGACTCTCGTACTAAACTTCTTCCACTAGATTGTGCTAAAATCGTGTAAGCGTGCTGCTATCTTAGCATAACCTATCGATTTTACATGCATCGACTATCGCAAGCATAACTAAGACGCATGAACTTAAAGTACAAAGAATAGCCTTGTTTCAAAGCGTGTACACATTACCTATCGATAATGTATGTATCGAATATCGTACTAAACTTCTTCCGCTAGATTGTGCTGCTATCTTAGCATAACCTATACGCATGACTTTAAGGTACAAAGAATAGCTATGTTTCAAAGCGTGTACACATTACCTATCGACTTTGCATGTATCGACTCTCGTACAAAACTTCTTCCGCTAGGTTGTGCTGCTATCTTAGCATAACTCATACACATGAACTTAAAGTACAAAGAATAGCTATGTTTCAAAGTGTGTACACAACACCTATCGATTTTGCATGCATCGAATCTCGTACTAAACTTCTTCCGCTAGATTGTGCTGGTATCTTAGCATAACTTATACCCATGAACTTAAAGTACAAAGAATAGCCATGCTTCAAAGCGTGTACACGTCACCTATCGATTTTGCATGCATCAAATATCGTACTAAACTTCTTCCGCTAGATTGTGCTGCTATCTTAGCATAACCTGTACGCATGAACTTAAAGTACAAAGAATAGCCTTGTTTCAAAGCGTTTACACATTACCTAATGATTTTGCACGAAACGACTATCATGCTAAACTTTTTCCACTAGATTGTGCTAAAATCATGTAAGTGTGCTGCTATCTTAGCATAACCTATCGATTTTACATGCATCGACTATCGTACTAGACTTCTTCCGCTAGAGCATGTAGCAATCGCTTTTGTGTATCCCTAACCCATGTGCACGAACTTAAAGCATAAAGATGAGCTATGTTCTAAAGCGTGTACACATCACCTATCGATAATGTATCGAATATCATACTAAACTTCTCCTGCTAGAGCGTACGAGTATCGCTTGTGCGTGCATGAACTTAAAGCATAAAGAATAGCAATGTATAAAAATCTTGTAAACAAAGCAGCAGCATTACGTATAGTCAAGATTAAATGCGTGCACACATCATGTATCCATGACGCACACAGTACTAAACTTATTCCATTAGAATGTACAAAGTTCGCATGTGTTTGTACTGCTATCTTAGCATAGCCTATGTGCATGAACTTAAAGCATAAAGAATAGTTATGTGTAAAAAATCTTGTGAACATAGCAGAGTGTTAACTACGTAGGTGTAGACATTGAACTTTACATGCTGAGGCAACATACTACGTGACCGTGACGTCACAGCCACGTGCTCTTGTTTGGTAAACATAGCCACGTGCTTTTTTGACAGCTGTCTTCTTGACGAACCCTAACCTCACTTTGAAGGATAATAGAGCGTCGCTAACCTCACTGCTGCCATCTTTACGGCGGTAAACCTCAAGGCTGCCACCTTATGCATGTTATAGCGCGGAATTTAAAATCCAACAACAGAACATTGTTAACCTCACTCTTGCCATCTTTACGGCGGTAAACCTCAAGGCTACCACCTTATGCATGTTGTAGCGCGGAATTTAAAATCCAACAATAGAACATTGCTAAACTCTCTGCTATCATCTTGAAAAGTTCAGTGTTCCAAACACTAGTTCGAAAAACGTAACTCATCGCACCTCGGGGATTTTCCATTCCTTGTTCTGAACATGAAGCCATTTACCAATAAAGATTAATTTTCTACAAAGTACAAGCGTTCTTGTTGATAGCGATCGACGAGGTTGTTGCTCCTTTAGCCCTTTAGCCCATTAGCCCTTTAGCCCATTAGCCCTTTAGCCCTTTAGCCCATTAGCCCTTCAGCCAATTAGCCCTTCAAGGAATGTGCAGTAAGGAGGAGGAAGAGTCCTTTCATCCTTTTTGCCCTTCTGATAAGATGTAACCCCTGGGTTCCATACCCTATCACGATTTTTTTTCAGCCATGTTTATGCGATAACTTGTTCGACTGATTTTTACACACAAAACGAATGATGGAAGGTAAATAATTTGAAGTTATACTTTGGCTATATCGTTTACCGAACGAGTTAGCTGCGCAGTATGGGTACAGTGTGTTTTTGATGTTTTCACTATGCAAATCATTGAAGTTGTAGTTTTGCGATATTGCTTACTGAGCGAGTTAGCTACGCGATATGTGCACAGTGTGTTTCCATAGTTTTTGATTTTACACTAAGCAAATCATCAAAATTGTACTTTTGCTCTGAACACATCAAACAATGTTCTGATCATATGTTGAGGTTAACAACATCGATTACAGTGTTCGATTCTAGTCTTGTTATGTTTCATTCTGATCTTCTTAGAACAAGGGTACCCCCTAACATGTTCTAAACACATGTTGTATTGAGTACAGTGTTCGATTCTAGTCTTGATCACTTATTTCGTGTTCTGAACACGTCGATCAATGTTCTGATCACATGTTGTATCGAGTACAGTGTTCGATTCTAGTCATGATCACTTATTTTGTGTTCTGAACACATCAATCAATGTTCTGATCCCATGTTGAAGTTAACAACATCGATTACAGTGTTCTATTCTAGTCTTGTTATGTTTCAATCTGATCTTCTTAGAACAAGCGTATCCCCTGACATATTCTAAACACATGATGTATTGAGTACATTGTTCGATTCTAGTCTTGATCACTTATTTTGTTTTCTGAACGCATCAATCAATGTTCTGATCACATGTCGTATCGAGTACAGCGTTTGATTCTACTCTTCTTATGTTTCGAAAGTCTAAACATGCACAGTAATGTTATCGCTGCACACGCTTGCCTTCGCGATGCAGGTTTAAACTTGTTCGATATAAAGCTATGCCTTGACATAAGAGGCGGAGGAGGAGGTAGAGAAGGGGGAGGAGGAGGGGGAGGAGGAGGAGGAGGAGGAGGAGGAGAATGATAAGGCCTTAACAGCCTATGTATAGTCGCCATTGTTTTTAAAGATGATAGCTGTCAAAAGAATTTTTCAAATTATCCACCACCACATTTCAGCTAAAGAGGGCAGCAGGGTGCTCTGTTGATTAAGCACATAGAATTTCAAATTGCCCTCCACCACATGTATAACAGCAGCTGTTATCTTGCGCAGTAGCCTCTAAGCTAGCTTTCTTCATAAGAGTAGCCGCCATCTTGTGCGAGCACCCCTAGGCCGTCTCATAAGGAGCTATGTATAGTCACCATTTTGTGTCTGCCATCTTGCGTAAGCATCCCTAGGACGTCTCAAGGCATCTTGTTTCTCATAAGAGCAGCCACCATCTTGTGGAAATAGATAGCTGCGAATGCCAAAGGGCTTAAGTAGGAATCGAACCGTTGATCTCATCATTAGACTATGTTTTTTCTTGTTCCTAATACTACGAACCTACGTATTAGGCGGAAAAATTTTGTCCGTTTTGCTCTACGATGCATCGTTTTCGAGATATTTAACATTTTGCATTTAAGCCCCAAATTTAATGAATCGAACCTGCACGGCACGTTATACTCTCTACCATAGCTAAACCTGATCATGTTACGAAGACTCGCTTCAATACAAGCTAAAACAGAGTGAATGCCAAAGGGCCTAAGTAGGAACCGAACCGTTGATCTCATCATTAGACTATGTTTTTCTTGTTCCTCATACTGCGAACCGAGGTATTAGGCAGAAAAATTTTGTCCGTTTTGCTCTACGGTGCACCGTTTTCGATATATTTAACATTTTGCATTTAAGCCCCAAATTTAATGAATCGAACTAGCATGACACGTTAGCCTCTAAGCTAAGACTAGCAACTATCTTGCGCAAGCACCCTTAAAGCGTCTCATAAGGAGTTATGTATAGCTGCCATCTTGTGTCCGCCATCTTGCGCAAGCATCCTTAGGGCGTCTCAAGCCATCTTGTCCAAGGACCCTTAAGCCGTCCCATAAGATCAGCCGCTATCTTGCGCAAGCATCCCTAGGGTATCTCATAAGGAGCCATGTATAACTGCCATCTTGCGCAAGCATCCCAAGGGCGTCTCATAAGAACCTGTGTATAGCAGCCATCTTGCGTAAGCACCCTTAAGGAGTCATGTATAGCCGCCATCTTATGCAATTAGCGTCGAGAGAGGGCTGCTGTAGAATTTTTCTTTTTAAATTATCCGCCACCACATTTCGAAGGTATCTAGCTAAAGATGGCAGCACTGCGGATGACAGGTGACGAATTTACATCTACTACGATAAAGAGGGCAGCACGGTGCTCTCTGTATTAAAGATGGCGGATGACAGCTGTCAAAAAAGCACATGGCTATGTTTACCAAACAAGAGCACGTGGAATTTGCCGCCATCACATAGAGGGCAGCACTATGCTCTGTTGATTAAAGATGGCGGATGGTAGCTGTCGAAAAAGCACGTGAGTTTGTTTCCAAACAAGAGCACGTGGAATTTTTCAATTTGCCGCCACCACATTTCAAAGGTATCTAGCTAAAGATGGCAGCACGGTGCTCTCTTGATTAAAGATGGCGGATGATAGCTAACAGAACTTTTCAAATTGTCCGCTACTACGTGCTTAAGGTAGTAGCCATAAAGAGGGCAGCACGGTGTTCTGTGGATTAAAGATGGCGGATGACAGGTGATGAAATTGCCCGCATGATAGTAGCACAGTGCTCTGTTGATTAAAGATGGCGGATGACAGCTGCACGTGGCTTTGTTTCCAAACAAGAGCACGTGGAATTTACCGCCACCACATTTCAAACTAAAGAGGGCAGCACTGTGCTCAAAGATGGCAGATGACAGCTGTCAAAAAAGCACGTGAGTTTGTTTTCAAACAAGAGCATGTGGAATTTTTCAATTTGCCGCCACCACATAGAGGGCAGCACTGTTCTCTCTGGATTAAAGATGGCTGCTTGTCGAAAAGCATTTTTCAAATTATCCGCCACCACATTTCAAAGGTAAGTAGCTAAAGAGGGCAGCACTGTGCTCTATAGATTAAAGATGGCGGATGACAGCTGCACGTGGATTTGTTTATCTCGAGCTAGTGAGGTTAAGTTGGTAGCACTAAGGTTTAGGCCCGTCAAGATGGCAGCACTGCCGATGACAGGTGACGAAAGAGGGCAGCACGGTGCTCTGTAGTTTAAAGATGGCGGATGACAGCTGTCAAAAAAGCACGTGGCTGTCAAAAAGCACGTGGCTTTGTTTATCTCGCGCTAGTTAGGTTAAGTTGGTACTACTGAGGTTTAGGCCCGTCAAGATGGTAGTACTGAGGTTAGCGATGCGTTGTTGTCTGTCAAAAAGCATGTGGCTTTGTTTACAAATCTGTCAAAAAGCACGTGGCTGTCAAAAAACACGTGGCTTTGTTTACCTCATGCTAGTTAGGTTAAGTTGGCACTACTGAGGTTTAGGCCCGTCAAGATGGTAGTACTGAGGTTTGCGATGCGTTGTTGTTGATGAGAGCTGTCAAAAAGCACGTGGCTTTGTTTACAAATCTGTCAAAAAGCACGTGGCTGTCAAAAAGCACGTGGCTTTGTTTACCTCGCGCTAGTTAGGTTAAGTTGGCACTACTGAGGTTTAGGCCCGTCAAGATGGCAGTACTGAGGTTAGCGATGCGTTGTTGTCGATGACAGCTGTCAAAAAGCACGTGGCTTTGTTTACAAATTCAAATTTCCCGCGGGTGGTGGAGGAGACCTCTGGGAGGCCTCTGGCTGAGGTGGAGGTGGAGGAGGCATCTGGGAGGCCTCTGGCTGAGGTGGAGGTGGAGGTGGCCACTGGGAGCCTGAGGTGGAGGTGGCCGCCGAATCCCTGTATTATACTACTTAATAATAATAATAGAATTGGTTTTATGATCCTCTAACGGTATTCAGAGATCCGAAGTATCTTTAATGTACCGGAAAATCTACCTCTACAATTCTGGCGTATACAAAGGAGGCCTTCAAATACCACAGAACTGAGCCCATGATGGAGTCCGCAAGTGGCCCGGTGGTTTGGGGATGAAGTCATACCAGTGAAATGGTATCTGTACAGTGGAGGTAATTCAGTAGTGTCACTGAGAGATGGAAGGGCTAGTTCCAACAGCAACAGGAGTATAACAATTGTACTGAATACTTTGATTAGACAGTGACAGCGAAATTTAGTGACATGATATCTTACTGATAGTCTGCTATCTGAACTCTACCGACAAACTTTCAGGTGTAATTCAGAGATATTTCATAACTGTTCGGTATAAATAACCCATGGCCTCTAGTACGCATTGGTACAGCGAGGGGCTTTCTAACGGTTTAGGCCTATTTCATACTTACCCGGCTGTCGGCTATCCAATTGTCAGGAAGAAAAGTGCACGAGGCGTTCCATACTTGCCCGACAGAAGTCGTAGTCGTGTGAACGATAAGCGGCTGCCGCACTATTGTAGTAGGTAGCCGGCAGATCCCACTGTGAGGACCGACTCTCGGTCCATCAAAACCAGAATCTGAGGGTAGTGACGGCTGTGAATCAGTGGAGGATTTCACCAGTAGTGTTAATGAAGAGGATAATAATAAAAGTATCATACTGTTTATACAAAGGAAGGCTATATCTGGAGCACCAAGTAGGCTATAAGGGAACTAACCAATTTCCAACCCCCCCCCCCCCCCCCCCGCCAATTTGTCATCACCAATATGATACCCAGGCAGCTGTCTGCAATCTTCGAGTGTTGTGTTTCCTTATTTTGTTCGTGTTCTTGAGTAGAATCAGTTCAATACCGGATTTGTTCTCATGGCAGAAACTGGTATTGAAATACTGATAATGTTAGTGCATGACCGGTCCATATTATGGGACAAAACTCAGGAAGCTTATAAAACAGAATCCTAACGTAATGGAAATGAGGCACAAAACTTTTTAGAGACAGCTTCCAGCTCACCCAGTATGTCAGAATGTCTGAAGATCATATTCTCGGTAAATGAGCTGTATTCATAAACTTGTGCAATTAGTAACACATCGTTAAAAAGAAACATAATTATTTTCACTGACCTAATAGTGACTGCCAACACCTTGAATAGGCTGCATATATTCTCTGAAGGATGTGTTGCGGCGCTGAACGGAATTTTTGGTTCTCATATATAGTTCGTCAAAAGTTTACACGCTCATCATTTAACTGTTTAAAAACTATCTCCATCATTTTTTAAATCTTCAAGAAGTAAAAAGCATACCCAGACCTCGTCTGTTTTGATATTGATTGCATGAACTCACTGCCTCTTTTCGAAAGCGTGTACAAGACCATAAACGCTAATGATTTATTGCGATCCATTCCAACCCGTGAGAGGTAGCCTCCACAAGTGCTGCCGTTTGCTTGCTGGGCGCATGTGAAAAGGATTCACATTCTGGTCGGAGCCGGGTAGATATCTGTTACCCGACAGCCTTACAGTATCTGCAACCAGAACGCGTCATGGAACTCGTTGGTGACCGCACCTTCCCCTTCGACCCCGGGTTTCAACGTAACTACTTAGACCTGCCTGGGATTGTATTTGCTGCAGTGTTAGTTGTACTGTGGTCGTGGGTGCGCGGCTGCTGCAGCCTTCAGTCCCACCTACATGTTCCATTTGCAGTATATATGGATGAAAATGTTCTCCTTGCTCCGCACCCAAATTCTCAGTCTAAGTGTGACATCTTATGTTTCCATAGTTATCATTGATAAATATATCACTATTTGTTTTTATTGTTCCCTAGAACCCCGTTCAACGCAGCAAGTTCTGAAACTTTAATCTCAACGTCAAATTTGGAATTTTTAAGGTAATGTTCTTAACCGTGGACCAATAAAAATCCCTCTTGACTTCACTCCGTTCAAGTATTCAGAAACTTCCCCTGTTTCGTATTTTTCTTCACAAACTTGTTCATCAGTCACAGATTTTTATGAACGGAGGAATATGTATTTTTAAAGGGTTCACCAACGGCCTTTGTTTTATATTCTGCTTCTCTAGCTCGAATTCTTCTCTCTTGTAACAGTCTTCAACTACGTAGTGTACTTCAACAGCTCAACTGTCCCACTGGATTTTGCGAATCCACTCTGTAATCCTAGGAGAAGTCCAACAGATTTTAAATCACGTCAAATACGCCAGGTATGTCCCTTGTATTTAATGGCTTCTAGAATCAGTGACACACTTGCATGTCATAATTTATAAGTTTCATTTCCGTATTGATTGTAGCTACAACATAAGATTTATTCTGAAGCCTCCACCTTATCAATACATTTGTTTACATACTATCATTCACAGTACCGGTTTCGACCCTTCAAGGGTCATCCTCAGCTGACAATTACAAATGTAGTTCTTAAAAAAACATCACAATGGGAAAAACTGTACAGTCGTGACAATTGTCCAATTCAACAGACCATCTAAAACAAATGATACAATTAAAATAATAAAATAAGTCCTCTCTTCTTGGATTATAAAAGTATTACGTAGTATAAAAAGACATGTCATTTGCAAATGTTTTTGTTATTTTGATCAGCGTAAAAATTGGAACTTGCAATGTTATGTATGCACTGATAGTAGTATTCTTGAAGTGTCCACTATTTTTGCGTTAAAACTTATGGGTAATTGATTAAAACATTTCGGATGTTTATTCTTGCGATAACTATATTGTTTATTTCACCGTCTTCCTCTGCTGGTAGTATGAGCGTCTTGGAATGACTTGGACACTCTTTTTGAGGAATTGGCTAGTTATCTAGTGTTCAGTTCGAGGCATTGTCAATATATATGTACAAGATTCATAATATATACTATTGCTGAGTTGTTAGTAAAATGCGTTTTTAAGAATAAAAATTTGTTTTTAGTGACGTGCTTCTTAATTTGATGTTGTATAATTTTGTCAAGTGTCAATTTGTTTTACAATACTTGAAGTCTTGAATTTTGAAAGATAGCGTGAAGGCTTCTTCCTTTTATGTTGTAGGCCGTATTTATAATAGATGTTGACACTGTTGTGCATTACACAGCAGCAGATGAGTCAGAGGGACGGATGGCGATAGCAGGAATACTTCGCTTTCATTACTAGCTGTGAATTCTCCGCATACGAAACACTCACGCGGGTGCTAATTGATAGTGTGAGCATAAAATGGCAGTAAAACTGGAGAATTCAACACTTTTTATGCAAGACCACTATGGTTTAAAGAGAGATGATAAGTAAAGAACATTTTGAGAAGCAAACTTCATATTCGGATCTTCTTTCCCACTCCTGTGGGGTCGCGGGTGCGAACTGTGTCGCACATGTGGATTTGGCCCTGTTTTACAGCCGCGTGCCCTTCTGACACCAACCCTATTGCGTGTTTCTGTGGTAGTTGGTAGTGTAGTGTGTTCTCTGAATATGAAGAGGAGAATGTTGGAACAAACATAAACAGCCAGTCCCTCGGACCAGAAGAATTAATTAGAGGCAATTAAAATCCTCCACCTGGCCGGGAATCGAACCCGGGATTCTCTGAACTGAAGGCTTCAACGCTGACCATTCAGGCAATGAGTCGGGCCAAACTTCACCCACTTCAAATAAGTTAAACGTAATCTTATCCATGTTATAACAATAATATTCATTCTTGCAGCGATAAGAAAAACAGCGATACCTTACCTTCCTGCTTTAGCATAATTAGAAAAAAGAACCTTGCTCCGATAAATTACCACGGGAGTGCATTTGAGTAGTATGTGCCACTGTAGTTCATTTTCATGTTCCAGGGCACTGAATTTTAGCATTCGCTCTTCTCCGTACTGAAGAAAACATAATATGAAATAGTGTTCTTCAGTGAACCTAACCCTCTTTAACATCCACATGGGATTTACATCCATATAATATGATTTCAGTGGAACACCTTCCCTTCCCGTCGGTTACGGATGACATAACACAGCCTGAGGAAACATACAGACCCTTGTTAATAAACTTTATTTCCCTCAACTTCAAACTTTAAAATATGCCATGAAAGACGATCCTGGTAGTAATTTCCCCCCATTTTGGTTTTCCCAGATCGGAGTTGCCATATCGCAGGCGACAAGGTTCCTCTCCGCCTATATTTATGTTTCCCTTCTCTTCTCTCTTACCTTCTATAATCAGTCGTTTCAGGCTGCATTTGTCATTTCTGAAAAAGTCACTGAAATACGCTGCTAGCGTGCATTTTGCGATTGTTGAAACTTCACACGATTTGCCGGCATGACCTCCTCCTGCTCTAAACACACAATTGAAAGTTCTGAGGTACATCCACATTTCAAAGGTGGTGGTGGTGATTATTGTTTTAAGGAGAAGTACAGCACAACCATGTTTGTTAACACTAATCAGGAGAATGGTAGCGCTCCGACACTTCAAAAAATGAAAGTATCGGCAAATAAAAGCCCACCAAGAACGTGAAAATGGAAGACTTCCTAGCCCTCGCAAACCTAATGCCGTCGAGGTCGGAACAGAACATGAGCTGACCAAGCGAGGTCGGACAGAGTGAGGAGCCTGACACAAGCAAGCAAGACTCAGCTAGGGAAACGGTGATCGCCAGGCTGAGGGCCTTTGGTCCCCTCTTACGACAGACAGATGGTATCGTGGATGTTATTCAACATGTTTCTACATCGAGATCCCATTCCTGTGTCAGCCGGTATCCCATGTACTTGAAATGTGACATCCATCAGTAGTGTTTTAGTCCAGATGATAACAGTGTTCGCAATTTTCTATTTGCTGGTTATCATGAGTTTTGTTTTCTCAATGTTTACTTCATGACTTACTTCGTTCATGCTTTCCAGAAGGAAGTAATGGTCTTCTAAATTATCGACAAGTATCTCGGTGTCATGGTGTTTACTTCCTATCATTCATTGATCATCGAGGACAATTCGCAAAAGTAGCTTCAGAGTGGAAGTTGGAAATGATTCTTTTTGTTCTATTTAGTTCCTGTAAGTTCCAGATATAGGCAACCATCTTTGTGGGTGTCCTCTGCTATGCAGCTGATATACAGGTGCAGGTTCTCAGATTTTAAACCAGGAAGTACTTTTCCTACTTATACTTGTATTTCCTTGAGGGATACACAAAAGTACCCCATAACTGCTTTAAGGTTTTAAGGTACTGATGCCAGGTCCGTGGTGTAGGACTAGAGTGCCTCTCTCTTACCCCGAGGATCCGGGATCGATTTCCGGGCAGGGATTTTACCTGGATCTGTTGACTGGATCGAGATCCACTCAGCCTACGTGATTAAAATAGAGGAGCTATCTGACGGTGAGGTGGCGGCCCCGGTCTAGGAAGGCAAGAATAACGGCCACGCGGATTCGTCGTGCTGACCACATGACACCTCACCATCTGCAGTCTTTCGCACTGAGCGGCTGGTAGGCTATGGCTCTTCGAATGTTGCTCTATGGGATTAAAGGTTCTTGTTTTTACGGTGGTCAGAACATTCTTATCCAATTTCATCATCCTAAAGATCTCAACCTTTGTGATGAGATCTGTCCATGCCACCCTCAGCATCCTTCGGTTGACCCACATCACCAGAGTGACTCTGTTGGGGTACATGTTTTAGCTCAATATTTAATGACAGTGCAGAAGCCTCATGAACATGCTTTGTAGGCTACTTTGTTAAAGGCAGCCCTGGTTCTCTCCCTCGGAAGAGGGTTTTGATTGCGTCAAGATACGTATATGTCATTCTGTTTGACGGGAAGATAAAATATACGGGGAGGGTTTTTGCTGACGATCATTGCCTTTGTGTTCTCTGTACTGAAATTGTGACTACTCTGTATCACTCTATCTCCCCAGGGAATTCAAGAAAGTAATGAATAATCCCCAATTACCAATACATGCTGATGTCGCTGACGTCCATCTGAATTGTCTAAGGTCTCGAAATCCGCAAATAAAAACTGCAATAGAATTGAAGAAAACCAACTTCGATATAACTAATGAATGGCAGGGAAGACGAGACTGCTTTGTCGTTGGCACCTGGATTTGTGATTTCTCGTAAAACCGGCTGCGACCGGACCATGGTAATTGAGCAGATTTCCAATACAAATGGAAAATAATTTCTAGACCTAACCGCGATTTTGGTGCCTCTAAGAAGATCATCCAGTATATCACCAAGGAGTGTCCAAAAAGAAAGTACAGGGGTGACATCAGTGATTTTGTTTGTGAGTTTCCAGAGACAGTTAACCTCGACATAAAGGTGCTTTCAAAAATCAAGTACGTAGTTATTGTATCTGTAAAGCTATGCGATAAATAAATACAAAGGACTGTAGTCTTTCTCAGTCATCTGCACAGCGAATGTTTGCGATCCTTTGCCCATTCAGCAGGATTCCCATTTCTACAACCCCTAATGCTTCCCTGAAGATACATTCTGAACATATGTTAAATGTTAGGAAGGACTGGAGGCAGGACATAACCCTGTCTCTCAACATTTTGATATTGATCACTTCTGTAACGTGCTCTCTAATTTTCAAGAGAGCTGCTTGGTTCCAATATAATTTCTTGAAACTTCTCACTTTTTTATTGTCGAGTCCGATATGTTTCAGCTGATGTGTAATGATAAGGTGTTCAACGAGAACAATAGTAGATTATATTTCAATATATTGCGTCTAAGACTAGGAGGATATTAAGTAGTATTTCTGTCATAATTAAAGAATGCCCTGCCGAGTGATATTACCTTGAGTTCAATACTTGGTGCACACACTGTGCGAACAGTCACCTGTTCCTAAAGGGAGTTGTACAGCAGAGATGGTATCTCCAGGCACCTGTTTAGTACGTGTGTGCTGAGGGGCTTCACGGGCTTTATCTGCCGCTGTAAGTGATTACTGAGGGTTTATTGAAGCCAAGGCCTCAGTCGTTCCATTGCTAACGCGCAAACCACTGTTCTCCAGGGTTTTGTCAATGTCACGGGCGTATTATTCGAGAACAAGGAAAATAAGGGGCACAGATATGGAAGGTTTCTCAACTACAACTCGTTTAACATTGTTATATGGAGTGTCATAACAGTCCTTTCACTGTCTCACTTCTCCTTTAGACAGGGGAGGTTATTTTGTTGGAGTATTATATGATTGCAGATGGGCATTAGTTGCTTTATTTGTCGTGTACCTGTATACATTAGAGGTAGGGCCCCATCCTCACAGACGCGCCGGGCGCCTGTAAGACGTCATATCAAAACGTCATATGCCTCCCAGGAAGCCACATGCAATAATAATAATAATAATAATAATAATAATAATAATAATAATAATAATAATAATAATAATAATAATAATAATAATAATAATAATATAAGTAGACTAATATAAATCGAGCAAGAATTCATCAAAAGTAACACTAGAAATTTCTCCAAAACTTTCCGTGGGAATTTGTCCAATTATCAACCACCTGTTTTACGTTTCCATCGATTAAATGGAACATTAGAACCAACACCAAAGAGAACTGTACAATTCTAGCTGACTACTTCCGAGACCTCCTCAACTGTGATCCTCCAAAAGAAAGACTGAACTTCGAAAAGTCCATTCGAACCATGATTCACAACCCCCGACAGCAGAAGAAACAGCAGATTTCATCCGATCGCTGAAAAATAAGGTAATGGTTGTCGAGTCCGCCATGCTAACTCGCTACGCGCCGGGGCCGTCACCCATCGCCCCATCCCCCTTACGCTCAACGCGCCAATCCGCGAGCAACACTCAACGACTGGAAGACTAATCTGGAGTCTTCTATTTCGCGAGGTCCGTCGATCCATGGAACATCCGGACTATTCCAGGAGGGCTGGCGCAGGTATAAAAGAGCAGTTAGTTGCCTACAGAGGAGTCAGTGAGAGCTAGTCCGTGAGAATTGTTCAGAGTGTGAGGGTGAGGAGTGAGCGCAGTCAGGCTGAGGTGTCAGCCTAAATGGGGTATCTGCCTATGGGAGCCGAGGACTCGTGCCTGTTCCCCTGACGTCGTGTGTGTGTGTGTGTGTCCCTTGAGGCTGGCTGCTGGAGGAGAACCCGGAGTGTTCTGGAGTAGCGCGAAGGAAACACTGGGTACCGACGTGTGAAGACTGCGGAGTTCGACGGATCGAGTAAACAGCGGATACTATCCCGACCTGTGACACTGACGTGTAGGCTGTGGACCGTGACAGCGCTAACGAGTGTGACTGAGTGGCTGAGAGAGTATACTGTAAATAATCGTCCGTGTGTGTGTGTCATTGTAGATGGAACATAAGAGAAACTAAGAGAGCACGAACCGTGTACGTGTGTAACTTGTAGTTCGGCTATCGTCTGTATGTGTGTAAATCTGTAGTTGTAGTGCTTAGTTAATAAATCTTAGAAATAGGTTGCTACCAGGTGCTGTACGCATTTATTTATTTATCTACCCCGCCAACACGTTACAATAATAAAGCCCCCCGAGAGGATGGCACCGCGGAGATGTAAAAACTAGGAGATGACCTCGTAAGCAGAATTATTCATGAACCATTATTATAAATCTGTGAAACTGAAACAATCCTGCAGGATTTAAAGTGCGCATTAAGACAAATATTGCTCTAACAAGGTGAAAAGGCGGATCAAAACAACTACAGAGTCATAAGCCTACTACCTATCATATACAATATTATTTCTAAAGGCCTTTTAAAATTTTTAGAAAAATAGACAGATCACCTGATCGGCGAGTACCAAGCGGGTTTCAGAAAAGGTCGATCATGTGCTGAACAAATATGGAATTTGAAGAAGATACTAAGGATCTGCCGAGGTATAAGCGCGATCGTCACTTTGTAGACTTTAAGAAGGCCAGTGATTGTGCGGACAGACAGACCGTTTTCGATACTCTGAGTGGACAGGAAGACCAGGAAACTAATCCGGAATACGAATTCTAAAGTGAAATTCCTTGAGGAAATATCTGAGCCTTTTGAAAGATGTGAGGGCGTTCGTCATGGTTACGACATCTCCGCTATTCTGTTTAACTTAGTTCTAGACAAAGTTACTAGAAAATCAGAAAGAGGCGTCAAAGGTGTGAGTATCGGAAATTTGGGAAGCAAAGACAAGGTGAAATGTTTAGTCTTCGCTGATGATCTACCAATCATCACTAAGACTAGAGATGAAACGGTACAGAGATTACACAAAATAGCATCAAAGCCAGGCATCCATATATCGTACGAAAAAAATACAGTACATGGAAAATCTACATCAACGTAGCAAGAGAACTCCGCTAGAGATGGAAAACGGCACAATTTCACTGGTGACCACCTTGAAACACCTTGGCGAAATCATACTACGAACGGGACTGGACAGTAGAGCCAACGTAGACAGAGCCACAAACTCCATAAGGCACACAGACTAACGTGGAATTACTACAACAAAAGAGTCATATCGCGTAATGAAAAATTACGAAATAACAAGACAGATGTGTTGCCGGAAGTTTTATACGCCTCAGAAACCGTATCCCTTTGAGAGCACACTAAAATTACACAAATCGAAAAGCAAAAAGCAAAAAACAAAAAAAAAAAAAAACCGGAAGATTCGAACATTTCTGCTTATGGGGAGAACAGCGGACTTCTACTAAGTAACTGACAACTTCACTGAAGCCGTACGCAAGAGGTACCTGACATTCTATGGCCATATCCATAGAATGGACAGACTCACCTAAATATTATTAAAATAATCAACTCAAAGAAGGTCAAACTAAAATTGCTAGAAGAAATTAAGGCATACCTCCAGGAAATTATTATCGCGGACTTCATCATAGAATATCGTGGAACCTTTAATACTTTAGTAGCCAAGCACAAATTCATGGAGGAACCTAAAGAGAAAACCAGTAGGAAGTGGCCCATAAAACACAAGATCCAGCACGGCACATTCATGAAGAGAGTGTGGAAGGATAAACCTTCAGGCCAACGAATAAGTTCAAACGCGCTCTTGGAATGAGGGTAACGAAGAAAGAAATAGAAGAATAAATAATAATTGTTATATAATATCTTATTGCCAACGGCCGTAGCCGTGTTGAAACACCGGATCCCGTGAGATCTCCGAAGTTAAGCAACATTGGGCGTGGTCAGGAGTTGGATGGGTTGCCACGCGCTGTTGGTGGGGGGAAAGGGAATGGAGGAGCGGAAAGGAACTGGTCACCCTATCGCACGTAAACTCCGGATCAGGAACACCTCTGCGGAGGTTCGGACCTGCCTTCGGGCAGAATACACCCTTACCTACCTTAATATCTTATTGTTATTATCATCACCGAGAGCGATAGCCTTCATGTGATAACATGCTTAAAGTGGTGAACAGTCGATCGGATTTCACTCTCATGGAGGAAAATTAACGCAACAAACATTGTTCTGAAGGGCTGTATATCAATACGTGGTTTTAAGGAAGACAATGGAGAGTGAGATACAGAATTGGGAGATACATGGTTTGGCTTCTCGACCGACGATATATTACAATGAAATTGAAGTTTCATCATGCAATATTTGTATATTAATTATTTAGCATTTGTATTACTTTAGGTGTCCGAATCATTAGCTGAATAGTCAGCGTACTGGTCTTCGGTTCAGAGGGTCCCTGGTTCGATTCCCGGCTGGGTCGGGGATTTTAACCTTCATTGGTTAATTCCAGTGGCCCGGGGAGGTTTGTTTTTGTGCTGTCCCCAACATCCCTGCAACTCACACACCACACATAACACTATCCTTCACCACAATAACACGCAGTAACCTACACAGGGCAGATGCCGCCCACCCTCATCGGAGGGTCTGCCTTACAAGGGCTGTACTCGGCTAGAAATAGCCACACAAAATTGTTATTAATACTTAAGGTGTCAATATTCTTAGTTTGTTCCCAAACACGTGGCATCAGTGTTCTTTAAAATGTAACTACATAGGATATAATGAATCCTGATATTTATTCTTGCGGACGGCAATATTGTTTCAATGTTTACCATATTTTGTGGCAAGTTACACTTACTACATCTTCCTAAATGGAAAAACGTCCAGTAAGTTCCTAACCAAGGCATACTCTACATCGAAACGTGAACACTGTAGCATATCGCATTATTTGTGATATAATGTTAGCAACAACAGTCATACGTCCCCTTAATCTTCAGTTTCGCTACGTGAATTGGCGTGTATTACCACATAGCATTGAAAATGCAGCGAAAACATTCTGTGAATAATATTTTATTTTTTTCTATCTGAATGTTTTGTGATAAGGACAGCTTGTGAACCTGGATTTTTTGCCATAAATAAACTCAGAATAAAGTGTTCTTCCCTTTCGTTCTAAAACTCATTTGCCCTTTCTAAAGAAGGCTATTTTTTTACTTAGAGTAGTTATTAAATACACACGTTATATTTGGTAAAGAGGAGAATCGCTGAAGGACCTTAAATCTTCCGTATGAAACCTCATTTCATTGTTTGCAGAATAGACGGAGTAAAGGGGTAACTCCCTCAAATTACCTTGCGAGCAGCTCGTGTTCGTGACGTAGGAGAATTCTACAGCTTTATTTTCGCTATTTAGAATGGAATTCTTTATTTTGAGTTTTACTGACGTCTCTCAAGTGCACTGAAAACTCTGTGCTAGGTATTTTGAAGAGTCACATCTTAGATGTTCACGGGATAATCTAGACCTGTTTTACATTCCTTATAACTCCGCAGATCAGCGGTGGAGTGTCGGCCTCCGAATCCCAACGTTGCCAGCTCGATCCCGATAATTGAAGTTGGTTGTTGGGCGAATGATAGGGGTACCAGTATGTCAAAGATCTCAAATCAAACTATTTGTTAGCTGAGGCCAAAGAATTATTTAAGTTACAGCAATGTTAAACTGAAGTGAGCAACCTGCCAAGTATCTCTGTTTTTCATCAGTTCGATTACTTTTTGTTTACGGTGTAAGCATGAGACTTGCGCGAAATCATGCCAGCATGGCACACGCATCAATTTTAGAGAGTGGTAGGTAATCGGGTGCATACTACAACTCGAAAGAGCTTTACGGTCGATTGTTTACGAGCTATAGACTTTCCAACTTTGTACGGGAAGTATTGGTAATAGCCTTACCTGGCACATCCCAGCAGGGGCACTGCATTCTAATACAAGAAGTGGTCATATTGTCCACCATGTGTCTGAACACACCACGTCATTGGTTGTCGCACAGATTCGAACACTCCAAGCATTGAATGTATTCGATGGCAACCTTGCCGAACAAGCTGGTGAACGAATGCATTGTCCATTTCCTAAAAATAACGAACTCCTCTCCCCTTCCCTTCCCATTCCAGGGTATAACTAAAGCATGATTACAACCGTGTAAAGTTGAAAGATACAAATAAGGAACGTGGGACAAGTAATTGGAAGGAATGCCATCACACTCCCAAATTGATAGCTTTTACTCTCCACTTATAACAAACAGCGGATACCGTGGATGTATTGTGCGACTCCCTGCCACAGGAGTGCTCGTGAGAACCAGCATGACCTAGGTTTTAATATAAGGAAAGATCTTCACATAAACGGGGATGTCAATAAAAGTTACAGGAACTCTTTATATGGTTATCAGGGCATATGGGGGCTGTAGTAAAGAATGTAAAGTGAGAGAGCGTGTAAGTCAAGCTAAGACCCGAATTAGCGTAGTCCATATACTTTGTAAACATTCTGCGCGAGTAGTACAAGTGGACAGTTCAGCGGCCATCTCCACCTCGGGCCGACCGCAGCGGCCTCCGCCGCATTGACTGCGCTGCCTAGAGCGCGAGCCTAACCTCACATCCACCATCTTGGACGGGCTTAACCTAACTTTTTACGCGTAAGACAGCTATCCTAACGCCATGCAGGAGCCTAACATCAGTTTTACGGCTGGATGCCCTTCCTGACGACCAAGAGAGCGAGCTTAACCTTACATCCGCTATATTGGAGAGGCATAACCTAACTTTTTACACGCAAGACAGCAAGCCTAACCTCATGGAACGGCCTAACCTCAGTTTTACGACCAGATGCACTTCCCGACGCCAATTGCAAAAGATGGCGGCTATACACGGCTCCTTATGAGACACCTGAAGGGAGCTTGCGCAAGACGGTGGCCGCAAGATGGTGACTATCTCATTCTACAAGATGCGGGCTGTACACAGCTTCTTACGAGACGGCTTAGGGGTGCTGGCGCGAGATGGCGGCTATCTAATTCTACAAGATGGCGGTTATACATAACTTCTTATGAGATGGCTGAAGGGCCCTTGCACAAGATGGCTCCTGCTCTTATGAGACTCCCTAGGGACGCTTGCGCAAAATGGCGGCTATCTAATTGTACAAGAACCGGGCGAGTTGGCCGTGAGCGTAGAGGCGCGCGGCTGTGAGCTTGCATCCGGGAGATAGTAGGTTCGAATCCCACTATCGGCAGCCCTGAAGATGGTTTTCCGTGGTTTCCCATTTTCACACCAGGCAAATGCTGGGGTTGTACCTTAATTAAGGCCACGGCCGCTTCCTTCCAACTCCTAGACCTTTCCTATCCCATCGTCGCCATAAGACCTATCTGTGTCGGTGCGACGTAAAGCCCCTAGCAAAAAAAAAAATGTACAAGATGGCGGCTATACATAACTTCTTATGAGATGGCTGAAGGGCCCTTGCACAAGATGGCTCCTGCTCTTATGAGACTCCCTAGGGACGCTTGCGCAAAATGGCGGCTATCTAAATGTACAAGATGGCGGCTCTACATAACTTCTTATGAGATGGCTGAAGGGCCCTTGCACAAGATGGCTCCTGCTCTTATGAGACTCCCTAGGGACGCTTGCGCAAAATGGCGGCTACCAAATTGCTCAAGATGGCGCTGACAGCGGCCATCTATAATCAACAGAGCACCGTCCTGCTATCTTTACGGCTACTACGTTAAGCACGTGGTGGTGGGCAATTTGAAATTCCACGTACTCTTTAAAGCCACATGCTTTACGACAGCTGCCATATTTAACCCTCAACTGGTATCATACGTCTGTGAGACGGCTGAAAAATTTTCCAAGACCATCCCCTATCCTTTCCTCACCCTACTGCTTTCTTCCCTTGTGTACCTCTCAGTTGGAGTGTTGTTTCCCTGCAGGGAAGGTGATGTACCGCTTGCTTTGTTTGACCTCGAGTAAGTGCGCAGTAAACTTATCGGGCCGTCTGCAAGACGTATGATACCAGTTCCGTGACTATTGTTCACGAATGACGTTTTTCAGTATTGAGTGTTTATTGTGATTATTGTGAGTTAGTATAACACTGTTGTTACTTACAGTGCGTTTAATTTCTATAAATAATAATGGAGCCACAATCAGGACCATCTCGGTGAGTTTTACGACCTAATGAACCAAACTTTGAACTGGCATTTTGCATGAACTGCCTGAATTCTTCGAGGTTTCTAAAACGTGCTACTTTTGCGATCCTAAACTGAAAAGGAGAACGAAGTACCCGTGTCAGAAGTGTGAAAAACCGATCTGCTTGGAGTGCACCAAATTTTTTTGCTGAGAGTGCTTTGCGGATAAATGAATGAACGTATGTGGGTGTGTGGAACATTTTTGAAGTATAAGGTGTTTTTCTATATATTTTGAAAATCATAGCTATATCTGGACACAAAATGTTTTGAGTTGTAGGTATATACATGTAAAAATAAGGTAACATATCCTGTGATAAGGAAAATTGTGCTTTGTAACAAACAGTGACTTTGAACCTTAAATTTGAAATTTGTGTTTTGAGTTTTCCAGTAATTTTATGTTTTAATTGTTTGTATGGTCTATCTATAACATTGACATATCAGCGAAATGATCATAATAATCATATTGTCTAGGTTTTTTTAAGAAAAACAGAGGCGTCTACATTTTTGGAACATCATTCTAATATTTTATTATTTGTTTCTGGATTTGTAATTTTCTTCTTCTACCTTTTGCACTGACATGTTTGAAAACATATATTTAAAGGAATTATGTTGAATAAATAACAAAAAATTAAGAACACTTTGTTTAATTTAAAAGTAACTATCTGGAGTCTGACAGACGTATGATACCAGTTACGTTACAAACATAGATGATACCAGTTGAGGGTTAATCAACAGAGCATCGTGCTGCCATCGTTAGCTACTACCTTTGAAATGTGGTGGCGGCAATTTCTACATGCTTTTTTTGACAAGCTGCCATCTTTAATCAACAGAGCACCGTGCTGCCATCTTTAGCTACTACCTTTGAAATGTGACGGTGGGCAATTTCTACGTGCTTTTTTGACAGCTGTCAGCCGCCATCATTAACTACACACGCATGGCTTACTACTACTACTACTACTACGATCTTGACGGAAGTAAACTTTATAGCGTGGCATTTAGCAGGACAAGCAAGCAAGTTGCCCTTCTCAATACACTATTATCTTCGTTTTTTAAACCAAGATGCTGTTAGAGATGCCAGCTATGGGTGATTGCACAGAGGCTACTACACAAGATGGCGGCTATGCATAAGCTGTTATCGCCTTCTCCTCTGTTAAGGCATATCTCTCTATCGAACAAGTTTAAACATGCATCGCGCAGCGATGACATCACCATAATTGTGCATGTTTAGATTTGATGGTTTTCTAAAGAATGGGTACGTGTAAGGAGACAAAGGAATGAGATAAGTACAACATTTTGAATGCAATCAAATATTTATTTACAATGTGCTATAACAGTGTTCGTTTTGCTGCTGACAAGGTTTCTATGCTTCTTAACAACGTTGTGCGAAGAGGTAGCTTGCTTCCGAAATGCCTCCTGCAACATTCAAATTAAAGAAAACATTTAGAAATATTTTATACTAAGTATGTTACGCTCTACTTCTTACCTTGTTGTTATTCCTTTTCTGAATCATCGTCACCAGGTACTGGAAAAAGTTCATCCATACACTGTGTACAGTGTGCAGTCCTCGGATTTGCTCCATCCCCTCGATGCTTGTAATGACGTTGACAGGTTCTGCATAAAGTTACATCGATTGACATCTTACTGTGTAGACGATGGACGCCCAAAATATCATGCACGTAAGCACAGCGTACGTAGATAAAAATCCTGGTGGTAAGTATTCAATAAGATGTTTATAGAATATCTTAATAGGCTTACATACTCGTGTGAGATAAATAAGATGTTGCGTATGAGCATGCGAACAGCATGCGCATTCAAAATTTTCTTTGTTGTACTCTTTCTGTTCCATAGCGTACTATGTCGAAGCACACACTAATGTTGATGATAATGGACTATTCCGTAGGAGGACGGATTGAGCTAACCTCAGTAACCAGGAGGGAGAAAAGGAGGAGGAGAAGGACGAGGAACGTGGCTGACCTGTGAGGCGGAGGAGAAGGAACACGGCTATGTCCTATCGGAGGAGGAGGAAGAAGGAAGGGCATCTCATAAGAGCCTGTGTATAGCAGCCGTCTTGTGGCAGCCATCTTGCACAAGCACCGTTAAGCCGTCTCGTAAGAAGCTGTGTATAGCCCGCTTCTTGTAGAATTAGATAGCCGCCATCTTGCGCATGCGTCCCCTTGCTCTCGCTGTCCAGTCAGATAGTTTTGAAGAGATAGAATGCACCCTGAAAGCTGCCCTAGAAGAACTCGGCAACTACTATGATCAAAACCAACTTGTGTTAATCCCGAGCAAAACGCAAGTTTGTGCATTCCATTTACGACATCGACAAGCCAACTAGAAACTCGTTGTGACATGGAATGGAGCTGCGCTGGACCACTGCTTCCATCCCAAATACTTGGGCGTCACTGTCGATCGCAGTCTCACCTTCAAGGTGCACTGTATGAATGTAAAACAAAAGGTCTCTTCCAGGAACACACTACTTAGAAAACTTGTTGGATCTACTTGGGGCACACACCCACAAACTGTTAGAACTACTGCACTAGCCGGTGAATATGCTTGTCCAGCGTGGTACAAATCTGCCCACGCAAAACAGATTGATGTGGCACACAATGAAAGCTGCAGAATAATTACTGGTGTCCTGAAGCCAGCTCCTCTTGAGAAAATCAATTACCTTACCGGTATTGATCCTTGTGATGTCAGGAGAGAGGTTGCTGCTAACAACGAAAGCCTTAAAACAAATTTAATGCCTTCACATCCACTCTTTGGATACCAACCTGCCCAACGAAGACTGAAGTCCAGGAAAGCATTTTTAACATATTCAGAACACCTGGAAGGATCATCAGACAAAGTTAGGATTACCAAATGGAAACAAAAGACCCCTGGCCTTTTGAAATGGATAGAACCACGGGAAGTGTTGCCACCCGGTCACACCGAGGAATGGTTGGCATGGAGGTCCTTAAACAGACTTAGTTCTGGAGTGGGTAGAACCAGAGCGACTCTACAGAAACGGAACTTCCCCATCGATACGGCCTTTTGTGACTGTGGTGAACTTCAGACAACTGTGCACCTGCTATGTTGTCCCTTGTATCCATCAAACTGCACAATGGAAGGCTTGGTGCTGGCTAATCCAAATTCCCTTGAAGTGGCCAAATTTTGGGCCGAATCTGTATGACATATATTGTTGTAGACCTTTTACTTGTATATAGTTTGTTTCTTTTAAATATAGTACTATTCTATTGTACTTCTGATTCGAATAAAGAAAGATGCGGTAAAAAAGTCCTGTGAGAGCAGAAAGAGGGTGAGTTAGAGGGTGGACAAGAGGGTAGGTGATTGGAATAGGCATGTAGGTTGAGGGGAAGAGTGAGTAATAAGCAGTGATTAGGCAATGGAAGGAGAGAGTATGATAAAATTGAATGGGAAGGAGAGTATAGGTGTGGAGTACATTGTTAAGTATGTGGAGTTGGGTAATTGATATGTGATTTCATAAAGGCAGGGTCTCCTTGTTTATGTTATGGCGGGTTGGAATGGAAATGTTGCTGTTTTGGCATCGATCGGGAGTAGGTCAGGGAACAATGACTGTGACGAAAGTGCTGAGTACATAAGGACACGTGAAGAGCATGCTAAGAACCTTGAGACAGTGACTGATACAGCTAACAGTTTTACTCCTATTATTATTATAGTATTATTACTGTCATTAGTATTATTATTAGTATTGATATTATGATTATTATTATTATTATTGTTTGTGTTGTTACTATGATTATTATTAATACTATGAATATATTGGTATTATTATTATTATACATAAATTGTTATTATTAATATTATTATTATTACTATAATTAACATTATGGATAGTGGGTTGTATACAGTAGAGCAGGTGCTTTTGTCTCACTATTCAAGCATAGTGGGAGCTGGTAAGGAAGGAGGGGTAAAGGAGAGCAGGACATACCCGTAAAAAGACGGGGTGGGACGGGCCCACTCCAAATAAGTCAAAGAAGGGAGATATGAGATAGACGGGAGTAGAGCGGCTCCAGTTTCACGGGGATGGCCGCAACGGAATGGTGGGAATAAAAAAGCATTGTCATCTGGTAGGGTTGGTGAGGGCTCACGGATAGGGCCGGTCGTGTCATCATCGGGAGGGCGGCCTTCTTCTCACTAGGGGTGATGACGCGGCCGGACAGTAGTAGGAGTATTTAGGAGAGACGATGGGCGTGGCATGAAGGTACCGAGGATGACTACTGTGGTGACCTTATCTTTAGGGGTCGCGTTTCCGGGGTATCCGACGGGCTTCATGGCATGTCTAAGGAGTACGTTTGGGATGATCACTACTATTATCATTTATTGCGGGTAGTATTATTTTTATTGGTAGTTTGTTTTGTCTATTTCTGCTTATTATTATTTATTTATGGTGTTATTATTTTATTAGTAGTGTGTTTTGTCAATTTCTGTTCGTGAAGTTGGTGGCTTAGGTTGAACGTTGTTATTTTTCTCATTCAATGGATCGAATGGGTATTTGGTTACTGTGATCTGGAGAAAAATAATAATAATAATAAAGAATAATAATGAAGAATAAAGAAAGACTATAGTGTATGGGAGCCACACCAGGACTACTTGATACGACAGGTGGTAAAGATTCGAAGGAAGCAGCACGACTTAACAAAAGAGTAGTGTTACGCGAATGTTGGACACACTGAGCTGTCAGTGGAGTTTCTACATATGAAAGATCATAAACTGAATTAAAGTTGGAATTCAAGAGGAGAAATTGGAGAAAGTATTAGTTTACAGCAAGAGGAATTGAACAATTTATCAAGGGAGATGTTTGATAAATTTACAACTTATCTATATAAATAAAATTGTTTCTGTTTGTCTGTTTGTCTGTCTGTTTGTCTGTTCCACCATCACGTCGAAACGGCTGGATAGATCTCAACCAAACTTCATATTTAGAGTATACTGACCCCGGGGAAGGTTTCGATATGCATATCATTTTAAAATCTTTGAAAAGACGGGGGTTTTATAGGAAAAACTGTTTTCCTCCATTTTCTCTTATACTATTATAGGCAAAATATCGAATTTGTCGTATAAGGACGAGACAAAGCTCAATTTAATCCTCTTGACGCAAAGAACAAAACTCGGTAAGCCCTACGGGCCCGAAAACCATGTTTTAAGGCCCTAAAACCAACCGTTACGGAGATATTGGCACCACACTACCCCTGCTCTAGGAATCGGATAAAGAAATGAACTGCCGTAACCATGGCAACGTCAGCTCCAGGATTCTAGAGCAGTGAGATTATGCATGTACGTTTGGGCATAGCTGTCAACCAAAATAGGTACAAATAAGACTTAATATCTGGGAAAAAAATATACTGTTGTGTAAGGCACTCATAGGACTCCTTTGGGCGGGGATGGAAAGGGGGTGAAGAACGAGTGTAAAAATCTTACTATATATAGAAATGGAAGTGTGTGTGTAAATGACACATCTCCAACTAAACCACTGGAGCAATTTCAACCAAACTTGGTACACGAATCACTTACTATCGGGAGACGATCACTGTGGGGGGTAAGCCATCCCTAGCGCCCTTAAGGGAGAAGGTCAGGGGGGTGGTAGTTACAATAATAATCGAGAATAGTGTCGAATTCATAGTTTTCGGGGTCGCTGAGTTGAAAAGTGATACTCTAGAATTTTTTTAAAATCCAGCCCCCTTTTAGGTTGGGAGCAAAGGGTGGGGGGGTGGGGTGAGATATAGAAATAATTAAAAACAGTTTCGAATCCATAGATTTCAGGGTCTCTGAGATGAATAGTATTACTCCGGATTTTTTGCAAATCCAAGTGGGGAGCGAAGGGGGTGAGATATAAAATTAATCGAAAAACTACATATAAAAATATTATCTTCTTCTTCTTACTATATATAAAAATTGATGTATGTGTGTGCGTGGGTGTGTGGGTGTGGGTGTGTATATGACACATCTCCTCCTAAACCACTGGAGCAATTTCACCAAACGTGGTACACTTATCAATTAGTATCAGGAGACAAACCGCGTGAGGGTAAGACACCCCTAGCACCCTTTTGGCAGGGGGCGAGGGGAGTGGTATAAAAATAATCTTATAAATAAAGTTGTTCGTTTCTGTTTGTCTGTTTGTTTGTTTGTTTGTTTGTTTGTTTGTTTGTTTGTTTGTTTGTTTGTTTGTTTGTTTGTTTGTTTGTTTGGCTTAAGTGCGGCCAATATCCAGTATTCGGGAGATAGTAGGTTCGAACCCCACTGTCGGCAGCTCTGAAAATGGTTTTCCGTGGTTTCCCATTTTCACACCAGGCAAATGCTGGGGCTGTACCTTAATTAAGGCCACGGCCGATTCCTTCCAACTCCTATCCCTTCCCTGTCCCATCGTCGCCATAAGACCTATCTGTGTCGGTGCGACGTAAAGCAACTAGCAAAATAAAAAGAATAAAAATGTTTGTTTGTTCCACCATCACGTCGAAAGGGCTGGATAGATCTCAACCAAACTTCATATTTAGAGTATACTCACCCCGGGGAAGGTTTCGATATGCATATCATTTTAAAATCTTTGAAAAGACGGGGGTCTATAGGAAAACCACAACGGTCTTCCTCCATTTTCTCTTATACTATTGATTTTCTGCAAACTCTGTGGACCGTATGTGAAAGGTCTCTTCATCACAAACAACTTTCGTTGTGTTCATAATTTACCTTACTCTTCAAATGACGGAGAAATTTACTATTTTCTGCCGATACCATGCTCGGCATTGAGGGACCGACAGAGCGATAACGAATATATGGGTTACCATGGCAACGTCTCTGACTGCTTGCCAGCAGGGAAGTAACGTATTGTCATTTTCCTCATCATTCCTTTAAATTCGTGGTTGTTCCTTGGGTAGAAAGCAAGAGAGTCGTCAATCGGCCATTCTGCGGGATATTGGCGGAATATCATTGGAGGTTATAACCGTCCTCGAATAGCATAAGTAATAACACAAATATTCATCTTCTTATCTGATTACCTAAGAATCCCTGCGCCTAAATTTCTCTCCGATTACCGCTTTCTTATATCCATAACTCACTCCGGCATAATTTATTGAGGAGCATTTGATTTTCCAATACATTCACTTGGTATTTATATATTTGTCGTCATCCGAATGTCCTCTGTTATAATCTATTTTCTATTAATTTCAACTTACTAAACTGTATTACTTTCTTCCTTAATTACCACGTATGTATGCGAGTGCTAATCCCGAATGCTGTACACTCTTTCCTTTGAGGAAATATTCTAAGCTATGCAAATGTATAACTTCTGGCCCAGGAAAATTCCGAAATATGGATGCAATTTTAACGGCGGTGCAGACTTTCGTTTCGGGGTAATTGGTGGCTAATCAGTAAGTCGTATCAAAAGTCACAAAGCAAATTGCGTTTCATTTTGGAGAGATCTACAACTTTTGTCCTGTGACTTTTCGTCGTATTTCTATCCCTAATACATTAAACACAAGTTGATTTTGTACTTTTACACGTATATGTTATCATTTGGCACACTTATAGGAAAGGTAGAATCATGACATTCGGCACGCACATTGACATGACCATTGGCAATGTTATAGCCAAATTTTATGATTCTAGCTGTCACATGAGAATCAAAAATATAAAGTAGCATTCAAAAACTGTACAAGATTTCACCCCATTCAATGACTCTAACTCAATCTAACCCATAAATAAAGGAGATACGAGAAGATGTCATAGGACCAACCATGTAGAGCACTGAAAGGGGCGTCTGATGGTGAAGTCCGTTTGTAGATACGTCGTACAGTTGCAAAGCAGTAACTATCGAAATAAAGGTCTACACTTCTAGAGTATGTCTGTACATTGACAATTTTGGCGAAATTTCCGTACAGTTATCCGTTTCAGGTGTAATAATGACCATCTGCATATATTCTGTTTTGGTGTCTGTCTGTTTGTTTGTTTGTCTGTTTGTCTAAAACTTGGAAACTACTGGATATATTTCCACCAAACTTGATATTTAGAATCCATCTGTCCTTTGGTAGGTTTTAGGGAAAGTATTGTTTCTGAATCCCTGAATTGACTGGGGGATTATACGAAACCGAAACCGTCATTTTGCAACCAAACTTAATGTAAATTTAGCTGCCGTAATGGAAATTCATTTCTAGGCCTTTTTCCTCATGTGCATCATTTCAATACGAGGATTAATAAGGGAGATATCATTAACGGACCGTTTTCCGGTACAAGTCCCACCGGACTTAACTCAAGAGCGGGTGCGTGTAAAGCGTATGTTTTACAACTTGAAAACTACTGAAGATATTTGAGTCAAACTTTATATTAACATCCACCTGTCCAACGGTAGGTGTTAATCGTCAATAACATTTCATGTTCCCGGAATGGACTGGCGGTTTATAGGGAACCGAAATGGTGATTTTACTCTTCCAGAATATATACAGTACAAGACCAACCTGACTGGAAATCGACCAAACATGATGGAATTCCATCTCTAAAACTTTTTTTCATGTGCATTTTTTCGACAGGAGGATTAATAAGGGAGATATCATAAACGGTCCGTTTTTCCGGTTAAGTCCAGCGGATATAGCCCAAAAGGTGTTGTACGTGGAGCAGGTTCCTTATTTATCTATGTAAATAAAATCGTAACTACTGTGTGCCTGTACATAGACTATTTTGTCGAAATTTTCGTACAGCTACACGCTTAAGGGGTAATAATGATCATCTGCATATTTTTTGGTTTAGTATCTTGAAAGTTCTACTTTTTACACTTCTCACTGAAAACCCAGATTGCGGCATAATCTGCCAGTCGAGAAAGAAAACTGAAATTTGGCAAAATTTTACGACTTAGCCTGTAACGGGCGGAAAACTTCCAAGAGCTTTAAATTTTTCCCTTTCTATCCCGAAGAATATCGAAATATGGAGGCAATTTTAATGATGGTGCAGACCTTCGGGAAGTATCATCACATAACGGATGGCACAATCCCCGTTCAATTTCGAGTGATCTACAACCTTGGTCGTACGACTTTTTGTCGTATTTATATCCATTTTACGTTTGACTTTTCTCTATTTCTCGATCTTAAGTAAAGTAGTACTTTTCACATACATAATTCATACCTTCCATCACTTAGAGGAAAGATAGAATCATCATACTCTACACGAAAATTGGTCCACCCAGTAGCCATATGTGAGCCAAATGCTATGTATGTAGCTGTCACTTAATTATCCGAAAAGCAATGCAATGTGAGATAATCTTACACAAATTTTACCCAAGTTTCTAACTCAATCTGACCCATGAATAGATGAGATATCATATGACCAGCAATTTAGGCCGCTAAATCCGGCGTCTTATGGTACAATCTTTTCTCGATATGATGTACCGTTTAGAAGCAGTTAATCTGTAAATGAAGGTCTGCAATATTGTAAACAAGCACATACTTTCGTATGTCGAACTATATATATTCACTGATGTCGATTTTGTAGCGATCGAGAAAGGGTGTGTCTGCTATTGTAATCAGTACTCCGCACACCGACTATGACTGGCAGTAGGAATGGAGTCCTTCTCCAATTCCTGTGTAACTGGCATTAATGAGGCAGGCCTACCATTGTAATGAATAATTCACTTCTCGATTTGACTTTCAGAAGGCAAGGGAGCATGCAGCATACAGTCTTTGGCTGTAGGCAAGCGTTCCCGCAGTTATAAACAGATGTACCCATCTAAAATGTGACTGGCATTAGGCATACTGGCCTGCTATTTTGATGGAAACTCATCAACTTGGTGTGACTGGCAGGAAGCTGGCTGGCAGTTGGAAAAGGGGCCTATCATTATAATGATAACTGCACAACTCAATTTTGACTGGTTGTAGGGAAGTTTCCTGCCATTATAATAAAAACTCTTCAATTTGTAATATGTCTGGAGGTAGGAAAGGGGGCCTGCAATTGTAACGGAAACTCCCCAAATAGATTGTGACCGCGCAGTAGGCAATGGGGCCTGCAATTATAATGTAAACTTCCCAACTCGATTGTGAATCGCAGTAGGGAAGTGAGCCTGTCGTTATCATCACAAATCCGTAACAAGCACTTTACACTGGAAACAACGTATGGGGACCTCTGCATATTGTTTCTCGGATAACGCTAAGAGACATGCTATTTTAAAACAATCTTATTTACTGCATGTACAGTATTTACTTCAATATTCGTATACAATGCAGAATACCGTAGCGAAGCACGGGTACATTTGCTAGTTTGAAAATAATTAAGGAAAGAGTAGGTAAAGAATTGATAAAGAATCTTCCGCTTGAGCAACTGACTTGATTGATTGATTGATTGATTGATTGATTGATTGATTGATTGATTGATTGATTGATTGATTGATTGATTGATTGATTGATTGATTGATTGATTGATTGATTGATTGATTGATTGATTGATTGATTGATTGATTGATTGATTGATTGATTGAACTGTACCTGGATCTTCGCTGTATGAATCTTGTTTTCCGACAAAGGACTACAGTTAAGTACATCAGAGCAAATAAAGTAGGACTAAGAATATTATCGTTTGCAATGTAGTTACTTGCTTGCGGCATTATCTGAACAGTAGTGTTAAAGTGAAACGTCATAATTTGGAATTGTTTTAAAAGTCTGTCGTGCCTGAGGCCCACTAATAAGTAGGGCTCGGAAGTTGAAGACATATCAATAGCCAAATAAACGATCTGTAAAAAGACATATTTATATCCAAAAAGGACCTAAAAACTGCGAAACCGGTCGTAAAATGCAATCCAAATTCATTCATAATTTTAGCTTTCATTACATATCTAATGAAGGAATATCATGTTTTAAAATGCAGAATTCTATTGGTAGACACATACAGTGCAAAACTATATGAGTGAAATACTTCTTCTTTCAGAAACAAGTTATACATTTGTAGATTAACATAATGTAAACAAAGAAATTCCATCTTTATTAAAAACGTACTTGCATAATTTAGAATAAAATGTTTTTCCACATAGAATGAATCCAGTGAACACGCAATGGACATCCTAGAGAAAGAAATTGAATTTTTTTTTTTTGCTATTGGCTTTACGTCGCACCGACACAGATAGGTCTTATGGCGACGATGGGAAAGGAAAAGGCTAGGACTGGGAAGGAAGCGGCCGTGGCCTTAATTAAGGTACAGCCCCAGCATTTGCCTGGTGTGAAAATGGGAAACCACGGAAAACCATTTTCAGGGCTGCCGACAGTGGGGTTCGAACCACCTATCTCCCGAATACTGGATACTGGCCGCACTTAAGCGACTGCAGCTATCGAGCTCGGTGAACCACACCGTTACCTCAGTTGGCTTTGCAGTCATCTCGACGTTCTTAGGTGTGAAGGATCGTCGATTTTCAGACAGCACGTTGCGAAACATCGAGAAACTTCTCTTCTCATCAACGGATGCTGAATGTGAAGCAAATGAGAACTTTCTCTTCAAAATTTTCCCCTTTCACTTACTTTGCACACTCATACACAAACATTGAACCGGTAGTCTGTAAGATCTTTGTGTGAAATGTAAACATTACTTTAGCGTAACAAAACCACAATTTCCATAACATGCGCAGAAAAATTTTAAATGGCAAGTCCCCCGGCTGAGGCAGTTCTCGACAGACAGTAGATTGAGTTTGTTGAGAAACTGGTGCGGAGCCTCGTCGCGTCCTATTTCCATATCATACAATATGCTGAGCAGCGTGCCATTTGAAGTGCGTATAGCACACACATGCAAGGCGAGAGACGTGTGTGCCTACGTGTCGCGGCAGTACAGGAACAACCCGCCACCACTTTACGCGGGTGGAAGAATCAGTAGCAATTATGTTCCCCAGCAGAAGAAACGTAAATCAGGATAATATTTCGACAGTGTGATCAACTATCGGCGCTACTTTGGGCTTGCTCCATTCTCCTTGCGGGTGAGGACGGTACAGTAAATTGCTGTGTGAGTTCCCAAGCTGCGTGCAGTGGTCACTACCGGTCCTCTATCTGAGCCTGGCACTGCTTCCACTTATTTGGTCCAAGCACATAATTTTCAACCTTAATGACTCATCTTTGTTCGTCAACCCTCATTTTCTTGCGACCTCGTCGGCATTAGGTTTACGAGGCCATTTTCTTTTTCATTTTCACGCTCTTCGTGGTTCTCTCTTTATTTTTCGTTCTACCCTGGTCCAGTCCAATACAACCTTTCTTCTTCTGCTTCATTACATCAAAAGAGGTGCCTAGCATCATGAAGTAAGTTCTATTATTTTCGTATTTCCAATACCAGAGTTGAGATCGAACTCTTGCCGCGATATTAGAAGCGTTGGGTCTCATGACTGGACGGGTAGAGCAAAAGAGGCCTAATAATAGCCAACAAATCTTAAACATATATTCGTAGCAATATTTTTAAAAACAGGAAATGAATTAAAGTTAGAAGACAAAGAAAAAGATGTCAATATAAGAATAACAAATTTTAGTCCGAGAACTTGGGTTTATTCTTTTGTATATAGGCTACTATATATGTGTATTTATTTATTTATTTATTTATTTATTTATTTATTTATTTATTTAATTTATTTATTTATTTATTTATTTATTTATTTATTTATCTATATTTACTTATTTATTTTCTAATTCCATAAAGTTACAAAGTTAGGGTCCCTGGCTCCTTTTACGCTAGATCAAATAGAATTTTTGAGATTCTTAATGTATTAAATTTCAATTATATGATAATTATTTATACATTAATTAATGAAAATAACTTATAAATTAGAAAAGGAGTAAGCAGTAATGCAACCATTAAAATAATAATTAATGAAAATTATACGTTAAATATTGAGTTACATGTAGTAATATTATAAAAATATCAATATTAAATGAATAATATCTACGTTAGAACTAGCTGCAGGTAAAACTCATAAACTATTGAATATTTGCCTAAAGACATGAAGAACTGAATGTGACTATGTCACAGTTTCAATTCTTAGGAACCAATGCATCGAAACATCGATAGGATAATTTGAGACACATTTAATTTGATTTCATGCACACATCATTCGTTCATACATTCATTCAAGCTAACTGTATATAGGCTACTGTGGAAAAATTTACAAAGTAATGAAAAAATCTCTTAAATAAAATTCAAGGTTGCTGCAATATCTATATAAATAAAGTTGTAGAGGGTCCACTGTCTGTAATTTCATTTGATTCGCTAATTCTTCAGATTTCTGTCAGTGGTTTTTTAGCTTTCGTGTGTCCGGCTCCATGGCTAAATGGTTACCGTGCTGGCCTTTGGCCACATGGGTCCCGGGTTCGATTCCCGGCAGGGTCGGGTATTTTAACCTTAATTGGTTAATTTCGCCGACACGGGGGCTGGGTGTATGTGTCGTCTTCATCATCATTTCATCCTCATCGTGACGCGCAGGTCGCCTACGGGAGTCAAATCAAAAGACCTGCATCTGGCGAGCCGAACTTGTCCTCGGACACTCCCGGCACTAAAAGCCATACGCCATTTCCATTTTTTTTAGCTTTCGTGTCTCTTTATCCGGCTGTCCCACCATCACGGCGAAACGGCTGGATAGATCTCGACCAAATTTCATATTTAGAGTATACTCATCCAGGAGCAGATGTATGTATATCATTTAAAATGACTGATTATAGTGGGGATTTGTACGAAAAACTGAATATGGCAACGTCTCTGGCTGTTTGCTAGCAGGAAATTAATGTAATGCTATTTTCGGCATTATTCCTCAAAACTCGTGTTTGTTCATTGGGTAGAAGCGAGAGAGACATCAAACTGCCATTCTCCCGGGTATTTAACGAATACCGTTGGGGATTACAATCTTCTTCGAATAACACTAAGGGAGGCTATTCATATTTCAACAGTACTGTGGACTCTAGGCCATTATATCACACAGTAACGTTATTTATAGCATTCTACTGTATTTCTCTTCTACTTCAATTCTCTAATTTTATTTCTTGCCGTTTTTGGCTTAAGTAGTAACAACAAAAGTCATATTCGTATCTAAGAATCCCTGCGCCTAAATTTGTCATCTGTTACCGCTCTCTGAAATCCGTAACTCATATCATTAAAATTTCGTGAGGGACATTTCATCCACCTGGTGCCCTGTCCGGCCGTCCTCAGTTATTATCCTAGCTTCAATTTATGTCAACTTCCTTAACTCTATTACTTCCTTCCTTAATTTGCCCGTTATAGGCGAGTGCTAATCCAGAAAACTGGACTCTCTTTTCTTTGAGGAAAAATTCCAAGATGTTCAATTGTGCAACATTTTGACCCCAAAATTATTATCTTAGTTTCAGTGTAATTGAAGGTTAAATGGTAAGTCTTATCACAAAACTGACAGCATAATCACCTCTGAATTTGGGGAGATCTACAACTTTGGTCCCATGACGTTTTGTCGTATCCCGATCCCGTATATATTAGGTAAAGCCACAGTTCCAACTCTCCTGGCATTGGCAACAGGGACCTGTCTCTATAATAAAAACTCCCTATCTCCATTGTGAATAGCATTAGGCATGTGAGCCTACCAGTATATTAGAAACTCTCGAACTGAATTGTGAATGGCAGTAGGAAACGTGGCTTGCCATTATCATCAAAACTTCCCAATGCACAAATTTCATCAGAAACAACGTATGCCCACCCATGGTGTTTCTCGGATTAATGGACATGCAATGTAATAAAATCCTACTCACTGCGTGTACAGTGATTTACGTAGAAATCCGCATGCAATGTATAATACCGTAGCGAAACACGGGTACATTTGCTGGTTCTAAAATAAACATGAAGTTACCTAATTCCGGTAACTTATTTGCCAGCTTTTCTACACCCTCTCAATACCAAACAAAAACGCTACACTTACAAATAGTGTATTCATACGACAGCACTGAAAAAAGTTTACTTGATAAACCACTAATGTTATTCATGGTAATTCACTGCTCTTCAACGAGCAGCTTAAACACGTAATGACAAAATCAGCGAAGGAAGCTGTGAAGGAAGAATTGATATATTCATCCCGTGAAGCTACTTACTTCTATTTACAGTTAAATTTGTACTAGTAGGACTAACAATAACTCTCTCTCATTGACAAACAACTCCTGCAAATTTGAGGAAATATTCTGACAGGGTTGAAAGCCCGGAGAGTGATTTGACTTTGCTACCTGACTCAACAACTTGTTCTAGCACGAATGGCCGTCTAAAGACAGCATAGGGTTTTCTTTCACTGATATTCTATCGGCACAAGGCAGATTCCAACCGTGCCAGCCTGTTTATAGTACGCCGAGAATAGGAAGTGAGGTTGAAACCATAAAATGGATGTGTTTGGCAGGACATTTTTTATATTCTCATTTGAAGTAGAGGTGCGACAAACTTTATAAGGATTATTAACGTTGCGCTGCTGCAGTACAGCTGAAACTACCATTGGTACGCACTGTAGGAAAAGAAAACATTCTTTCGTATCACTCTTGCGCTGGATATGTGTCTATGATCAATAATTTCTATCAACATATTTCCTGTGAATAACTACCACTCGGTAGATGTGGTAAGTGTAAATCAGTTACGACATTAACACCGCAAATTCCGCCTCCGTAGCGCTACGGTCTGTGTTGTTGGCTGCCGTCCTCAGGGCCCGGGTTCTATTCCCGGTATTTCCAGAAATTTAACAATAGCGGGAGGGCGTGTATGTGGTTGAAATGGTACATATTGCTCACCTCCAATGAGGGTGTACCTGAAAATGAGCTGCACCACCTCGGGATGAGGACATGAGATTTTTTCCGACTCGTTGGCTGAATAGTCAGAGTACTGGCCTTCGGTTCAGAGGTTCCCGCGTTCGATTCCCGGCCAGGTCGGTAATTATAACGTTCATTGCTTAATTCCGATGTCTCCGGGGCTGGGTGTTTGTGTTGTCCCCAACATCCCTGCAAATCACACACCACACATAACACTACCCTCCACCACAATAACACCCAGTTACCTACACATGGCAGATACCGCTCACCCTTATCGGAGGGTCCACCTTACAAGGACTGCACCCATCTAGAAATAGACACATGAAATAATAATAATAATTATTATTAACACCACAATTAAATAGTAAACAATGTATTTCAGAGATTCATAATACAGTACATTATGTTAAGTTTTCAGCCCAAGGATTTGCAGGTGTGGTTGGGCGATATTTTAAAAATTGCGTTTGAATTTAGTGAAATCATTATCTTGGAAAGTGCATATTTCATTCTTTTTAGAAGATCACCTTAATGCAGCTAATGCAGTGAGCTCGCAGTTGCGATTAACAGTACTCTGTAAGAAGGAAGTCAGCTCCCGGACGAAACTATCTTTACATCTGTCTGTTTTCAGACCAACTTTGCTTTACGTGACTGAAAGCTGGGTGGACTCAGAATATGTTATTCATAATCTATAAGTAACAGTCACGAAACTAGCGAGAATTATTGCTGGTACAAACAGGAGGGGACAATGGCAGGAGGGTACTCGGGATGAGGAAATAAAGGCTAAGTTAGTAATGAACTCGATGGATAAAGCTGTATGCATAAACCGGCTTCGGTGGTGGGGTCATGTGAGGCGAATGGAAGAGGAAAGGTTCCCTAGGAGAAGCATGGACTCTGTTGTGGAGGGTAAGAGAAGTAGAGGGTGACCAAGACGAAGATGTTTAGACTAACGATTTAAAGATAACAGGTATAGAACAAAATATGGCCACAGCACTAATTGAAAGTACCGGGTTGTGGCGACATTTAGTAAATTCACAAAGGCTTGCAGACTGAACACTGAAAGGCATAACAGTCTACTGTATAATGAAGATGTACTTACGGATGGGGTTAAACATTTTCTGTTCTATCAAAAGTTCAGTGTCGAAGATGGTTACTGCTCTTTGATGCAGGTGTGGATTATCTCATGTAGAATTCATAAAGATGGATGGAAATAAATGTATGTTTCTTCGTGGCAGCTGTTATCTGGTTTTATGCATAGAGTAATACAAACACGGACAGAAGTAGCAAAATACACAGTGCACGACAAGCACAATAACTGTGTATCTTGACTCTTCTTTCTTCGTTATGCCCATTGAAAGAGCGAGTTTGAACTTGGCCTGAAGGTTTTCGCCTTCTTATCCTCCCAAAATCTCTTGCGTTCTGTGGACTATTTCCTACTAGTTCCCATTTAGGTTCCTCCGCGAATTTGACTTGACTTTTATTGTACTAAGGGCTCCACGATCTCCTATGATGTCGCCCGTGATATTCATTTCTTCGAAGTCCACTTTAGTTTCTTCTAGCCAGTTTATTTCGACCTTCTTTAAGTTGATTATTATAAATAATCTTTTGGTGAGTCATTTCCTTCTAATGTTCATTTCTTAATGATTTTTTGTTATTGATGTAACCTACCCTACGCTCACGCATAACGATTGTCCAAGTAACGTAGACTACAGAACATGAAAAACTCAGCTGCGATATTTGATAATTAATTCGCAGAACCTACCACAAGGGATGTCTCGGTGTGAGGATCGAAGGATAGACTGCCAGCTGCTGTCAGCCAACATGTGTGACGCGGGTCGATGCATGTCTAGACGTGATTGGCTGGGAAGGGCATATGTTACGCTACACCCAGTGTCTCAAGTCTTCCGAGACCATTCACGAAGAAAGTTAAATATTGGCAAATAGAAGGAAACTCCTAGGTAACAAGAGTGTGTTTAAACTCCGTCAGAGCTGGCCTCGGGCACGAAATAAAAAGCCAAATACTTTTCAAGCTGTTCAGCTGTTAAAACTGTTAAGATCACCGCCGGCGTATTATTACTGGCTTCTCTCTGGAAGAAGCTTAATCTTAGAAATTTCTTACTTATGAATGCTTTATCCTCCAACTTTTCTTCACTTTTCGCCCAGAAAAATATCGCTCATCTATAGTCCACCCAAGTATCATGTAATTTATATGATGAGCAATGTATATCACAACTAAGTTGACCTTACTGAGTTATTTGAACCTTTCTCAACGTACAAGATGATGGTCTCTTAGCAAAGGTGACAACAATCTACAGTATCGATCAAGAGATTAATACCACATTTGAATACCATGAAATGTCACCTAGAATCTAAGCATTCGCCGTAAAAAATCTGTGATTTCTGTTCTTTGAAGAGCATCATCATCATCATCATTGGTTCCTTCCGCACGAAGCACACAGAGCAGCAAGCTTCCAACAGTGAGTCCTGTTCGAAATGGCGTTCACGACATCGCCCTACCTGATGTTAACCGTCCGCAGGTCTTCTTTGAACGTTTAAAACTATGTTTAGTGTCGTCTGTCTGACTTCCGTTCTCCTCCTGTTGGCTCCGATCGCATAGCGTTCTTCGAGTGTCGGCTGTCTGGTAAGCGAAGAATATGGCCTGCTAGAAGCATTCTACTTTCTGCCACAATATCCTATAGTTTCCTGCAGACTTGTGCCGTAACATGTCCTCATTAATGATTCGGTTGCGCCAAGTGACATACAACAGTTTTCGTAAACACGCTGAGCTTCCGTGTTATGTTTCACTGGCATAGACCACTATTGATATGATGAGTGTTTTATAAAGTGTAAGTTTCGTCTCCTCACCAACCATTGCTGGGGCTTTGGCAATTCTGTATCTGACGTCTACCTCTTGCGATAACACGGTACCGGGGTAAGTGAATTGTTTCATTTCTTCGATTGGCTTCTACCTAACGGCGATCGTTGTGATAGTACTATGATTACCAATCAGCATGGTTTTAGCTTAGCAAAACTAACACGTAGTTCAACATTTGCAGCCTCGGTGTCACACCTTGTACAGAGGTACTGGTGAACAAGTTCACTGTGGCCATTCAGCGATATTCCAGCGCTTAGCATTCAGCGCCATCTGTGAATATTTGCACCTAATTGCATGAGTATCGTCAGTTCCGTTCATGTTTGTCAGTTAACGAGTTTCTAAGTATTAGAGGAGCCTGTAGCATTTTTTAAAGCCATAGGTGCTGTTGGTTATGGATTTCCTGTCAGCTGTGGATTCATATGCATTACAACGTAATTTATGCATGTACTAAAATACAGCAATAACTGCAGTATTGCTCTTCTATGTATAAGGCTGGTTATCCAAATATCAACTGCTGAAGCAGAATACTTTTAACTCAGGCGAGCTCGAAATGCATTAAACAGGTTTGCCAACGTTGGCGCATTACCCACAGATGCTGAATAACATGACAGATAAAGGGTAAAGATAGGTTAGAGCTACAAAATATTGTTCTGGACTGGCTAGATCCTGCTAGTGACAAGGCATGAACAAAATGGTGGCATTAGTTTTTTTTGCTAGTCGTTTTACGTCGCACCGACACAGGTAGGTCTTACGGCGACGATGGGACAGGAAAGGGCTGGGAGTGGGAAGGAAGCGCCCGTGGCCTTAATTAAGGTACAGCCCCAGAATTTGCCTGGTGTGAAAATGGGAAACCACGGAAAACCATTTTCAGGGCTGCCGACAGTGGGGTTCGAACCTACTATCTCCCGGATACTGGATACTGGCCGCACCTAAGCGACTGCAGCTATCGAGCTCGGTATTACTTAGTTTTGAGGCTGTTTCTGTTTTCATTCGTCTATGCAAGTAAGGATACTTGTTGGGACGGGTAGATTGTATCGTACTAAACATTCAAGGAAGGATCTCTCTTCTGTGCTACTTCAGGTCTCGTAAAACAGAATTTCTCTACGATTCCAACAATGGAACCAAATACCAAAACGCCTCGAAAAAAATACATTGTCAAGGACTTCTAATAATATCGATTGTCAACAACAACGCATTGTAAAGACATGGCAAGGCGAACGGAATTTTTACAAATTCATTTTTTGATTGTTGTACCGATTTGAATATCAATACACGATATTATGCGTTGCTTCAAACAAAATAATAAAACTGTGTTTATGCATGTATATTCACCATAAAACTTAATCAATCGCTTTACTTCTTATGGGCATATTATATCTAGAAAGTAACAAAACATGCCAAATCTGTCCTTTAATTATCACTAATCGGAGACAAAACAGAAGTGGTCCAACACATCGAAAAGATAAGTTATCGGCAAAATAAAGAGAAGGCCAAGGAAGGACGTGAAAATGGAAGATAATAATGATGTGCTTATTAAGAGCCAAAAGGGAACGAATTAGAAAAGTAAAGGAGAGGTGGGTAACACCGAAATAATAAGACATTTCAAGAAGAGATCAAGCAAGGATGCAAGATGTAAGTGGGATACTGATAACGGGCCAGAATGGAATTCAAAATTATGACAAAGATACATATGTATTGTACAAAGAAAAACAAGTTGATTGAAATTTTATGGAAAATGTTCCGACCTCCGATTCTCAGAACGGTATTCGATAGAGCTCTCAAGGATTTTAAAGACAACAAAGCTCAAGAAATGATAACATTCCAGGAAATAATTCTTAATTTACTGCGGTAAAAACAAATAGACTTTTCTCTGTGGTAAACGAAACATACACCAAAAAAGGAATATATCGCAGTAACGCACATGACATGCATGCCCAAGGCAAACACAGCTTGTAAACATGAAGATTACATAACTCCCAGTTCACGCTTGCAAATTATAAACCAGGTATCTTCGTCATCGTACGGAAAAGACCCATTTGTATTTCGGGGGAATCAGGTGACTCGGGAAACTACACTGAGCCTGCGAGTATTTATAGAGAAAACTGCGATACTGAACATAAATTGCTGTAGTATTTACTGACAATTAAAATGCATTTGATAACGTGGACGACATAATATAGAAAATGCTCAGAGATGTTAGGATGAACTGCTGAGACAGAAGAATAATGCTTCGGGAAAAGAGAATTTTCAGGCGAAGGTTGCAGAGTCTTACACAGAAGTGTGACCTATGTCCACTGCTGTTCAACATATACATTGAGCAATCTATGAAGGAGTTGTCCGAATCCTGCACAAATGGCGTACTGGAGAATGTACAATGCTGGTACCGTACTGTATTGACTGGAAATAATAAAGAGCGACCAGAAGACAAACTTCACCATATGTTTAATGTTCTTAGGAAATAATGTCGCCTCAAAATAAATAGAAAGGAGACTAATCACTACTTCCATGAATCTGGGGAGGTGTATAACATCAGATGAGAGAAGCGCAGTTGACATAAAAAGTGAGAAAGCTCAAGCCAATGAGGTATTTTTAAGAAAGGAATCCTTTTAACATACAGTGACGAAAACATTTGCAAAATCTTTTTATGTGGAACATTGGAACAAATGCTAGAGAGACGTGAACTCGAGATATGGCGCTGGAGAGGAATGATGAAGATATCCTGGACAGAGAGAATGACAAATAAAGGAAGGAAATAAAGGATGGAGACAGTCCTTACAAGGCAGAAGTGACTTCGTGGTGTTAATAACATTGGCACAATCATCGGTCGTCGGCTGCGGAGGTTCATCCTCAGGAGTGTTCGGACACACTTGTATTCTACCCAACATGAAAGTCTGATGTTAGTTCCGCCACAGTTCGCCGCCAGTCAGTCTGTCCAGCCTACGACGTCCGACATCTGTAATGAGGGGTGGCCGCCCGCACGTGGTTTGGCCACTTGTTGAGGACACTCCTCCAACACCGGACAAGTTGTGCAGTGCCGAGCCTCCGGGCCATCACAATCTGCCCTCGGTCAAACTCAGATAGATAGCGTGCCTTTTCCATTCTACACACGAACTGCACGCTCAGTGATACAACATGTATCGTGCGTGTGTCTGACTAGCAGTCATTCCTCGTCAGGTGACGCTGTTATGGCTTGGACGGGTTTATATTGATAGTAGGTAGGTGGTGATAATGTTCTGGCTGATCAGTGTATATTTTTAGACTAACATAACTTAAAAAGGCATTCACGTTTGTTAAAAGGAAGTTATTGCTGAATTTATAATAACATATTATCTACCTATAATTAATTCAGCGTACCCGCAGATGATATACTGCAGGAGAAAAATTAAACTTCTGTAATTGGAATCGCATTTGGCTCAATCACACTAGGGTTGCAGAAACAGGAATTCGGAAACTTTAACTCAGTTGGTCTTGGAGTATATGACAATAGTGATCTCCAGGTTCTTATGTGTAAAGGATCGTCTGCTTTCAGAGAGTACATTGCGAAACATTCAGAAACTTGTCTGCGTATCAACGGACGTTACGGGTTCATACGTAAAGCAAAGCACTCAACTCAAAAACACTCACATCAAGACTTTCTCCTTTCAATATTTCACTCACCTAGCACATAATTTGATACTCCTGATTTTTCTCAAGCACTAGTTTTATTATTCATTTGATTTCAATTTTCTCTTCTTTCAGATATGGTTTAAATGTGTGTGTTTATAAGAGAAAGGATGCTTAAGACGTGATGGATGAAATAATGATGATTCAAGTTGAAAATGGGCTGTAGTCGAAAGGAGGTGAAGTTGCAAACAAAAAAGAACGTTAAAACCTAAAAGAAGGACCAATAGGATATAAACGTTAAGACCTAAAAGAAGGACCAAGAAGATATAAACGTTAAGACCTAAAAGAAGGACCAATAAGATATAAACGTTAAGACCTAAAAGAAGGACCAATAAGGTATAAACGTTAAGACCTAAAAGAAGGACCAATAAGGTATAAACGTTAAGACCTAAAAGAAGGACCAATAAGGTATAAACGTTAAGACCTAAAAGAAGGACCAATAAGATATAAACGTTAAGACCTAAAAGAAGGACCAATAAGGTATAAACGTTAAGACCTAAAAGAAGGACCAATAAGATATAAACGTTAAGACCTAAAAGAAGGACCAATAAGATATAAACGTTAAGACCTAAAAGAAGGACCAATAAGATATAAACGTTAAGACCTAAAAGAAGGACCAATAAGGTATAAACGTTAAGACCTAAAAGAAGGATCAATAAGATATAAACGTTAAGACCTAAAAGAAGGACCAAGAAGATATAAACGTTAAGACCTAAAAGAAGGACCAATAAGATATAAACGTTAAGACCTAAAAGAAGGACCAATAAGATATAAACGTTAAGACCTAAAAGAAGGATCAATAAGATATAAACGTTAAGACCTAAAAGAAGGACCAAGAAGATATAAACGTTAAGACCTAAAAGAAGGACCAATAAGATATAAACGTTAAGACCTAAAAGAAGGACCAATAAGATATAAACGTTAAGACCTAAAAGAAGGACCAATAAGATATAAACGTTAAGACCTAAAAGAAGGACCAATAAGGCAAAAAACGCCAAAAAGGACAAATCTGCCACTTTCTGGCATGCAGTGACCCAGAATAAACATCGCCTACATTATACTGGCCCTCGTATATTAATAAGATACGTTAAAGCACTGTTGTTATTCCAACTACCCATCCTATCAATTAACATTGTAGGCGAAACAATCCTCAAGCGTTGAAAGCGGAAATAACGCCAACCCAAAATGACCACTGCGAATTTTGAAAGTGACACTGATCTAACCACTACACCGCCGGAAATTACTACAGAGGAGTTGAATGTGTCAGAAAGTGTAATGCAACAAAGTATAGGATCACATATGAAAAATTATATGCGCAGTTCATGGGCTGCAGAAAAATTGAGTTTTACGTCCCGCGTATTAAAGTTTCTTGCTTTGAAGTTAAAATCTCGAAACCACTGCGCTACTCCATGCATGCTATCCGTTGAACTAGTCGGGAACACTCATGGTCAGTATACATAACATGCCTCCCACCTGTTGTAACAGTCGAGAACCAGGTCACATGTCACCGTTTAATCACAAATAAAACAAAAAGGTATGGTGCAATATATTGTAATAGTTCAAACTTGGATGCTCAGTTGTTGTTGAACACAAACACTGCTATGCAATTTGCCTATACTCGCGTCTTAGTAAAAGCCATTATTCACTCGTTACATAATATAGGTCTACTACCGAAGCTTACCAGAAATTGGCCATTCTCCGTCACCTATTTCACATTAACCCTCAAGATACAAGTGAGGAGATTATTTCTAAATTTACTATGAAAGTAGAGTGATAACACTCTCTGTAAGTAGTATAATTGGACAGTTCTGGCGCCTCCGCCGCATCCTCCGCCGCCTCCTCCGCCGCCGCCGCCGCCCGCGGGAAATTTGAATTTTGGCGGGAAATTTGAATTTTGGCGGGAGATTTGAATTTGTAAACAAAGCCACGTGCTTTTTGACAGCTGTCATCGACAACAACGCATCGCTAACCTCACTGCTGCCATCTTGACGGGCCTAAACCTCACTAGTGCCAACTTAACCTAACTAGCATGAGGTAAACAAAGCCACGTGTTTTTTTGACAGCCACGTGCTTTTTGACAGACAACAACGCATCGCTAACCTCAGTACTGCCATCTTGACGGGCCTAAACCTCAGTAGTGCCAACTTAACCTCACTAGCGCGAGGTAAACAAATCCACGTGTTTTTTGACAGCCACGTGCTTTTGACAGATTTGTAAACAAAGCCACGTGCTTTTTGACAGACAACAACGCATCGCTAACCTCAGTACTGCCATCTTGACGGGCCTAAACCTCAGTAGTACCAACTTAACCTAACTAGCGCGAGATAAACAAAGCCACGTGCTTTTTGACAACCACGTGCTTTTTTGACAGCTGTCATCCGCCATCTTTAAACTACAGAGCACCGTGCTGCCCTCTTTCGTCACCTGTCATCGGCAGTGCTGCCATCTTGACGGGCCTAAACCTTAGTGCTACCAACTTAACCTCACTAGCTCGAGATAAACAAATCCACGTGCTTTTTGACAGCCACGTGCTTTTTTGATAGCTGTCATCCGCCATCTTTAATCTATAGAGCACAGTGCTGCCCTCCTTAGCTACTTACCTTTGAAATGTGGTGGCGGATAATTTGAAAAATGCTTTTCGACAAGCAGCCATCTTTAATCCAGAGAGAACAGTGCTGCCCTCTATGTGGTGGCGGCAAATTGAAAAATTCCACGTGCTCTTGTTTGAAAACAAACTCACGTGCTTTTTTGACAGCTGTCATCTGCCATCTTTAATCTATAGAGCACAGTGCTGCCCTCTTTAGTTTGAAATGTGGTGGTGGTAAATTCCACGTGCTCTTGTTTGGAAACAAAGCCATGTGCTTTTTTGACAGCTGTCATCCGCCATCTTTAATCAACAGAGCACTGTGCTGCGGGCAATTTCATCACCTGTCATCCGCCATCTTTAATCCACAGAACACCGTGCTGCCCTCTTTATGGCTACTACCTTAAGCACGTAGTAGCGGGCAATTTGAAAAGTTCTGTTAGCTATCATCCACCATCTTTAATCAAGAGAGCACCGTGCTGCCATTTTTAGCTAGATACCTTTGAAATATGGTGGCGGCAAATTGAAAAATTCCACGTGCTCTTGTTTGGAAACAAACTCACGTGCTTTTTCGACAGCTACCATCCGCCATCTTTAATCAACAGAGCATAGTGCTGCCCTCTTTAGTTTGAAATGTGGTGGCGGCAAATTCCACGTGCTCTTGTTTGGTAAACATAGCCATGTGCAGCTGTCATCCGCCATCTTTAATCCAGAGAGCACCGTGCTGCCCTCTTTATCGTAGTAGATGTAAATTCGTCACCTGTCATCCGCAGTGCTGCCATCTTTAGCTAGATACCTTTGAAATGTAGTGGCGGATAATTTAAAAAGAAAAATTCTACAGCAGCCCTCTCTCGACGCTAATTGCATAAGATGGCGGCTATACATGACTCCTTAAGGGTGCTTACGCAAGATGGCTGCTATACACAGGTTCTTATGAGACGCCCTTGGGATGCTTGCGCAAGATGGCAGTTATACATGGCTCCTTATGAGATGCCCTAGGGATGCTTGCGCAAGATAGCGGCTGCTCTTATGGGACGGCTTAAGGGTCCTTGCACAAGATGGCTTGAGACGTCCTAAGGATGCTTGCGCAAGATGGCGGACACAAGATGGCGGCTATACACAACTCCTTATGAGACGCTTTAAGGGTGCTTGCGCAAGATGGTTGCTACTCTTATGAAGAATGCTAGCTTAGAGGCTAACGTGTCGTGCTAGTTCGATTCATTAAATTTAGGGCTTAAATGCAAAATGTTAAATATCTCGAAAACGGTGCATCGTAGAGCAAAACGGACAAAATTTTTCTGCCCAATACCTCGGTTCGCAGTACGAGGAACATGATAGCATAAGTCTAATGATGAGATCGACGGTTCGGTTCCTACTTAGGCCCTTTGGCATTCACTCTGTTTTAGCTTGTATTGAAGCAAGTCTTCGTAACATGGTCAGGTCTAGCTATGGTAGAGAGTATAACGTGCCGTGCAGGTTCGATTCATTAAATTTAGGGCTTAAATGCAAAATGTTAAATATCTCGAAAACGGTGCATCGTAGAGCAAAACGGATAAAATTTTTCCACCTGATACCTAGGTTCGCAGTATGAGGAACAAGAAAACTATAGTCTAATGATGGGATCAACGGTTCCGTTCCTACTTAGGCCCTTTGGCATTTGCTCTGTTTTAGCTTGTATTGAAGCGAGTCTTCGTAACATGATCAGGTCTAGCTATGGTAGAGAGTATAACGTACCGTGCTGGCTCGATTCATTAAATTTGGAGGCTTAAATGCAAAATGTTAAATATATCGAAAACGATGCATCGTAGAGCAAAACGGACAAAAATTTTCCGCCTAATACGTAGGTTCGTAGTATCAGGAACAAGAAAAAACATAGTCTAATGATGAGATCAACGGTTCGATTCCTACTTAAGCCCTTTGGCATTGGCAGCTATCTATTTCTACAAGATGGTGGCTGCTCTTATGAGAAACAAGATGCCTTGAGACGTCCTAGGGATGCTTACGCAAGATGGCAGACACAAAATGGTGACTATACATAGCTCCTTATGAGACAGCCTAGGGGTGCTCGCACAAGATGGCAGCTACTCTTATGAAGAAAGCTAGCTTAGAGGCTACTGCGCAAGATAACAGCTGCTGTTATGCATGTGGTGGAGGGCGATTTGAAATTCTATGTGCTTAATCAACAGAGCACTCTGCTACCCTCTTTAGCTGATATGTGGTGGTGGATAATTTGAAAAATTCTTTTGACAGCTATCATCTTTAAACATTAAGGCCTTATCATTCTCCCCCTCCTCCTCCTCCTTCTCCACCTCCTCTTCCGCCTCTTATGTCAAGGCATAGCTTTATATCGAACAAGTTTTAACCTGCACCGCGAAGGCAAGCGTGTGCAGCGATAACATTATTGTGCATGTTTAGACTTTCGAAACATAAGAAGAGTAGAATCAAACGCTGTACTCCATACGACATGTGATCAGAACATAGATTGATGCGTTTCAGAAAACAAAATAAGTGATCAAGACTAGATTCGAACACTGTACTCAATACATCATGTGTTTAGAACATGTCAGGGGATAACCTTGTTCTAAGAAGATAAGATTGAAACATAACAAGACTAGAATAGAACACTGTAATCGATGTTGTTAACTTCAACATGTGATCAGAACATTGATTGATGTGTTCAGAACACAAAATAAGTGATCATGACTAGAATCGAACACTGTACTCGATACAACATGTGATCAGAACATTGATCGATGTGTTCAGAACACACAATAAGTGATCAAGACTAGAATCGAACACTGTACTCAATACAACATGTGTTTAGAACATGTTAGGGGGTACCCTTGTTCTAAGAAGATCAGAATGAAACATAACAATACTAGAATCGAACACTGTAATCGATGTTGTTAACCTCAACATATGATCAGAACATTGTTTGATGTGTTCAGAGCAAAAGTACAATTTTGATGATTTGCTTAGTGTAAAATCAAAAACTATGGAAACACACTGTGCACATATCGCGTAGCTAACTCGCTCAGTAAGCAATATTGCAAAACTACAACTTCAATGATTTGCATAGTGTAAAAAATAAAAAAACACACTGTACCCATACTGCGCAGCTAACTCGCTCGGTAAACGATATAGCCGAAGTATAACTTCAAATTATTTTCCTTCCATCATTCGTCTTGTGTGAAAATCAGTCGAACAAGTTATCGCATAAACATGGCTGAAAAAAAATCGTGATAGGGTATGGAACCCAGGGGTTACATCTTATCAGAAGGGCAAAAAGGATGAAAGGACTCTTCCTCCTCCTTACCGCACATTCCTTGTAGGGCTAATTGGCTGAAGGGCTAATGGGCAAAAGGGCTAATGGGCTAAAGGGCTAATGGGCAGAAGGGCTAATGGGCTAATGGGCTAAAGGGCTAAAGGGCTAAAGGAGCAACAACCTCATCGATCGCTATCAGCAAGAACGCTTGTACTTTGTTAAGTGTAGAAAATTAATCTTTATTGGTAAATGGTTTTATGTTCAGAACAAGGAATGGAACCTAGGGGTTACGTCTTACCTAATAAAATCCCTGAGGTGTGATGAGTTACGTTTTTCGAACTAGTGTTTGGAACACTGAACTTTTTCAAGATGGCAAGAGTGAGGTTAGCAATGTTCTGTTGTTGGATTTTAAATTCTACGCTATAACATGCATAAGGTGGCAGCCTTGAGGTTTACCGCCGTAAAGATGGCAAGAGTGAGGTCAGCAATGTTCTGTTGTTGGATTTTAAATTCCCCGCTATAACATGCATAAGATGGCAGCCTTGAGGTTTACCGCCGTAAAGATGGCAGCAGTGAGGTTAGCGACGTTCTATTGTCCTCCAAAGTGAGGTTAGGGTTCGTCAAGAAGACAGCTGTCAAAAAAGCACGTGGCTATATTTACCAAACAAGAGCACGTAGTCGTGACATGACGGTCACGTAATCAATCCTTAGCTCTACGTCGTTAAGAGCAGCATTAGGATTAGCCATGTTTAAAAATCTTGGGAACAGAGCAGCAGTATGAATAGCCATGTTTCAAAGCGCGTACACATCACCTATCGATTTTACATGCATCGATCCTCGTACTAAACTTCTTCCGCTAGATCATGCTGCTATCTTAGCATAACCTATACGTATGAACTTACAGTACAAAGAATAGCCATGTCTCAAAGCGTGTGCACATCACCTACCGATTTTACATGCATCGACTCTCATACTAAACTCCTTCCGCTAGATTGTGCTGCTATCTCAGCATAACCTATACGCATGAACTTAAACTACAAAGAATAGCTGAGTTCAAAGCGTGTACACATCACCTATCGATTTCGCATGCATCGACTCTCGTACTAAACTTCTTCCGCTAGATTGTACTGCTAACTTAACATAACCTATACCGGCGAACTTAAAGCACAACAAATAACGATGTTTAACAGCGTGTACACATCACCTATTGATTTTGCATGCATCGACTATTTTTTTCCGCCAGAGTGTACAACGATCGCATATGTGTATTGCTAACGTATGTGAATAAAGCTAAAGCACAAAGAATAGCTATATTCCAAAGCGCGTACACATCACCTATCGATTTTGTGTATCCCTAACCCATGTGCACGAACTTAAAGCACAAGGAAAAGCTATGTTTCAAAGCGTGTACACATCACCTATCGATGATGTATGCATCGACTATCGTACTAAACTTCTTCTACAACAGCGTGCAATCATCGCTTGTGTGTGCTGCAATCCTATCATAACCTATGTGCACGAACTTAAAGCACAAAGAATACCCAAGTTCAAAGCGTGTGCACATCACCTATCGATTTTACATGCATCGACTTTCGTATTAAACTTCTTCCACTAGAGCGTGCGACAACCTTAGGAGTATGCTGCTAACTTAGTATAACTTATACGTATGAACTTAAAGCATAAAGAATAGCGATCTATAAAAATCTTGTGAACATAGCAGCAGCAGTAAGAATAGCAATGTTTTAAAAGCGTGTACGCATTGCCTATCGATTATACATGCATCAACTAGAGTACTAAACTTCTCCCGCTAGGGTGTGCTGCTATCTTAGCATAACCTATGTGCATGGATTTAAAGCACGAAGAATAGTTAAGTTTCAAAGCGTGTACACAACACCTATCGATTTTGCATGCATCAGCTATTATACCAAACACATTCCGCTAGAATGTACAACGTTCACATGTGTTTGCACTGCTACTTTAGCATGACCTATGCGCACGAACTTAAAGCAAAAAGAATAGCGATGTTTAAAAATCTTGCGAACATAGTAGCAGTAAGAATAGTAAGGTTTAAAAGCGTGTACATATCACCTTTTGATAATGCATACATCAACTATCGTACTCATAACTTCTACGCGAGCGTTCGACCATAGCTTGTACGTGTGCTGCTATCTTAACATAACCTATGTACACGAACTTAAAACATAAAGAATAGTTATGTGTAAAAATCTTGTGAACATAGCAGAGTGTTAACTACGTAGGTGTAGACATTGAACTTTACATGCTGAATCAGCATACTACGTGACCGTGACGTCACGACTACGTGCTCTTGTTTGGTAAATATAGCCACGTGCTTTTTTGACAGCTGTCTTCTTGACGAACCCTAACCTCACTTTGGAGGACAATAGAACGTCGCTAACCTCACTGCTGCCATCTTTACGGCGGTAAACCTCAAGGCTGCCATCTTATGCATGTTATAGCGGGGAATTTAAAATCCAACAACAGAACATTGCTGACCTCACTCTTGCCATCTTTACGGCGGTAAACCTCAAGGCTGCCACCTTATGCATGTTATAGCGTAGAATTTAAAATCCAACAACAGAACATTGCTAACCTCACTCTTGCCATCTTGAAAAAGTTCAGTGTTCCAAACACTAGTTCGAAAAACGTAACTCATCACACCTCAGGGATTTTATTAGGTAAGACGTAACCCCTAGGTTCCATTCCTTGTTCTGAACATAAAACCATTTACCAATAAAGATTAATTTTCTACACTTAACAAAGTACAAGCGTTCTTGCTGATAGCGATCGATGAGGTTGTTGCTCCTTTAGCCCTTTAGCCCTTTAGCCCATTAGCCCATTAGCCCTTCTGCCCATTAGCCCTTTAGCCCATTAGCCCTTTTGCCCATTAGCCCTTCAGCCAATTAGCCCTACAAGGAATGTGCGGTAAGGAGGAGGAAGAGTCCTTTCATCCTTTTTGCCCTTCTGATAAGATGTAACCCCTGGGTTCCATACCCTATCACGATTTTTTTTCAGCCATGTTTATGCGATAACTTGTTCGACTGATTTTCACACAAGACGAATGATGGAAGGAAAATAATTTGAAGTTATACTTCGGCTATATCGTTTACCGAGCGAGTTAGCTGCGCAGTATGGGTACAGTGTGTTTTTGATTTTTTACACTATGCAAATCATTGAAGTTGTAGTTTTGCAATATTGCTTACTGAGCGAGTTAGCTACGCGATATGTGCACAGTGTGTTTCCATAGTTTTTGATTTTACACTAAGCAAATCATCAAAATTGTACTTTTGCTCTGAACACATCAAACAATGTTCTGATCATATGTTGAGGTTAACAACATCGATTACAGTGTTCGATTCTAGTATTGTTATGTTTCATTCTGATCTTCTTAGAACAAGGGTACCCCCTAACATGTTCTAAACACATGTTGTATTGAGTACAGTGTTCGATTCTAGTCTTGATCACTTATTGTGTGTTCTGAACACATCGATCAATGTTCTGATCACATGTTGTATCGAGTACAGTGTTCGATTCTAGTCATGATCACTTATTTTGTGTTCTGAACACATCAATCAATGTTCTGATCACATGTTGAAGTTAACAACATCGATTACAGTGTTCTATTCTAGTCTTGTTATGTTTCAATCTGATCTTCTTAGAACAAGGGTATCCCCTGACATATTCTAAACACATGATGTATTGAGTACAGTGTTCGAATCTAGTCTTGATCACTTATTTTGTTTTCTGAAACGCATCAATCTATGTTCTGATCACATGTCGTATGGAGTACAGCGTTTGATTCTACTCTTCTTATGTTTCGAAAGTCTAAACATGCACAATAATGTTATCGCTGCACACGCTTGCCTTCGCGATGCAGGTTAAAACTTGTTCGATATAAAGCTATGCCTTGACATAAGAGGCGGAGGAGGAGGTGGAGAAGGAGGAGGAGGAGGGGGAGAATGATAAGGCCTTAATGTTTAAAGATGATAGCTGTCAAAAGAATTTTTCAAATTATCCACCACCACATTTCAGCTAAAGAGGGTAGCAGGGTGCTCTGTTGATTAAGCACATAGAATTTCAAATTGCCCTCCACCACATGCATAACAGCAGCTGTTATCTTGCGCAGTAGCCTCTAAGCTAGCTTTCTTCATAAGAGTAGCTGCCATCTTGTGCGAGCACCCCTAGGCTGTCTCATAAGGAGCTATGTATAGTCACCATTTTGTGTCTGCCATCTTGCGTAAGCATCCCTAGGACGTCTCAAGGCATCTTGTTTCTCATAAGAGCAGCCACCATCTTGTAGAAATAGATAGCTGCCAATGCCAAAGGGCTTAAGTAGGAATCGAACCGTTGATCTCATCATTAGACTATGTTTTTTCTTGTTCCTGATACTACGAACCTACGTATTAGGCGGAAAATTTTTGTCCGTTTTGCTCTACGATGCATCGTTTTCGATATATTTAACATTTTGCATTTAAGCCTCCAAATTTAATGAATCGAGCCAGCACGGTACGTTATACTCTCTACCATAGCTAGACCTGATCATGTTACGAAGACTCGCTTCAATACAAGCTAAAACAGAGCAAATGCCAAAGGGCCTAAGTAGGAACGGAACCGTTGATCCCATAATTAGACTATAGTTTTCTTGTTCCTCATACTGCGAACCTAGGTATCAGGTGGAAAAATGTTGTCCGTTTTGCTCTACGATGCACCGTTTTCGAGATATTTAACATTTTGCATTTAAGCCCTAAATTTAATGAATCGAACCTGCACGGCACGTTATACTCTCTACCATAGCTAGACCTGATCATGTTACGAAGACTTGCTTCAATACAAGCTAAAACAGAGTGAATGCCAAAGGGCCTAAGTAGGAACCGAACCGTCGATCTCATCATTAGACTTATGCTATCATGTTCCTCGTACTGCGAACCGAGGTATTGGGCAGAAAAATTTTGTCCGTTTTGCTCTACGATGCACCGTTTTCGAGATATTTAACATTTTGCATTTAAGCCCTAAATTTAATGAATCGAACAAGCACGACACGTTAGCCTCTAAGCTAGCATTCTTCATAAGAGTAGCAGCCATCTTGCGCAAGCACCCTTAAAGCGTCTCATAAGGAGTTGTGTATAGCCGCCATCTTGTGTCCGCCATCTTGCGCAAGCATCCTTAGGACGTCTCAAGCCATCTTGTGCAAGGACCCTTAAGCCGTCCCATAAGAGCAGCCGCTATCTTGCGCAAGCATCCCTAGGGCATCTCATAAGGAGCCATGTATAACTGCCATCTTGCGCAAGCATCCCAAGGGCGTCTCATAAGAACCTGTGTATAGCAGCCATCTTGCGTAAGCACCCTTAAGGAGTCATGTATAGCCGCCATCTTATGCAATTAGCGTCGAGAGAGGGCTGCTGTAGAATTTTTCTTTTTAAATTATCCGCCACTACATTTCAAAGGTATCTAGCTAAAGATGGCAGCACTGCGGATGACAGGTGACGAATTTACATCTACTACGATAAAGAGGGCAGCACGGTGCTCTCTGGATAAAAGATGGCGGATGACAGCTGCACATGGCTATGTTTACCAAACAAGAGCACGTGGAATTTGCCGCCACCACATTTCAAACTAAAGAGGGCAGCACTATGCTCTGTTGATTAAAGATGGCGGATGGTAGCTGTCGAAAAAGCACGTGAGTTTGTTTCCAAACAAGAGCACGTGGAATTTTTCAATTTGCCGCCACCACATTTCAAAGGTATCTAGCTAAAGATGGCAGCACGGTGCTCTCTTGATTAAAGATGGTGGATGATAGCTAACAGAACTTTTCAAATTGCCCGCTACTACGTGCTTAAGGTAGTAGCCATAAAGAGGGCAGCACGGTGTTCTGTGGATTAAAGATGGCGGATGACAGGTGATGAAATTGCCCGCAGCACAGTGCTCTGTTGATTAAAGATGGCGGATGACAGCTGTCAAAAAAGCACATGGCTTTGTTTCCAAACAAGAGCACGTGGAATTTACCACCACCACATTTCAAACTAAAGAGGGTAGCACTGTGCTCTATAGATTAAAGATGGCAGATGACAGCTGTCAAAAAAGCACGTGAGTTTGTTTTCAAACAAGAGCACGTGGAATTTTTCAATTTGCCGCCACCACATAGAGGGCAGCACTGTTCTCTCTGGATTAAAGATGGCTGCTTGTCGAAAAGCATTTTTCAAATTATCCGCCACCACATTTCAAAGGTAAGTAGCTAAGGAGGGCAGCACTGTGCTCTATAGATTAAAGATGGCGGATGACAGCTATCAAAAAAGCACGTGGCTGTCAAAAAGCACGTGGATTTGTTTATCTCGAGCTAGTGAGGTTAAGTTGGTAGCACTAAGGTTTAGGCCCGTCAAGATGGCAGCACTGCCGATGACAGGTGACGAAAGAGGGCAGCACGGTGCTCTGTAGTTTAAAGATGGCGGATGACAGCTGTCAAAAAAGCACGTGGTTGTCAAAAAGCACGTGGCTTTGTTTATCTCGCGCTAGTTAGGTTAAGTTGGTACTACTGAGGTTTAGGCCCGTCAAGATGGCAGTACTGAGGTTAGCGATGCGTTGTTGTCTGTCAAAAAGCACGTGGCTTTGTTTACAAATCTGTCAAAAGCACGTGGCTGTCAAAAAACACGTGGATTTGTTTACCTCGCGCTAGTGAGGTTAAGTTGGCACTACTGAGGTTTAGGCCCGTCAAGATGGCAGTACTGAGGTTAGCGATGCGTTGTTGTCTGTCAAAAAGCACGTGGCTGTCAAAAAAACACGTGGCTTTGTTTACCTCATGCTAGTTAGGTTAAGTTGGCACTAGTGAGGTTTAGGCCCGTCAAGATGGCAGCAGTGAGGTTAGCGATGCGTTGTTGTCGATGACAGCTGTCAAAAAGCACGTGGCTTTGTTTACAAATTCAAATCTCCCGCCAAAATTCAAATTTCCCGCCAAAATTCAAATTTCCCGCGGGCGGCGGCGGCGGCGGAGGAGGAGGCGGGCGGAGGCGTGCGGCGGCGGAGGTGCCGCAGAACTGTCCAATTATACTACTTCTGTAGCTTTCAACCTAGCATCGAGATTAGTCGGCAGTCATGGGCGCAAGACAATTATGTATTGTGCATCATTTAATTCCATCTGTCCACATTCCACTATTCTTAGTTTCGATTTATTATTTTCATTCTCCTCCAGGGCAGTGTTCATGCAACGAAAAGGAAACCAATTCTCCGTTTGAGGAAATGAAATGATCATAAATATATCTCTTGGTCATGACCATCCATGAACGGCTGCTAATTTCAGATGGCCACCAGCACGGTTGCTAGGTAACATTGTCTGCCATACCTCACATCACTGCCTGCACGGTTACTATGGTTTCACTTCCGTCACCCATTCTGTCGCGTTACGTTACACAAATTTTCGAATGATCCCCAGCCATAAGACATATTTGTGTCAAATTTCTCTAGATTCTCTAGAGAAACAGATAGAATTGCTATATCATTCGTAAATCTTAGAGTATTTAATTTCTCTCCTTAAACGGTGAATCCTCGGAAAACACGATATAACGCGAAAGTCATCAGCAAATTAAAGAGATCAAGAACAAAATTTTACGAATGGTCAAAGGGAGAGAAGAGTTAGAGGACATAATTTGGCGGTTCGTCAGAATTCCAGAAAGTCCTAAATAACTAATGTAGAGCAATAGAAGCGAGTGTGACAGAGCATCGCACTACTGGGGCCCCAGTGAAAATGTTTGAAACACAGGGTGTTGGAAATGTGTTTAGAATTACGAAATAAAATGTAAAGAGTGAAATTCCAAACGCTATATTCCACTATACTTATGGCATGGCTCGTATTTTACGTCAAAATGTGCAGACGCACCCGTGGTGTTACTCAACACCAGGTAGATGTTTCGAAATGAAGTTTGTAAGTAGGAACCCCGCGCGTTGTAGAGCACAGTCAATACGCATATTGGTTCTTCAGATACCGAGTATAACAGTCGATCATGCTAGTATATAATTTACATTCACTTTGTTGTAGTAAAGGAGGTAGAACTAGAGCACTGTCCTGACAGTGCACCGGAGCGGGCTGCTTGTCAATGCTACCTCCCCTCAAGTAAATCCCGGGCGCCAACATTCAGCACAGTGTTCGAGAGTGGACAAAACTTGAAATCGTTTCTTGCCCACGCAGAAGACTGATATATATTGTCTTGAACTTTCCTCCAAAGTGACAGTGACAAAAACATTGATGTGGACAGACCACTTTTGCGGGGCAAGCAAAGAGGGTCTTGGAGTCCAAGCCCCCAGGATGGGCCCCGGAGAGGCAACAGACCTCGAGGATCAACTGGAAGCACAACCCCTATCATCACACGTTTGAGATAATTTTTTGTGGCGTAGTTGACAACGACATGCATCTATGTAAATATCTGTATTGAATTATGGGAATGAAGGCATATTGACTGAATTAGCCAATATCGGCCATTCAATCGCCTGCCTATTTTCCAAAATGTCATTATTTTATTTATTTTTTCCTATAACTGTAACTACTGAATTTAGGGCTGACTGGTAGGTCTCGAGTAGTGACAATGAACACTTGTGTCACTTCTACATTCCATAGTAGGTAAGATTTATAAGATTCCTTATTCTAAGTTTCAAAATAAAGTCTCGATATGATGGTCCGGTTCTACCGTAAAGGAGCTGTGAGACCGGTGTATAAAGTGCATGACGACATATCATTCACAATCCAAACTTAATGAGTCCGTGCCTTATAGTACATGATCTGTATATTTGTAGGTATTTTTCTGCCAAATTGTAATGATTCCAGTGAAACTCACACAAAGGTAGATTAGCTGTTTAATTTGATCGATCCGACCACTGTGTGTCCTCCCGATCATGAGATTTCTGACATATTTATAGGATTCACACGCGTGCTAGCTTCATATAGTGGAAGCGATCAAGTGAAGGTTAGTCATTAATGCCACTGAATGCTCTATTAAGGCATTATTCTAGTTCAGAAATTTAGTGCATTTTCATTTTAACAGGTAATTAATTATCCATAATCGCATATGGAATTATGTTTATGTATGGAAATGCGTTTACGAGAATGATTAGTGCGCTAATTCACGTAATCGATGCATTACTGATTGCAATATAATCACCAAATCAAGAGCCCAGATGAATTTCCAAAATATATTCTCGTAATTTTGAAAATAACTGCAAATATAACATTTTGCCATCGATGAATGAAAGTCTCACATTCTTTAAGAATTATTTCATTATTAAAAATGATTTCAGTTTACGTATTTTACTGCTGGGTTTCGATTACCTGCCTCTAAGTCTGCCGACACGAGGCTAGCGTATTTTAGCAATTTCAAGGTAATACGACTGGACCGAGCCTGGATGGAACCAGCTAACTTCTGTCAGAAGGTCAGTGCTGCTTCCGTCGAGCCACTGAGTTCCTTCTTCAATCATGTACCAGAGGAGAACGTCTTCATGAGTGTTTCTTAGCTTTACATGCGGCCATGTTCCAAGTAGTTTACCCCCTGATACATCGATCACCAGTTCACCTTATCCCAGTCTGTGCCGCAGCCGCGATGGCCTCTTAATTTGGATTTACTTGAACGGCCGTCGTGCCTTGCATACTCCGTCTAGCACATCAGTTCTTGTAGCATATTCTCCCGTGATTTACCATTTATACGCCAGGTAAATGCTGGGGCTGTACCTTAATTAAGGCCGCGGTGCTTCCTTAACACTCCTAGGCCTTTATTATCTCATCATCGCCATAAGACCTGTCTGTGTCAGTGTGGCGCAAAAAATTAAAACCGTGGTATATCCTTCAAACGCGATAGCACTATACCTCAAAAGTTTTTTTAAATTGTCACATTTTTCATAATTCGTGTCTTGCCACGGTTTATCGCAACTGGCCACATGTAGGTCTTCGTTAGATGAGAAGCGTTGTGCGCTGGCAATTATGAGACTGTTTTCCGCTAAAAGTCTCTTTATCTGTTGCTACATGACTTCCGTCAGTATCTGTTCGAGGTAATCTCCTTCTTTCACTGATTGGATGGCTTGTTACTTATTATTTGTGACTGCTGATCCGAAGCTTAGAGTGTAGACGAGACTCGCGTCTGCTTCCTACTCCACACTTTTGATTGCTGGACAGCGATGTTTGCATTGTGTGCTAAGCGTCACCAGAAACTGGTCAGCCCTATTCATCTTTACTCCGGTCAATAAAAAAGAGCGCTGGAGGCAGCAAAGTGAGTTGCAGTTTTATATCCGCAAGAGGACCAGTTAAAGTCATCAAGGGAATTGTCGATATCCAACATGTGATGACGCAGACACATCTACGACCTGCAGGTGGACTGGACACATGAGCCTCGTGAAGGGGTGACTGGCTGTCTTAATGTCTTCGCAGATGTGCAGTATGTATCCACGAAATACATATATCCTCATTCAGTTTTCTACCTAGCGGCCTTCATTCTTCTCTCTCTCGTGCCTACCTCTTCATTCTTTCATAACTTTCTGTTCTCCTCATATTGTATAACATCTGCTATCTTCTCCTCCTTCCTCTGACTCGCTTATTTTTCGACTACTACTACTACTACTACTACTACTACTACTACTACTACTACTACTACTAATAATAATAATAATAATAATAATAATAATGCATATGTGCGAAGGAAAATGAGCCTTACCGCAGCGCACTGTAGGAATGTTTGCATGGGTGATGAATTTACGCACCCGTAGAGTATAGTATATTTAAGGTTGATTTTCCTTTACGCAGGGGCACACCCTTTTAGTGCCAGGCGAAAATGTTAAGGTGAGGTCTAAAAGTGCCAGGCTGTTTCAATGAAAAATTTAGGCATTCGGAAAAAGAAGAATGTACTCCTCTGTTTTTAAAGATAGGAAGTGAAACTAATCAGAGATTATAAACATTGTCATCCATTTCAGGATAACTTCCAGATCATTGTGAAATTTATTCCCCATGTTATTAATTAATTAAAATAATATTATTAAGGAAAACAAAAGTGGGAAAATTTCGTAATTCCTATTACCGCACTGTTAAAAATGGAGTAAAAACGAACATTTGAAGGCACTCATACATAATTCAAGAACCTATAAACGTATCTTTTGGTTCTAAAATTATCTGCAGAGATGCCAAAAATCCTAAATTCTAAAATCTAACTAACTTACTTACTTACTTGCTTGGTTGGCCACACAAACCGTAGTCGGTTTTTGGCCTCGCCAATTAGCCTCCTCCACCTTTTTCGATCCGTGCATTCTTCTTTGGTTAGTCCCATTCTGCTCATATCCCCTCTGACCCTATCTATCCATCTCAATCGTGGTGTTACCTTTGGTCTTTTGCCTCTGATGTTGTATTCCACCACCTGCCTGGTTATCTGACCTTCTAGACGCATTGCGTGTCCATACCAGTTCATCGTCCTCTTTTTAATCACTACCACAATGTCTAACAACTTTTCCTCCATTCCCCTCTGTCCTTCACTGGTCGAAAAATCTGTCTCAGCACAGCATTCTCGAATGTCATGAGTTTTCTTTCTGTCTTTTGGGTCAGATTCCAGGTCTCTGCCCCGTATAGGACCACGGGTTGTATTGCAGTTCGTGTGTCTCGATAGAAGCCGGCACTTGAGAAGCTTTCCGACTGCAAACCTTGACCTGTTTCCTGCTTGAATTCTAGGCATTATTTCTTGCTCTATCTCATTCCTCTCACTGAGTACTGCCCCAAGATATTTAAATGCTCTTACTCTTTCTAATTTTTCTTCATCCACATCTAAGTGTTTGTTATTGTTTTCTCTGCTCATCTAAAATCTACATTTTGAAGAAATACACAAACAATGGCAATCACACAAAAAACACAATTAAATGATGACGGTGAAAATAAACAACTGTATAGCTGATGGCTAGCGTGTAAATTGGTGACTTCTTTAATTTCCCCCTCTCTTATACAACTCTTCTTACCCTTCGATGCGATGCTTTTATGAGTCACGCGTAAACACATCAAGGAACTTTAAACACCGGTCGCAATTATCGATAGACAGAAAACAAGAGAATGTTGTCAGCACATATTTACTGGTCGTGCCATAGTAAGCGCTATTTTCAGTCCAGAAAGAAATGAGTGTTTGACGACAAGTTTGATATTGATGTCGGTGCGCTAATCATTATGATATATATGATTTTGCACCATCAGGTAGTAATCGTCCTGGGAGAGTCCACACTATTTGCTGTGGCGCTGTACGAACCGCGTAGGTGGGTCGATGATATTTCGTGCGTATTTCCGTTAAGTAATACTTTTCAATCGTTCTTTCTTAATCTGTTTACCCTACAGAGTTGGTTTTTCCTTCCGACTCAGCATGGGATCCCACCTGTACCACCTCAAGGGCAGTGTCCTGGAACGTGGAGATTTTGGGTCGGGAATACAACTGGCGAAGAGAACCAGTACCCCGACCAGGCGGCCTCACCTGCTTGGCTGAACAAGGGCCTTGTGCGGGGATGTGAAGAAAACGAAGAGGGAGGGAAGAAAGTTCCAGTAGCCTGAATTTAGGCACCAACGCGGCATTTGCCTGCAGGAGAAGTGGGGAAACCACGGAAAACCCACCTATATTCAGTTGACCTTCCGAGGCTGAGTGGTCATTCCAGCCCTCGTACAACTTTTCAAATATCATAGCAGAGCCGGGAAACGAACCCGGGCCTCCGGAGATGGCAGCTAATCACGCTAACCACTACACCACAGAGTCGGCAATTCTTTTTCATGTTTAAAGAAATTAAAGAAAACAATTAGGGGTTGACAACAGGTTTTGAAACATTGTTTATTTCTAACTTTGGGTGGCCAAAATTTAACAAAAATGCAATTTTATTGCTCACAATGTGGGGGCAACTGTCTCCCGCTCCCGCCCCCAACATCCTAATCGCCAGAACTGATCAAGGAGTGGAGACTAAAGCAACAGTTAAAAAGAGATTTGTTATGTATTTTCTGTTCAAATCGAGAAGTGCAATCTCCTACATCTCGTCACAAAAGAAAACGTTAAGGACGACGCGGGAGAAGACGGATGATCTGTTCAAAACTGTTGTGAGTCCTAGTACCGTGTTTGGAGCGGCTGTTGAAGACAAGACGCATAAATGAAGAAGTAGATACTGAATACTTTCTGAAAGGGACGTTCGTTAGTTTAGGGAATCCTTGAAGTGAACTTGCAGAGTTCATTGTCATCGCGAGTTTCATAGAACTAGCTGTAGCTGGTGTGGTTTTGCTTCGTGTCCTGTAAATAACTGAATGTCGTTTGAAGTCTCGACGACACAAACTCTGTTAGGATATCCGCTACACTATTCACCTCCACCTGACAATTGAATTACAGAGTGAGCTACAACAAGTGCTCAAGTATTGGAACGTCTTCCTGTCGCGGTGTTTACCGGGACAGACAAGCATTGGAGCCGCGACTCAGTTAGCGTCAAGGTGTGCCCGCCTTAATTTTCACTGTAAGTTGGCAAATAATAATTGTTCCATTACTTCCAAGCTTTCAGTTGCAACCTTAACTACGTCTATGAATTTAATAAATTACAAACGACAAAGAAATTACTTTACAGGTTTATTATATGAGTGTTGTACCCACAAAATAATGTTTGTTTATTCTTAAACATCAGTCATTAGAGTTTCTGTTGTGTGTAAAATTAATTAGATATTTCTCATTAACCTGAAACATTTTCTGTAACATTTTCATGCCGATAAACTGAATAAATATATGACTATAAAGTTTTACATCTAGTGCTCACTGTCCACCAAAGAACAGTTCCAGAGGTACATAGTCAGTTGAACAGGAAATCGGTGATAAATGAATGGCATCATTCAAACTTTGAGTCGGATGTCTTGAAGGTACAGAAGTCTTGTATAAAACAATGTATGATACAAATTGCATCCAGTGTTCAAGAGTACTACTGTAATTCGAGAATTCAAGATCACTCACTGCTTACGAATGTTTAAAAATGAACGGTCTGCTAAACCCGTAGTATTTTCCCTCAAAACAAACAACCATTCACAATCATCGATCTAAAAATGTCAAAAAATATATGATTACTGTTGAATGTTTGGACAAATATGATAGATTTCCAAAAAACAGTTAACATAAATTATTTTTTGAACTATCGGATCAATAGAGAGAGAGAGAGAGAGAGAGAAACAGAAAGAAAGAAAGAAAGAAAGAAAAAAGAAAGAAGATGCGAAATGCCACGAGAAGGATGAAAATGGAAGAATAGAAAGGTAGAAATAATGAAAGGGGATGGATAAAGGTAGAGTTCAAGGAAAGAGAAAGGTGTGCAATTAAGGAAAGTAATATTGAGAGAAAATAAGTACATAAGACGGAAGGAAGGAAGGAAGGAAGGAAGGAAGGAAGGAAGGAAGGAAGGAAGAATTTCAAAAGACTAAGGCAGAAGAGAATAAAGAAAGAACAGAAAATGATATAAAGTAGAAATGGAAAGAAGAACGAAAGGAAAAGGAGATAGGAAGAAATGAAAAAATAAGGTAAAAATGATGACAGGAAAAGGAAAAATAATTTAGATGCAGAGAAGGAATGGAAGGAAAGGAATACTGAGAAGAGAGTAAAAGGATGTGGAAATGAAGAAAAGGAAGGGAAAGATTGTAGGGTCGAAGGAGGACGGAATGGTTAGAAAGAAGTCTGAAAGAAGAAAGGGAAAAAAGGAGACACAATGAAAGGACTGGGGAATTAAGTGCCCAGTCAGGAAACGCACCTGGCCAGCTCATCTGAGCTCCTGCGAGTTACGACGCCAATTACAGACGAGTATGTTGTTGTACAGGTTTATGTACTGCGGGTTGCGGGATGGATAGCGCGCAGGCGCAACCTTTTTCTGCTGCATACAAGACTGATATTGTTCCACAGCCTTTGATGACAGATAAAGTTATACTGATGTAGATTAAAGAGAGATTACACAATGGAAAACAAGACTGAGCTGGTAACCTTTCAAAAAGGAAAAGGTATTGCAAACCCCGTATTAAATAATAACCAGCTATTTTTAATCTGATTGTTTACTTCTAGGTATTTTATTACCTATTATTTGTGTGTGAAGATATTTTTTGTAGATTTCGTTATTGTGACGTTGACTGATTAAGAACTATTTTCTAGTTATTGTTATATGTTCTATTTCAAGTCTTATAGATTATTTTGTTTCTCGTTAATTAAACTAATCTCGGTAAGTTCGGACATTTTCTTCTTCGCCAATTTTCGCCATGCCTACGCACCTGAACTGGTACTTAGACGGCATCCAGAGTGCCAAAATACAACTCAGTGACCGCAGAAGCTATGATTCTACGCTGATATTGATCGTTTCAATTATTCTTGTACGCCATTCTCTCCCCTAGGTTTGATAGAAGGTGTTTTACTCCTCCAGTATCTTTTCGAGATAGTAATTCGTACTGTATGAAGTTTGGCTGAGAACTATTCTGGAAGGTACTATACACACGTACATCTACAAGTTTGTAATTTTCTCTTTCGCACCTCTTACTGTTAGGATTTGTTACGTGTTTGAAGTGGTTATTTTTTAACTTTTCTTATCGTGATATTGATTGACTATTATGAACTCTTTTGAAAACTTGTACATTTATAAATATTTTTATGTGTATGATTCTACGTTCTAGATTAAGATTATTTTGCTTCGTCTTAAAGTATTTCCTTGTGGCAGCCCAGGTAGTCTGGGAAGTAGCTGATCCTTTCAAACAAATAATAAAAATAAGTGAGGCTTATAACGAAATGGACACTGACTGACAGAGCAAATGCAACACCAAGAAGGAGTGGTCAGAACTTTATGCCAATTGCAGGGTAGACTGACGTCACTGAGGTATGCTCATGATGTGAAATGCGCCGCTGTGCTGCGCACGTAGCGAACGATAAATGGGACACGGCGTTTGCGAATGGCCCACTTCGTACCGTGATTTCTCAGCCGACAGTCATTGTAGAACGTGTTGTCGTGTGCCACAGGACACGTGTATAGCTAAGAATGCCAGGCCGCCGTCAACGGAGGCATTTCCAGCAGACAGACGACTTTACGAGGGGTATGGTGATCGGGCTGAGAAGGGCAGGTTGGTCGCTTCGTCAAATCGCAGCCGATACCCATAGGGATGTGTCCACGGTGCAGCGCCTGTGGCGAAGATGGTTGGCGCAGGGACATGTGGCACGTGCGAGGGGTCCAGGCGCAGCCCGAGTGACGTCAGCACGCGAGGATCGGCGCATCAGCCGCCAAGCGGTGGCAGCCCCGCACGCCACGTCAACCGCCATTCTTCAGCATGTGCAAGACACCCTGGCTGTTCCAATATCGACCAGAACAATTTCCCGTCGATTGGTTGAAGGAGGCCTGCACTCCCGGCGTCCGCTCAGAAGACTACCATTGACTCCACAGCATAGACGTGCACGCCTGGCATGGTGCCGGGCTAGAGCGACTTGGATGAGGGAATGGCGGAACGTCGTGTTCTCCGATGAGTCACGCTTCTGTTCTGTCAGTGATAGTCACCGCAGACGAGTGTGGCGTCGGCGTGGAGAAAGGTCAAATCCGGCAGTAACTGTGGAGCGCCCTACCGCTAGACAACGCGGCATCATGGTTTGGGGCGCTATTGCGTATGATTCCACGTCACCTCTAGTGCGTATTCAAGGCACGTTAAATGCCCACCGCTACGTGCAGCATGTGCTGCGGCCGGTGGCACTCCCGTACCTTCAGGGGCTGCCCAATGCTCTGTTTCAGCAGGATAATGCCCGCCCACACACTGCTCGCATCTCCCAACAGGCCCTACGAGGTGTACAGATGCTTCCGTGGCCAGCGTACTCTCCGGATCTCTCACCAATCGAACACGTGTGGGATCTCATTGGACGCCGTTTGCAAACTCTGCCCCAGCCTCGTACGGACGACCAACTGTGGCAAATGGTTGACAGAGAATGGAGAACCATCCCTCAGGACACCACCCGCACTCTTACTGACTCTGTACCTCGACGTGTTTCTGCGTGCATCGCCGCTCGCGGTGGTCCTACATCCTACTGAGTCGATGCCGTGCGCATTGTGTAACCTGCATATCGGTTTGAAATAAACATCAATTATTCGTCCGAGCCATCTCTGTTTTTTTCCCAACTTTCATCCCTTTCGAACCACTCCTTCCTGGTGTTGCATTTGCTCTGTCAGTCAGTGTATTTACGCGTCACATTATAGATGTGATGTACACGATTCCAGCTGTCACTGGGACTGTCACCAATCAGCCGATCGACACCGAAAACTGTGTAAAAACATTAATCTCGGTGAATTTGGATATTTTTTTATCACCCCTTGTGAATCACCATGCCGATAGGTGCTGAACTTGGACTAAAACGACATCCAGAGTGTCCCTATTCATCTCAGTGATCCCAGAAACTATGGATTCGACACTAATATCGTTTTTTTCGTTTATTTTACATGTAGCCCTTCCTACGGTAAATTTTCGAGAGTTTGGTTGAGAGCTGTGAAGGGGAGTGTCAGTATTTATCTAAGCAACCAGCAAAAATATGGATTTGGCAGTTTTTTCACCCATGCGACTCCAGCGCTCCACGTGGCCAGCAAGCTCCTGGTCTACTGAGATATGTTAAGTGGTGTATAATTTGCAAGGTTAGTGTGAGGTAGTTCCATTACAAGTGATTCTTTTTCTGTTACATTGAGATGGTGTTTACGAAAGGATATGTGTGTAGTGCAGTTAACTGCTCCAATAACAAGAAGAAGACACCAGAGCTATCATCTTTTAGGTTTCCTAAAGATACTGAAAGGTAAGGCAAGGCTTATTGACTACGGTTTACATTTTCGTATAATAGACCAAAATTGGAACTGGCCTACAGACTGACACAGAACAGGTACAATAAACGGGCAATATCCTTCAAGCCAAAAATAAACACTACAACGCTGTTATAAAACCAGAGGGGCTGTACAGTTCAGAATGCCTTATATTAAATAAAAAAGGGAAACTTAAAGAAATTGAGAAGAAGGAAAGGAAAATTCTGAGGAAAATTCTTGGACCTCAGAAAACGACGGATGGTACATGGAGGAAAAGGAGAAATGAGGATCTCTACAAGTATTCCGAAAAGATCACGGACACAATGCGAAAACGAAGACTGAAATTGTATGGACATCTCGTCAGAATGAATGACAACCGCCTTACTAAAAGCATATTTAAATATATAATTGGATTGAGGAGAACAACGAAATGGGTGGAGGAGGTTAAGAAGGACGCAGAAGAAATTAAAATAACACCAGAATTGATCCTCAACAGAAAGAAGTTCAGAACTCGAGTAGATAACCACAAATTTCATGAAGAGCAGCGGAAGAACAGGCCCAAATTTGTAACATCTGAGAAGCAGAGAAAAATAAGGAGTGAACGAATGAAGAGGTTCTGTGAAGAGAAAAGAAGAAGACTGGCCAGAAAGCATTAAATTTTACGCGGTCCACAGTTGGCCAAATTCGGTAGCAAGAAGAAAAAGAACAATATTGTGAAGATGTATAAATAGAAGTTCAAATAAGTAGGTTTCTGGTTTGTCAATTATCCAGAAGTATATTTCAGTGGGGGAAATCCACTCAATTATGAAATTAAATGACGGTTTAACCCAATCTTTTCCTCTAACACGTAGCGATATTTTAATTTTCAGGTGTAGAAAATGGCTTGTAAATAGTAGGAGGGCTGATTTAATGAAGAAAGATGTGAACTATTTGTACAATAACATAAAGTTATGCTCGAATCATTTTGAAGACAGCCAGTTCATGTCAGTCGAGAAGAAGAAATTAGTGTGGAATGCAGTTCCAACTTTATTGGACATTCCAAATAAACCTCCACGGATTGTATAAAAGCGAACGTTATTGATTAGATATGATGGACCCATGTTAAAGAAGAAGAAATTATCTTATAGGCAGTCGAGAGGCGTTGAGAGAACAGGAGCTGCTGTTAGGACAGAGACTGCGTCAGACATCGCACCATCTGTGTCGAGTAATCCAGTGGAAGTATTAGCGGAAGAAGAAATACAAAAATTGAACGAAATTATTGATAGCCTGAAGAAGAAGAAGTGCAAATATAAGTCATCTGAAGTGGTTCATTTGCGGCGGAAGTGTAGGGATCTAAAGAGGTGTACATGCACATGTAAATGTCAAGGTAGAAAGCATAAAGTGGCTAGGAAAATTGTTCTCTCGGACAGAGAAAAACTGAAATGTATAGGTTCTAAATACCTGACGAAGGAGGCACTTAATGTGGAGTTAGATGGAATGAAGAAATTATGTTATTCGCTCCTAGCCCGCAAGACTACCGATTTCTGTGTCAGTACTTTGATCTCACCTCAGTACGAACCATGCAGAAGTACATGGAGGATGTTCGGCTTAAATGTGGATTAAATGAAGGTATTTTTCAACTACTGAAAGAAAAAGTAAAATCTTTTCCAGAACATAAAATATTAGTGAATATTTGATGGATGAAATGTCATTAATGTGCAACATGGCATATGATCCTTCTAGTGACAGTATCATAGGGTTTGAAGATTTAGGTGATGTACGTATACCATAAGTTGCAAATAGTGCATTTGTTATGATGATAAATGGGTTTTTCTAACAAATTCAGGCAGACGGTATTGTATGGTCTTACTCAGGGTGGAATAAGTGCCAAGCATTTGGAAAACTTATTTTTTGCTGTTGTAGATAAACTGAAAGAAATAGGATTGACTGTTAAGTCTTGTGTATGTGATCAAGGCCCTAATTTTATGGAGTGGAGAAAGTGTTCGGGCATTACTGAGTCAAAGCCATACATAACAGTTGGTGATAACAATATTTTTTTTCATGACACACCTCATTTAATAAAAAGTGTTAGGAACAATTTATTTAAATATAACGTGGTGTACAGCTTAGTAAGTGGTGAAGTAGGAACTGTATCTCGGCAATATGTCAAAGACTTGCATGAAAGTGACACTAAAATAAAATGTAAACTTGCACCAAAGCTTACAAAACATCTGTAGAGCTGCCACCTTCTTCAAAAATGAAAGTTAGTACTGCTTGTCGTGTGCTAAGCCACTCTCTGGCAAGCACTTGTGGCAGGTGGCAGTATGCGCCCAGCAGCCTTGCCTACTGCGGAGTTTTGCCAGAAGTTGGATGATCCATTTGATATTTTTAATTGTTATAGTCTTAAAGGTCCAGTTAAGTTGAGAAATGCCGTCACATGTCATTCTCAGCATTTTGAAGTGCTTCCTGGTCTTAGAGAATTTGTAGAATCTTGGAGATTTGTTTATGTGTACAGTAGATATGTAACAAATAGGATGAAGTGTATGAAGAGGTTGAGAATGAACATTGTTGCATTAGGGGTGTTGAAAAATGAATTGCTGGCTAATGACAATAGATACCTATTAATGTGAAAAATAAACAAGGATCGCCTGGAATATTTCTTCTCTATAATAAGGCAGAAAGGAGGGTTTTGCTCCAATCCATCTCCAAAGCAGTTCATTTCTGCATTCAACAGTGCTACATTCAGTCAGCTATTTAATAACACTTCGAAGGAGAGTAACAACTGTGAGATATTCAGTTGGGACCAACTAATGTTGGACGTAAAAAGTGCTCATAAACTTAAATTGTCATTATTAAACAGTGTAAATGTTCAGTCAGTTATTGATGTTCCGAATGCCGAACTTTCAAAAGATTTTGGTGAATTAAATAGCACGAAATATGTGTTCGGTTACTTGTAAAAACAGTTTCTCTCTGTTGGCGATTGTAATACATGCAGACAGTTTCTAGAAGATGAGAGAGATTCTCTAGATAATAGAGTTAAGATTTATTGTCATTTCAAAAGTTATGAACATAACAGTACTTTTGGTGGCCGGACTACGTGTAACGATGTGTTATATTCGTTTTTAGGAAAGTGTGAACATAATATTTTCTGTATGTTTGAGGAGAATGCTGTGTGGTACACTGTTCGTTAACTCCCTAATGGAAATACCTAATTTTCCACAGGAATACTGTGAAGGTACTAACCTGTTGCTATTGAAATTAGTTGTCAAACTAAGATTATATTACATCATCAAATTTTGCAATGAAAGTTTTCAGTGCCATAGAAAAATGCACGAAGTTCGTAAAATTCAGTCATTTAGGTTGCTGAGATGTTAGTCAAATTAAGTTCAATAAAAGGTCCTTGTAAATGCCTAACCTTAACAAGGCTTTCCATGCTGTAGCAACAAATAGTCTAGTATATCAGTGTGTTTTTAAAATTTTAAAATAGTTGTTCTGGTGTTTGCAATATTTATAACTTACGTGGAGGTACAATCAGCTGTTGGGTAGAGAACAGTAGGGGCTTGCTGGTGTCGGTCCGCTTTACAAGAGGAGCTTCGCGACTGTGTGTGTTAGGCTGTGCTAATATTCGTCGTTTTCGTTTATTTTTAGTATCCTTCCCTCCGCCAGGGAATGAAAGGTGTTTTACCGCACGTAATTGTTTCCAGATAGTATAGTAAGTCATGTGTGCACCAATTTTAGTTGAGAGCTATGCTGGAATATAACACGTACATTCATAGTCTCAGTCATTTTGGACATTGCTTTTTTCAAACCTTCTCAATTTCCTTCCGTCTGGGCCTGAACTATGAATTAAACGGTATCCAAAGTGTCACGGTGTTGGTGGAATCCTTTGTTTGTTTGTTTGTTTGTTTGTTTGTTTCTTTGTTTCTTTGTTTGTTTGTTTGTTTCCTTGTTTGTTTGTTTCTTTGTTTGAAAGCTATGCTAGAACATACATACATTCATCCACAATCTTGGTTATTTCGGATATTTAATTTTTCACCCCTTCTCACCCCGTGCCGTTGCGGGTGAACTTGCACTTAAACGACACCTGTAGTGTCACTATTCATCTCAGCGACGCTAAAAACTATGGATTGTACTTTAATATTTGCCGCTTTATACTACTTTTTTACTTTATCCCATTTCCACTCCCGTTCAGAGGGGTGCACAAATATAAATCCATAAACTGGGCTATTTTGGACTTTTTTCAGCCTTTCTCACCCCCATGCCGGTAGGGACTGAACTTGGACTTAAACGACGTGCGGAGTGTCACTGTTTATCTCAGTGACCCCGAAACTTATGGTTTCGAACTATTTCCGATTATTTTTTATATACCACCCCCTCTCCCCCGCCCACAACCCGTACTGGTGGCTTACTCCCACAGTGCTCTTTCCGAGACAGTTATATGTGTAGCAGAATCTGTCCTTGGTCTAGCCTACATTTACGCACGTGCCTACTTCGAACACCAGCCCAGTATTCTACTGTAGAATTCTTGTGCTGGCGTTGCCATGGTTACTGCTGGTGATTTCTTCATCCAATTCCCAGAGCGGGAAGTGTGATGTAAATATCTCCAAAACGGTTGGTTTTAGGCGCTTAAAACTAGGTTTTCGGGGCCTGTAGGGCCTTCCCGAGCTTTGTTCTACATGTCGTGAGGTTCAAAATTAGCTTTGTCTCGTCCTTGTATGGCAAATTGAATATTTCGCCTATATTAGCCTATGTTAATGTGCCAAAGGGCCTAAATCTAGGTAATAGAGAGGGATGTAAAAATGTATTGTGGATGGGGTTAATCGCCGGGTCCTAACAGTTACGTATATAAAATTTGCTTCAAATTGGTCGAACGGTATGGATTTGTATAAGGTACAGACAGACAGACAGACAGACAGACAGACAGACAGACAGACAGACAGACAGACAGACAGACAGACAGACAGACAGACAGACAGACAGACAGACAGACATTCTGCTTTATATATAAACTCGCTCTGCATTTGAAATGGACATTTCGAAATAGACTGTAGCGAAATGGTATGTCGCATCGACAAACGTACTGGCCTGCATGTTTGGTACTAATGTATTTTCTCATATATTGGCGATTTATAGTATAGATAGGAGTAAACACTTTGATCTGGGGTAAATTTCGTACGTTTTTCACAAGTTGACAATTATTTTATTCACTTAATACTGTAGTCAGCTACAGTCTTGAAATTTCATAGGACCAAATGTATAGATCTCTTCATTCCAGGGACACAAAGTGCTATCAAGTTTCGATTCGATTTACTGTTTAGGCAGAAAGTAATTCGAAACGAAGGTCTGCCACGGCAGAAAAAAATGTTCAGAGGTAAGTTGTTAAAAGATACAGGGTAAAAAATATAATTTCGCCATTTTTCATTTTTCTGGTGCACCCGGAAATCGTGTCCGCCATTTTGTTTGGTGGGGAGGGGTAAAAATTAAAAATTTAACTTATTGGAATTTTTCGCTGGGTTAGAGCCAAATAGTTATCAGATCGCCGATAGGGCCAGGAAATGCGCACGCTAAATAGTGCAGACTTTCTTTTGGAAATTGACGGCTGTCAAACGGTACGTCGTATAGAGAAACGGATTGCGAAATCAGACGAACCTTTTAGTCGCCTACATTATTGTCTTATACATGTTGCTGTACCTCCGCTATTTCTACCATACAGAGAAGTGAATCTTTCGATCCATGACAAATTTCGTCCGCTTTTCACAAGTTGAAAAATGATTTTGCCAACTTAGCAGATAGCTACAGTTTTGAAACTTGGCAGGTAGGTGTACGATGAAACGGCCTACAATTCTGGTTATTGGAGGTTTTGCCATATCTCCATGGGCTTCACCATAAATTGCTTAAGAATCATAATTAGGCTGATATATATATACCAGGTGGCTCACGGACGCCGTACTTTCTACTTATAAATGTCCCGCATGCATAAGTGATGTGTGGGGTGTCTACCAACTGATTTTAACAGGAGAACTACTGCCAGCGGGCAGGTTACGTCAGAATATGAAGAGGTCACACTCGCAGCATGTTACTCAGCGCTGGCGGTCGAATGCACCCCTTGCATTAGTAAACATCGTTTTCAACCGTATAGTTCTAGGCTGGTGTATGGTACAGCCGCACTATATTTACTGTCTGCTTATCGCCAATGGCTAGTGTGTTCAGCAGTGACGAATACATAGACATTATTTTAATCTGGACAACCCGGTCGGAATGCAAACGAAGCTCCAAACAGACGTATGCCTTCTACACAAGTATTTCACCGAACAGTATCGTTTTTGTTTCATACAAGCAACTCTTTTATCGAGTGGAATGTCTACACACGTATAAATTAACAAGTGATTAAATTTCCTTTTCTGCACCTTTGGCGTGTTAACAAACAGTAGCGGCGATTAGGGGGTGGGGCGTAAAGGGAAAGTCGCCCCCGCCCCTCGCCACTTTGTGGAGTAAACATTACATATTCACTTTAGCCACCTGGAACTAGAAATTATTATTATTTGTTCTGCTAATTGCTTTACGTCGCACCGACACAGATAGGTCTTATGGCGACGACGGGATAGGAAAGGCCTAGGAGTTGGAAGGAAGCGGCCGTGGCCTTAATTAAGGTACAGCAACAGCATTTGCGTGGTGTGAAAATGGGAAACCACGGAAAACCATCTTCAGGGCTGCCCACAGTGGGATTCGAACCCACGATCTCCCGGATGCAAGCTCACAGCGAATTATTGTAAAAGAAACGTTATCTGTACAAGCCTTTGTGTCTTATCTGGTAATTCTTTCCTTTATTTTCCTTAATTATTAACATAACTTTTGGCGGCAATAAGCACCAAATGTCTTTCGTCGCGGCTAACCGATTTGTATAGCGCTACGGCAAGTAGTGGAGACTTTGCATGTGCTGTGGGGAAGGGTAGTAGGGGTATAATGTTTTTGCCAAGGTCGTGGACACTGAGTTATAATTCACCGGTATGCCACAAGCATTCGTCAGTCTGGCAGCCTCTTCAGTGTCTGTTAGTTCCTTAGTGTGTATTAAAATACTAAATAACTTTTAATTGTATGATCATGCCGTACTTCTATTTAATTGTACCGGCTGAGCTACCCGTGGAGTTAGGGCCGCGCAGCTGCGAGCTCGCACCCGCACAAATTGTAAAAAAATATTTTACTATTTTGCTTTACGTCGCACCGACACAGATAGATCTTATGGCGACGATGGGACGGGAAGGCCTAGGAATGAGATGGAAGCGGCCGTAGCCTTAATTAAGGTACAACCCCAGCATTTGCCTGGTGTGAAAATGGGGAACTACGGGAAAAAGTCTTCAGGGCTGCCGACAGCGGGATTCGAAACCACTATCTTCCGGGGAAAGAATTAGCGGATAAGACACAAAGGCTTATACAGATAACGTTTCTTTTACAAATAATTCGCTGTGAGCTTGCATCCGGGAGATTTTGGGTTCGAATCCCACTGTGGACAGCCCTGAAGATGGTTTTCCGTGGTTTCCCATTTTCACACCACGCAAATGCTGTTGCTGTACCTTAATTAAGGCCACGGCTGCTTCCTTCCAACTCCTAGGCCTTTCCTATCCCATCGTCGCCATAAGACCTATATGTGTCGGTGCGACGTAAAGCAATTAGCAAAACAAATAATAATAATTCCTAGTTCCAGGTGGCTAAAGTGAATATGTTATGTTTACTCCACAAAGTGGCGAGGGGCGGGGGCGACTTTCCCTTTACGCCCCACCCCGTAATCGCCGCTACTGTTTGTTAACACGCCAAAGGTGCAGAAAAGGAAATTTAATCACTTGTTAATTTATACGTGTGTAGACATTCCACTCGATAAAAGAGTTGCTTGTATGAAACAAAAACGATACTGTTCGGTGAAATACTTGTGTTTAAGGCATACGTCTGTTTGGAGCTTCGTTTGCATTCCGGCCGGGTTGTCTAGATTAAAATAATGTCTATGTATTCGTCGCTGCTGAACACACTAGCCATTGGCGATAAGCAGACAGTAAATATAGTGCGGCTGTACCATACACCAGCCTAGAACTATACGGTCGAAAACGATGTTTACTAATGCAAGGGGTGCATTCGACCGCCAGCGCTGAGTAACATGCTGCGAGTGTGACCTCTTCATATTCTGACGTAACCTGCTCGCTGGCAGTAGTTCCCCTGTCAAAATCAGTTGGTAGACACCCCACACATCACTTATGCATGCGGGACATTTATAAGTAGAAAGTACGGCGTCCGTGAGCCACGTGGTATATATATATTTGCTAGTCGCTTTACGTCGCACCGACACAGTTAGGTCTTCCTTCCGTTTCCAATACATTAAAAGCAGTTAGAATAATAAAAGTCGGTCTACATATGGCCAATGATCGTGCCAGGGAGCGTGATGAATTTCGTGCTTCTGTCTGTTTTTTGAGTGTGTGAATCAGTAAAATAATTTATGGAAATTTAACAAAATTACCAAAACCGTGAAAATGAAGTTCAATCTCAGATAGAAGTTGTCGACATACAACAAAAAGTCATAAGAACACAGTTGTAGAGCTCTTCGTTTCAGGAACAGAAACTACAATCCGTTTATTGATAGCAGTTACCGTTCAGCCACAAAATAGCTCGAAACCAAAGTCTGCATCGTCATTAAATTTGGCTTAATACACTGACTGACAGAGCAAATGCAACACCAAGAAGGAGTGGTCAGAACTTTATGCCAATTGCAGGGTAGACTGACGTCACTGAGGTATGCTCATGATGTGAAATGCGCCGCTGTGCTGCGCACGTAGCGAACGATAAATGGGACACGGCGTTGGCGAATGGCCCACTTCGTACCGTGATTTCTCAGCCGACAGTCATTGTAGAACGTGTTGTCGTGTGCCACAGGACACGTGTATAGCTAAGAATGCCAGGCCGCCGTCAACGGAGGTATTTCCAGCAGACAGACGACTTTACGAGGGGTATGGTGATCGGGCTGAGAAGGGCAGGTTGGTCGCTTCGTCAAATCGCAGCCGATACCCATAGGGATGTGTCCACGGTGCAGCGCCTGTGGCGAAGATGGTTGGCGCAGGGACATGTGGCACGTGCGCAGCCCGAGTGACGTCAGCACGCGAGGATCGGCGCATCCGCCGCCAAGCGGTGGCAGCCCCGCACGCCACGTCAACCGCCATTCTTCAGCATGTGCAAGACACCCTGGCTGTTCCAATATCGACCAGAACAATTTCCCGTCGATTGGTTGAAGGAGGCCTGCACTCCCGGCGTCCGCTCAGAAGACTACCATTGACTCCACAGCATAGACGTGCACGCCTGGCATGGTGTCGGGCTAGAGCGACTTGGATGAGGGAATGGCGGAACGTCGTGTTCTCCGATGAGTCACGCTTCTGTTCTGTCAGTGATAGTCACCGCAGACGAGTGTGGCGTCGGCGTGGAGAAAGGTCAAATCCGGCAGTAACTGTGGAGCGCCCTACCGCTAGACAACGCGGCATCATGGTTTGGGGCGCTATTGCGTATGATTCCACGTCACCTCTAGTGCGTATTCAAGGCACGTTAAATGCCCACCGCTACGTGCAGCATGTGCTGCATGTGCTGCGGCCGGTGGCACTCCCGTACCTTCAGGGGCTGCCCAATGCTCTGTTTCAGCAGGATAATGCCCGCCCACACGCCCACACACTGCTCGCATCTCCCAACAGGCTCTACGAGGTGTACAGATGCTTCCGTGGCCAGCGTACTCTCCGGATCTCTCACCAATCGAACATGTGTGGGATCTCATTGGACGCCGTTTGCAAACTCTGCCCCAGCCTCGTACGGACGACCAACTGTGGCAAATGGTTGACAGAGAATGGAGAACCATCCCTCAGGACACCATCCGCACTCTTATTGACTCTGTACCTCGACGTGTTTCTGCGTGCATCGCCGCTCGCGGTGGTCCTACGTCCTACTGAGTCGATGCCGTGCGCATTGTGTAACCTGCATATCGGTTTGAAATAAACATCAATTATTCGTCCGTGCCGTCTCTGTTTTTTCCCCAACATTCATCCCTTTCGAACCACTCCTTCTTGGTGTTGCATTTGCTCTGTCAGTCAGTGTATTTCGACCCTTTTACTGGGTAAAATATTAAATATTTGAACTTCTTTCAATTTCTACGTCGGTTCCAGGCTAGGAGCTAGAACTTGGCCAAATTTTAATTTTGCAGGGCAATGCGTCATGGCGTCCGCCATTTTGTGTGGGAGGAGGGGGCATAAATTAAAAATTTAATTTTTTTGGATTTTTTTCTTCGGTTGCATGCTAGTAGCTGTCACATTGCAGAATTTCAAGTTCCTACCTCCTCTGGAAGGGTCTAACCTGAAATTTGAGTCCGATAATTTACTTGAGTGCTGGGGGGCTAAATATAAAAAATTTGAACTTTTTAGAATTTTTCCTTGGGTTTCAGCCTAATAGCTATGAGATTGCCGATGTCAAGTTCTTAGTTCATTGGTAAGGGTCTAACACGAGATTTGAGTCCGACATTTTCATTGGGCGGTGGGCTGAATATGAAAAATTGAACTTTTTGGAATTTTCCCTTGGGTTACAGATTGCCGAATTTTAAGTTACTAGTTCATCTGGAAGGGTCTACCATGGAATTTGAGTCCGATATTTTGACTGGGCGAAGGATGGGAGGCTAAATATGAAAAATTTGAAATTTTTTGGAACTTTTCCTTGGGTTGCAGCCTAATAGCTATCAGACTGCCGAATTTCAAGTCCCTAGCTCATCTGGAAGTGGGCAAACATTAATGTCAGTGAGTGAGTCAGTGAGTCAGTTAGGTTTCTGGCTTTATGTAATAGGGATAAGATAATAATAATAGTAATAATAATAATCGTGTGGCCTCAAGTACAGTGTGCAAACATTTTATTTGACGGCATATGGCTGCTTCCTCTTCAATTTTGGAGTTCCAGTTTACTGTAGGCCTACTAGAAGGCAGAGTAAATCGAATTTACCCTGGGCGTCTATGCTCTGTTTTAATGAATTTTGTCGGTTTAACACCAAATGCGTCCTTTACCGGCCGACATCGTACTACATGGAGTGTCGAATGGATAATTTTCCGCCCTTCAAAACTCTGACTACCTATGCCGGGTTTGGAACCGCTATCTTTGGATCTGGAGGCGGACACTCTACTCAAAAATAAATATTTCATGTGTAAATTTAGCATGCAGATGTGATTTAGATAGTACTTGTCCGAAGATTATGGAATTCTAGATCCATAAATCACCTTTCTCTCCTGGTCTACTTCTATTTTTTCTAACAAAAATTTATAACATAATTTATTTGCGGAGCATGCACCTGAAAAAGAATTGTTATCTAGCACTGACGAGTGTATAAATTACATTTTTCACAGTGTAGAATTTGATGAAATGTTAAATTAATTTGTTTATCTGAAAGCAAGGAATTGATCAATTATTAGCTCTACGCGTTTGTACATAAAGATGTTAGTACATATTTGTTTGTTAAATAATTTAAAGTATAATCAACTTAAAGGGGATTTTTCGTAGTTGATGATAAATACCAACCCATATACACATATTTATAAAACTGTGTCAAGGCCTCCTATATACGTTTACGTCCAGTGACCTTGATCATGTTAAAGAAGGCTATGGATGTTCTAGACTTTATTCCCTTCAACTGCTTGAAATAAAAGGTAATTCTGACAAGAATATGTCATCCAAAAATCTGTGTAACATAGATAAAGTGACAAAATATGTGACGGATGTGACATCACATTGGTCGTTACCATAAACCTTCGTCGCCAATGATGGGTATGGATGTGTGCTTTGAAATAGAAAGTGTACCGGCAGTGACGTCACATTAGTCGTTACTCTAGGCATTGGTCGCCAAAGATGCTGCAGTTACAAGCTAAGTTCGTTTGAAGTAGAGTCGCAGTTCTTGAAATAACTTTTCCCCCAGGGAAACATTTCTTCTTATTGGTCAATGTATTGAAGTTATGGTTAAAATTTCCGGCTCCTTGTTTGAATGCTCAGGAGTGGTCTCCGCTTCAGAGAAGCCCGTGTTCGATTCCCGAATGGGTCGAATATTTCAACTTTAAATGTTTAATTACCCTGGCTCCACTAGCCACACGAATTAATTATAGTTAAAATATTCTTTACGGGAGAGTTCATCTCTGAGATTGAAGTTCAAGTAACGAGCAAAGAGAGAGCTCGTAGTGTGGGTCCTTTAAAAGGGAGAGAGTCATTTAGCCAGTCAGGGAAACCTAACATAGTTCTGTAAGTAATTGCATCTCCAGCTGTTGCTTTCAACTAGAAGCAGGAGCGACGTGCATTAAACAGAACGGGATAGGCTATATGTACTCCAGGGCAATTCATCTTCATTTCTTGTAAAGAAGTAAGCGAAACAAAACTCGAGGCAATTTTCAAATGGAACTGTACGATCTTAATGGTTCCACACTTACACCACTCACCATTTCCATTTTTCACAAATAAATTACAAGGCGTTTTGTTGAGATGGCTTCTCAACCGAAATAATTGCTCCTCCAATGATTAACTTCAGTTGTACCAGTGAAATTCTTAAAGTAACAGTTATTAACCCTTTGAGACTAATTGCTAAAGTACTGTCTGACAGTCTGAGTTAACGATTCACTCTCATAGGGTTAACGACTGCAAAACAACTTCGTGTAAAGAACGACTGGAATAAGTCTTCGATTGTGTGCGCGTTCAGGACAGGGGTCAAGTGGCAGATACAGTACTTATGTAGTACTTAAGAATGCCCACATGTGTACTTTTTTCATATATTTCTATACAATATATTTTACTCTCAAATGTGATGTGACAAAATTACCTCTAGAATTTCAACTTTACTTAATCTGTTACTATAAAGCGTATGGCAGCATCAGGTAACATTTCCTACCGAAATACCAACGTGAAATCGACCTGCTTAATAAACGTACACGGTCAAGGAGAGTCATTAAAATACAAACTGACAAATTTGGTCATTTTCACATTTCATGAATATTTGGATCATTTACCATTTTAAAAACGTTATTGTGACGGAAATATCTGAGCCTGTATTTATCTTTTTCTAAGATTTAGTGCAAACATATGAAGGCAACGGAAGAAGGTACCCTAGAGGCGTTTACGCACAAGGATAAAATATCAAAAGCCGTTATTATGGCTATAAATTCTGTGTTTCGTGATCTTCCCCGTGAAGAATTGTTGAAAAAGTGTTTCAAAGGAGAAAAGAAAATTCCAGCTAATCCTTCAAGAACGTTGTGTGGTCAAAGGTTCCAAAAACTGCGTTCGATGCTACCTCAGCATTGCAACTTAATGTGTTTGATGCAGTACTGACATTTAACAATGGCAAGTATATAAGACCATGGGTGTTGAAGGACCTTAGAATATCACTAGGATTCACAACTTTGGAAGTGTGTGAAGGAGTTGGACAAAATGCGAAATTCGAAGGTGGGGATCGCAGCTTAATAAATGTCCAAGAAACCTCCATCTAAGAGAAGAAGGCAGGCATTAGATCATTAAGATCGACAAGGATTTGAGGACTACCAACCAGGAGGGTTTTAGAATATTTATTCTGCACAAAGTGAGTTTGAGCGGCAATGTATACTTTAAACTCAGTTTACTCTGAAGTATATTTTTTGCAATTATACAGTTATCTAAATATCGATGGTTATATCTACAATAATTTTATCGTATAAGCTTATACAGAATATCACTATACTTCTATGGATCCTCTGCTAAAAACGTCACACAGAAAGAATATATTTAACATTATTTTAAAAATTGTTCAGTTTTCTTTTAAAAATTGAATTCCTGTTAAAAATGAGAGATTTTTCTGTAATAATATTTTTAAATGGCTGAGGATCAGAGTATTGAAGGCGAATAACAAATCATCTCGTAAAGAAGTCAGATATCAGTACTCAACAGATCCTGAGCAAATGGGGCATTTTAACATTAGAAACATAGGGATTTGCGACTATTACTGTCATAGGCTAAGAGGAAGTACAAATTTGCAACCATATTGATTAAGAGTAATCAGATGGAAAATTGAAGAGGTCTGACACTTCGAAGAATGCGCCTCCTAGTTTCACACACATAGAGGAATACTGGTGGTCATTAATCATTGCCCCAGAGAAATGCGACAGACTTCTGCAGCTGGCACAATTCCTATCCTCGCCGCTAAACGGGGGCTTTATTTATCCCAACCCTGACCCGATTGAATGACTGGAAACAGGCTGTGGATATTCATGAGGTGACCACCAACGAACGCGAAGTATTGGATGTTCTGAAAAATCTCGCCATGGACGGTGATGTTCGGGGTAGAAGCATTGGTTCTGGGAGCAAGTAAATGCAGAAACGGTGTTGAGACATACACCAATATTCCTACACGCTTACATGAGTGCATTTAGTATAGTCTGTAGACTTAGAAAACTGTAACTGAAGGAAAATTATACTTTAGAGCTTAGTCGTTATAACCTCATTCTTCAACTTTGATATTCATGTTTTCATATATATTTTAGGACGTTTGTTTGGCTGCTTAGAGTTAAATTTCTATTGATACTAGCTCAAGTACTCGTTCGTCGTACGGACTGATGATCAAAGATTAACGGTAGCCGACATAAAATGAAACGTGCATTAAAATCACTAAATATGACTTCTAAAAACAATACAATATTAAAAAGATAGAAACACGGAAAATAATTATAATATTACGGAGATGAAAATCAGCCATATCAACAAAGCAGAGCCCACAGCAGATGAGCACGCTTAGCACTCTCAACAATACAACTGTAGGCTAGAGATGCAGTTCTCAGTAATATGGATGAGCACACTTAGCACTCTCAACAATACAACTGTAGCCTAGAGATGCAGTTCTCAGTAATATGGATGAGCACACTTAGCACTCTCAACAATACAACTGTAGCCTAGAGATGCAGTTCTCAATAATATGGATGAGCACGCTTAGCACTCTCAACAATATAACTATAGCTCAGAGCTGCAGTTCTCAATAATATGGATTCGCACGCTTAGCACTCTCAACAATACAACTATAGCTCAGAGCTGCATCTCTCAATAATATGGATGAGCACGCTTAGCACTCTCAACAATACAACTATAGCTCAGAGCTGCATCTCTCAATAATATGGATGAGCACGCTTAGCACTCTCAACAATACAACTGTAGCCTAGAGCTGCAGTTCTCAATAATATGGATGAGCACGCTTAACACTCTCAACAATACAACTGTAGCCTAGAGCTGCAGTTCTCAATAATATGGATGAGCACACTTAGCACTCTCAACAATACAACTGTAGCCTAGAGCTGCAGTTCTCAATAATATGGATGAGCACACTTAGCACTCTCAACAATACAACTGTAGGCTAAGCTGCAGTTCTCAATAATATGGATGAGCACACTTAACACTCTCAACAATACAACTGTAGCCTAGAGCTGCAGTTCTCAATAATATGGATGAGCACACTTAGCACTCTCAACAATACAACTGTAGCCTAGAGCTGCAGTTCTCAATAATATGGATCAGCACACTTAGCACTCTCAACAATACAACTGTAGGCTAGAGCTGCAGTTCTCAATAATATGGATCAGCACACTTAGCACTCTCAACAATACAACTGTAGGCTAAGCTGCAGTTCTCAATAATATGGATGAGCACACTTAGCACTCTCAACAATACAACTGTAGCCTAGAGCAGCAGTTCTCAATAATATGGATGAGTGCACTTAGCACTCTCAACAATACAACTGTAGGCTAGAGCTGCAGTTCTCAATAATATGGATGAGCACACTTAGCACTCTCAACAATACAACTGTAGCCTAGAGCTGCAGTTCTCAATAATATGGATGAGCACACTTAGCACTCTCAACAATACAACTGTAGCCTAGAGCTGCAGTTCTCAATAATATGGATGAGCACACTTAGCACTCTCAACAATACAACTGTAGGCTAGAGCTGCAGTTCTCAATAATATGGATGAGCACACTTAGCACTCTCAACAATACAACTGTAGCCTAGAGCTGCAGTTCTCAATAATATGGATGAGCACACTTAGCACTCTCAACAATACAACTGTACGCTAAGCTGCAGTTCTCAGTAATATGGATGAGCACACTTAGCACTCTCAACAATACAACTGTAGCCTAGAGCTGCAGTTCTCAATAATATGGATGAGCACACTTAGCACTCTCAACAATACAACTGTAGCCTAGAGCTGCAGTTCTCAATAATATGGATGAGCACACTTAGCACTCTCAACAATACAACTGTAGCCTAGAGCTGCAGTTCTCAATAATATGGATCAGCACACTTAGCACTCTCAACAATACAACTGTAGGCTAAGCTGCAGTTCTCAATAATATGGATGAGCACACTTAACACTCTCAACAATACAACTCTAGCCTAGAGCTGCAGTTCTCAATAATATGGATGAGCACACTTAACACTCTCAACAATACAACTGTAGCCTAGAGCTGCATTTCTCAATAATATGGATCAGCACACTTAGCACTCTCAACAATACAACTATAGCTCAGAGCTGCAGTTCTCAGTAATATGGATGAGCACACTTAACACTCTCAACAATACAACTGTAGGCTAGAGCTGCAGTTCTCAATAATATGGATGAGCACACTTAGCACTCTCAACAATACAACTGTAGCCTAGAGCTGCAGTTCTCAATAATATGGATGAGCACACTTAGCACTCTCAACAATACAACTGTAGCCTAGAGCTGCAGTTCTCAATAATATGGATGAGCACACTTAGCACTCTCAACAATACAACTGTAGCCTAGAGCTACAGTTCTCAATAATATGGATGAGCACACTTAGCACTCTCAACAATACAACTGTGGGCTAAGCTGCAGTTCTCAATAATATGGATGAGCACACTTAGCACTCTCAACAATACAACTGTAGCCTAGAGCTGCAGTTCTCAATAATATGGATGAGCACACTTAGCACTCTCAACAATACAACTGTAGCCTAGAGCTGCAGTTCTCAATAATATGGATCAGCACACTTAGCACTCTCAACAATACAACTGTGGCCTAGAGTTGCAGTTCTCAATAATATGGATCAGCACACTTAGCACTCTCAACAATACAACTATAGCTCAGAGCTGAGATTCTCAGTAATATGGATGAGCACGCTTAGCACTCTCAACAATACAACTGTAGGCTACAGCTGCAGTTCTCAATAATATGGATGAGCACGCTTAGCACTCTCAACAATATAACTATAGCTCAGAGCTGCAGTTCTCAATAATATGGATAAGCACAATTTGCACTCTCAACAATACAACTGTAGCCTAGAGCTGCAGTTCTCAGTAATATGGATGAGCACGCTTAGCACTCTCAACAATACAACTGTAGCCTAGAGCTGCAGTTCTCAATAATATGGATGAGCACGCTTAGCACTATCAACAATATAACTGTAGCCTAGAGCTGCAGTTCTCAATAATATGGATCAGCACACTTAGCACTCTCAACAATACAACTGTAGCCTAGAGCTGCAGTTCTCAATAATATGGATCAGCACACTTAGCACTCTCAACAATACAACTATAGCTCAGATCTGCAGTTCTCAGTAGTATGGATGAGCACGCTTAGCACTCTCAACAATACAACTGTAGGCTACAGCTGCAGTTCTCAATAATATGGATGAGCACGCTTAGCACTCTCAACTATATAACTATAGCTCAGAGCTGCAGTTCTCAATAATATGGATGAGCACACTTAGCACTCTCAACAATACAACTGTAGCCTAGAGCTGCAGTTCTCAATAATATGGATGAGCACACTTAGCACTCTCAACAATACAACTGTAGCCTAGAGCTGCAGTTCTCAATAATATGGATCAGCACACTTAGCACTCTCAACAATACAACTGTAGGCTAAGCTGCAGTTCTCAATAATATGGATGAGCACACTTAACACTCTCAACAATACAACTGTAGCCTAGAGCTGCAGTTCTCAATAATATGGATGAGCACACTTAACACTCTCAACAATACAACTGTAGCCTAGAGCTGCAGTTCTCAATAATATGGATCAGCACACTTAGCACTCTCAACAATACAACTATAGCTCAGAGCTGCAGTTCTCAGTAATATGGATGAGCACACTTAGCACTCTCAACAATACAACTGTAGGCTAGAGCTGCAGTTCTCAATAATATGGATGAGCACACTTAGCACTCTCAACAATACAACTGTAGCCTAGAGCTGCAGTTCTCAATAATATGGATGAGCACACTTAGCACTCTCAACAATACAACTGTAGCCTAGAGCTGCAGTTCTCAATAATATGGATGTGCACACTTAGCACTCTCAACAATACAACTGTAGCCTAGAGCTGCAGTTCTCAATAATATGGATAAGCACACTTAGCACTCTCAACAATACAACTGTAGGCTAAGCTGCAGTTCTCAATAATATGGATGAGCACACTTAGCACTCTCAACAATACAACTGTAGCCTAGAGCAGCAGTTCTCAATAATATGGATGAGTGCACTTAGCACTCTCAACAATACAACTGTAGGCTAGAGCTGCAGTTCTCAATAATATGGATGAGCACACTTAGCACTCTCAACAATACAACTGTAGCCTAGAGCTGCAGTTCTCAATAATATGGATGAGCACACTTAGCACTCTCAACAATACAACTGTAGCCTAGAGCTGCAGTTCTCAATAATATGGATGAGCACACTTAGCACTCTCAACAATACAACTGTAGGCTAGAGCTGCAGTTCTCAATAATATGGATGAGCACACTTAGCACTCTCAACAATACAACTGTAGCCTAGAGCTGCAGTTCTCAATAATATGGATGAGCACGCTTAACACTCTCAACAATACAACTGTAGCCTAGAGCTGCAGTTCTCAGTAATATGGATGAGCACACTTAGCACTCTCAACAATATAACTATAGCTCAGAGCTGCAGTTCTCAGTAATATGGATGAGCACACTTAGCACTCTCAACAATATAACTATAGCTCAGAGCTGCAGTTCTCAGTAATATGGATGAGCACACTTAGCACTCTCAACAATACAACTGTAGCCTCCAGACGCTATCCTCAGAGTGATGCACTCATTCTTCAGCTGGCCTCTTAAGGAACAAACAACTTTACACGAATGATGGCGATCCTAACTTCATATGATCCGTACTTAAGCGCGAAAAGTGTGGCCTGTTCATTAGAGAAGACAACCATAGCCGAGAGCGCAACGGAATTTCAATTTTGTCGAAAACGTTTGAGTTACGACGAAAATTTGTGTCCCTTTTCTTGTAGATAATTTAATTCCAAAACCACATGGATCGATTTTTCGATAGGGTCAACCGTTTACCCGTCATTTCAGTTGATGTAGGGCAAAGGTTGTCTAAATTTGGGACATACCTGTGTACAACCCACTACTAGTTCGGAACGGTACAATATATCAGAATAAAAAGTATCCCTTGTGTGACTCGGGATTTCCGGCGATACCCATACCAAATTTCAGGTCAATCACTCCAGTAGTTTTTGAGCCTCTCTGTAACAAAAAAACCAAAAGAACAAATACACATAGGTACTGTTCACAATTTCATTTGTATTAATATTTTTACATGCCAGCCCTGTCGTAGCCCCGTTGTGTTCTTCCTGGAAGGGATTAGTGAGTCAGACTGAGGACTCCCAGCTAGACTAGAGAGCATGGACGGCTTTTCCGTGTATTTTTCTCTTCGTATGGTTCTCCGTGCGGTTTCTGGGTGGTGCAACGAGAAATTCCCGTCTCTATCCATATCACGAATATTCCGGTACTCATACCCGAGCTATAAAATGGAGACCAGCCGCAAACAAATAGTCAGAGTTGGAGTGAGTGTTGGAGCTCGGGAGTCTGTACGAGGAGTTGTTGCGTCAGAGAGTCGGGCGTCGTGTTGGACTGCTTTGTGTACTACCTTGGAGTACCCACAGTGCTGGTTGTCATCTGTGCCCCATTGGAATTCGGAATACCGTCGCATACCGGATGGAGTACTGTGGACTCAGGACCGTCGTAGAGTGAGCGTGTGGACCAACTGTCGTTGTAACATCGTTAATGGTCGTTGTTGTGAAGAGAATTGTCTTGTTGTTCAGCACTGTTGAGCTGTTACTTTCTAGATGTCAGCGTTGAGTAGTTCACTGTATTTGGCTGTGTGAATTACTGGACTTCCTCTAGATTCGAACCAAGTAGCAGGTCATCGTGTGCTGTATTGTTTACCAGCCCTGCGTTCAAACCTGTCTGTCTGCTCGCAGCTGCTGTTCCAGGTGACTGGACTTACGGGATGTAGTAAAAGTAAGGCGAATCTGTCAATAAGAATTATAGCCGTCCAACGTAATATCAAGAAGCCGGACTACCTGCTGTGTGAAGAGGACAGACAGCAATTAGTGAATGTGTTCATTCATGGCTGAATAGAATTGTGTGCGTGTACATTTATTGGGCCATCCTGAAATAAATGAGAGCGATAAAACAAAAAGTGTTTTATTCGTTACAGTAGTATAGATTTGGATCAAATCACTTCTATAGAATTTTACTACACGCACGTACTGATGCTATGTACAGTTCAAATAACAGTAATATCTGTAATCCCTCACTGCCGTAAATACTGTTGTGATGCGGCGTTGCTGGTTCTCATCATGTGGCCCAGCTGTGGATCACCATCAACAAGCGAAGTGATTTGCACAACTAATTACACATGTTGAGGTTTGATTTGTTGTGGCGGTAAGGAGAGATCGAAGGCACTTACTAGGACACTGAATTTCGAATAGAAGTCAATGAAGGATAACATGATATCAGCAAGAATTTTAGTGAAAATTAAGAGATTATCTATACATACTTTAAAGCAAAAATGGTGCTGTGGTGGCAGAGTGACGATTGATAAGCTCAGGTACAGTACCGATAGGTGTGTAGGTAATAGAGGGTGGACCGAAAGAGCGTTAACATTTGACGACGCAATACTTCATGGAATATTTGAGGTAGAGAGGTAATAATCGACTCACATGATTGCCATAACATGGGATTTTATTAACACCGAAATGAAGTAAATAAAACTTCACTAAACTGCCCTTTCTGGTATCGTCAACATGTCGCGATTGTAGGCGCATTTGACGCCCTCTCTCACGACACCTCCTTTTATACCATACACGGGTCTCATGTGGCATCACTGACGTGTTTCTGTCAAGCGACATCTGTTGCCGTTTTGTGCAGTCGTTGTTGGTGTCAAGAAAAGCCCATGTCATGTCAAGCATGTGTGGCCATTTGTATCTGACCTATTGCTGTCCAGCGTCATCTGTTGGTAATTTTGTGCACTGCTTGTTGGTGTCAGTAACACCCACGGGTGTCCCAGATTGGTTGCGCAGTAGATGTTAGTTTTCCCTCGTCCTGCTCGTGACGTCATCGCAGGAGCACCGTGACTGTGTAGCATACAACCGCACGTGTATCTTATATCGTTGTTTACAGCTGTCTGTCTTATAAAGAAAGGATTTCCACGTAATATTTATACGTAATTTCTTTCCGTATATTGCTGTTCGTTTATATGGTGTCCTACTGTATTTTGCGTAGTGTGCGTGTGTGTCGTAGTTCGTTTTCTGTGAAATCTCTGTTAAGCTGCTGTGGTTCGTGCAGTGAGGTGCACTTATTTTTATTTTTTTTTTCGTTAGTTGCGTGAACAGTGTGATAGTAGCTGGGGTGACATTTCTGTGTTCATAGTATCATTGCGATAGAAAACCGTGCCGCAATCTACAGCGACAGCTGATTGTTCAGCAGAGGGATTTCTATACCTCCCCGGCTACATCGCCTTCCGTGGAAGAAAATATGACAGGTCAATGGGAAGTCCCACTGGGGAAATGCTTTCCATTTCTTCTGGTACGGCCCTTATAGGATAAATAGAGGTTATCTCGGGGAGGTCTACTCGTTCCATCGGAAGAATGGTAAACCAAATAAAGGAATTTGAGTTAATTTTCAGGGACACTCACGCTGGTGCTGAACTGTTACAGAAAAAGAAAAGAACATGCCCAGCGACCGCTGCTCAGCCCGAAGACCTGCAGATTACGAGGGGTCGTGTGATCAGCACGACGCATACTCTCGGCCGTTATTCTGGGCTCCTCAATTCTAATCACGTAGGCTGAGTGGACCTCGAACCAGTCCTCCGGTCGAGAGAAAAATCCCTGACCTGGCCGGGAATCAAACGCGGGGTCCCCGGGCGGGAGGCAGGAACGCTACCCCTACCCCACGGGGCCGGCGATGAACTGTGACGCATACCTAATATTATACGCAAAGTGTGTCAAATAATTAGCAGTAAAATCCCCGCGGTACCACAAGAAATAGTAAAAATGTATGTTAGAATGAGAACATTTATACGCATACGACAAATGACCATTCGGCCAAGAAATGAAAAATCCGTAGCAGCTCATCGGCGAAAGGCACGACGGTGGATTTCACCTTCAAAAGCGACCACTTTATGACAACTGATCTCACGGGTAGGACTGTGTTCTAATTAAGTGTTTTTCCTGTTCTTTCTTATTCTTTAATTTTGAAAAGTAGGAATATCTATGCATGGTTTCGAATATGAAATTACTTCTGCTGCTCTTATAACATGTGTTAAGCTTTAAACTCGATACCTGAGGAAGTAAGTCAGTATATCGTATGTTAACATGCGGTAGTTCCATTACGGAAGTTCTGCTGTCAAAATTTAATATTACAAACATTTCATATCTCTAAATATTTATGTTTACAGATTTGAGATTGTGGAACCTTCCTCAAACTAAATAGAGGAATTTGGAAATGTTAATAAATTTCAAGCGTTGGTCAGTGCGCCGTCAAGTTACATTTATGCCTTATTCATAATAGAAATAATGAAAACTTACTATGCCATACTCTTTTTCACTCGTACAAAAGCAGTAATCGTTATGTCTGGTCTGCAATTAGTTCTGAGAGACTGTAATGTTTGCTGGTATTTTGAGATTCCTACTGATTTGCGCGCTCTGGAGTCGGCTGCTTTGCTCCTACTGTGACGTCATTTCGTTAACCAATAACAGCTCGTCTCGCGTTGGGCCCAAACGTTAGTAGTGTTGAAGAACCTTGAGTAACACCCCATGTCATGTCAAACATGTGTGACTATTTGTAACTGACGTGTTGCTGTCTAGCGCCATCTGTTGACTTGTTTGTGCACTCGTTGGTTTTGTCAATAACACCCCATGTCGCGTCTAGCATGTGTGGCAATTTGTAACTGACGAGTTTGTGTCCAGCGCCATCTGTTGGCCTGTATGTGCACTCGTTGGTGTGAATAAAACCCCATGTCATGTCAAGCATGTGTGGCCATTTGTACCTGACGTACTGCTGTCCAGAGTCATGTGTTGGTAATTTTGTGCACTGGTTGTTGGTGTCAATAAAACCCCATGTCATATCAAGCATGTGTGGCCATTTGTATCTGACGTATTGTTGTCCAGAGTCATGTGTTGGTAATTTTGTGCACTGGTTGTTGGTGTCAATGAAACCCCATGTCATATCAAGCATGTGTGGCCATTTGTACCTGACGTATTTTTGTTCAGAGTCATGTGCTGGTAATTTTGTGCACTGGTTGTTGGTGTCAATAAAACCCCATGTCATGTCAAGCATGTGTGGCCATTTGTACCTGACGCACTGCTGTCCAGAGTCATGTGTTGGTAATTTTGTGCACTGGTTGTTGGTGTCAATAAAACCCCATGTCATGTCAAGCATGTGTGGCCATTTGTACCAGACGTATTGTTGTCCAGCGTCATCTGCTGGTATTCTTGTGCACTCGTTGGTGTCAATAAAACCCCATGTCATGTCAAGCATGTGTGGCCATTTGTACCTGACGTATTGCTGTCCAGCGTCATGTGCTGGTAATTTTGTCCACTGGTTGTTGGTGTCAATAAAACCCCATGTCATGTCAAGCATGTGTGGCCATTTGTACCAGACGTATTGCTGTCCATCGCCATCTGTTGGTATTCTTGTGCACTCGTTGGTGTCAATAAAACCCCATGTCATGTCAAGCATGTGTGGCCATTTGTACCAAACGTATTGCTGTCCATCGCCATCTGTTGGTAAATTTGTGCACTCGTTGGTGTCAAGAAAAGTGTATGTCATGTCAAGCGTGTGTGACCATTTGTAACTGACGTGTTGCTGTCCAGCGCCATCTGTTGGAAATTTTGAGCACTGGTTGTTGGTGTCAATAAAACCCCATGTCATGTCAAGCATGTGTGGCCATTTGTACCTGACGTATTGCTGTCCATCGCCATCTGATGGTAAATTTGTGCACTCGTTGGTGTCAATAAAACCCCATGTCATATCAAGCATGTGTGGCCATTTGTACCTGACGTTTTGCTGTCCCGCGTCATCTGCTGGTATTTTTGGGCACTGGTTGTTGGTGTCAATAAATCCCCATGTCATGTCAAGCATGTGTAGCCATTTGTACATGACGTATTGCTGTCGAGCTTTATGTTGGTAATTTTGTGCACTGGTTGTTGGTGTCAATAAAACCCCATGTCATGTCAAGCATGCGTGGCCGTTTGTAACTGACATGTTGCTGTCCAGCGCCAATTTTTGACCTGTTTGTGCACTCGTTGTTTTTGTCAATAACACCTCATGTCACGTCTAGCGTGTGTGGCCATTTGTAACTGACCTGTTGGTGTCGAGCGCCATCTGTTGGCCTGTTTGTGCACTCGTTGTTGGTGTCAATAAAACCCTGTGTCACGTCTAGCGTGTGTGGCCATTTGTAGCTCACGTGTTGCTGTCCAGCGCCATCTTTTGGCCTGTTTGTGCACTCGTTGTTTTTGTCAATAATACCCATGTCATGTCCAACATGTGTGGCCATTTGTAGCTCACGTGTTGCTGTCCAGCGCCATCTTTTGTCCTGTTTGTGCACTCGTTGTTTTTGTCAATAATACCCCATGTCATGTCCAACATGTGTGGCCATTTGTACCTGACATATAGCTGTGCATCGCCATTTGTTGGCAAATCTGTGTACCTTGTTACGGTGTCAATAAAACCGTATATCATTCTAATAATGTGTGATAGTTATTACCTCTGTGCCTCCTATATTCCGTGAAGTATTTGTTCTTTAATTGTTAACGGACTTTTCGTCACCCTATACATACAACGATTCCTAACAATATCGTGTAACGAGTGCATTCAATGTACGGTATTGCCTTCTTGGCCGGACTGAGTGGCTCAGACGGTTGAGGCACTGGCCCCAGCTTGACAGCTTCAATCCTTGCTCAGTTCTGTGAAATTCGAAGGTGCTCAAGTACATCAGCTCATGTCGATAGATTTACTGGCACGTAAAAGAACTCCTCCAGGACTAAATTTCGGCGCCTCGGCATCTCCAAAAAAGTAGTTAGTGGGACGTAAGAAGTATTAACATTCTTATTAGTAATTCCTTCTTTCTGTATAAGTGATCGTCAGTGAAATCCTTTCACTAATATGAACATGTCCAGCTGGTAGTTCTTCACGAGCTGTTTCCACTTTCCAAGATGATCAACCGTAGCTCACTTTAGTAATGATATTTCCTTATATTAACACCTAGGTTCTTACAGTGGCCGGCCCCCGATATCTAGGGGTACCGTGGTGCTTCTTACCTGGAGGTCCGGGCTTCGATTTCCGGCGAGGTCAGGAAGTTTTACCTGGATCTGAGGGATGGATTGAGATCCACTCAACCTACGTGATTGCAATTGAGGAGATATCTTAACAACCCCGGTCTGAAAATCCAAAAATAAAGGCCGAGAGTATTCGTCAGGCTGACCACATGACACCTCGTAATCTGCAGGCCTTCGGGCTGAACAGCGGTCGCAGGGTTGGCTATGACCGTGGTCTTTAAGTTCCTAGGTTCTTACAGAGATCACCATGAGCTACTTCCGCTCCCTCAACACAGTAATTAAAATTGAGAGGACTTTTCCATTTCGTGAAAGTTGCAACCTGACTTGTCCCCCATTCACTGCTGTCCACTTCACAACATTATCAAGGTCCTTATTCAGTCGCTGACAATTCTGTAACTTATTTATTACCCTACAATCTCCTGTGCAGTGGTGGCGAAAAGTGAGTTCCACCCCCATTTTGTGGAGAAAACATTCCATTTTATCCTCCTGAAACTGGGAATTATTAAAAACAGCATTTTTTGTCTTATCAACTAAATCGTTCCTTTATTTCCCAGAATTATTAACCAGCCCGGGTACTTTTTGTTGCCTGTAAAGTTTCTTTTGTAATTCCCAGTCGCCACCACTGCTCCTGACCTCGCCAACCTGATACCATCAGAACCGGAAAGGAACGAGATTCAACCAAGGAAGTCGGATAGCAAAGGCAAGAGTCAGGAATCTGGCACAAGTTACTGTCAAACTCAGTTAGGGCCCGGTGGTCACCAACCAACTCGCCAAGTTTAGAGCCCGCCGTGTCTCCCGTTTACGAATGGACAGGCTAAATCTCCCACGTGTTATTGAAGCTTTAAACTAGGATAGGATGGTTGTGGCTAGGATTCTCAGTTAATCGACCTTGATCTCATACACGTGGAGCTCACACCCAACTTTCATCCCGATAGTGCTTTAAAGTAATCTAACTTCCAACATGAGGCCTAGCAGGCAGAAATGTACTAAATTCATAACCCTACAACTATTTAAACCGTGCTAACCTTTTCGTTCACAACACCGAAGCTCCTATTTCACAAAGAAGGAACAGTGATGTTTTCCCGGAGCCTCCGACATTGCAGTTAATTGAAACCGGCAGCTCAGTTCAGCAGAAGTTGCCGCTAACCACAAGATCCATGTGAAAAGCCACTTATCGGTTTTGTGTTAAAGCCCGAGCGCGCTATCAGATAATTGTTTAGGCATTACATCCTTGCAAGAAATACACGCCTGCGCTTGGGGACTACATCAAGCACAGAGCTGCTCGACTCATGTTCACATCCAAACAAGTTCCACTCCTTTACTTTTTGTACCTAATAATATTCTTGTTCCATTATCTTCCTCTAAATAAAGCACGTCCAGTCCAGTTCTTAACTCTAACCACTATGGGATTATCCTTGTGGATAGAATACATCCACGATATCTTCTACCTGTCGTAAAAGGCGACTGAAAGGGGATCCAGAGGCTTTCATCTTCGTTGTCCCCTATCGAGTCTGTCATTGCTTCTAGTAACTTCTGTCAGGCTGCTTCTTATCTTCTGAACTCTTGTTTTCTTTATACTCCTACGGTATTAGATTACTCTGTCATTTTTACGCTTTACGTCGCCTTTCCACCTCTTTTGCTGATACCTTCATTCTTCGCAGAGTCCGAACTCTTCCATTTTTCTTCCTCTGACCAGTGTCAATAGAGGATAGTTGCCCAGTGGTATTTCCCCTTAAAACAGTAATCACCGCCACGACCACTATGGCATTCCAGTTATGATTTGCTCGTAGACTGGAAATACTTATGTTGTGTGTGAATTTGTATATGATGAAGTTGGTTTTAAAATCCTAAACTTATAGTATTGCTTGTAATATTTCCTTTCCATGGAAATGCTTGTTGTACTCTTGTTGTTGTTGCGTAATGATATTGTAACTTTTCTTTATTATCACAGTGCTGTAAGTGACCACTGCCACCGCCATATTTCCCAATTGCGATGCAATTGTTAATAATAATTGTACCGGGTGGTAACCCTCAACTCCGCACATTTAAAAGAACCGCCTTAAGGAACGCTATCTTTCATACAAAACGTGAAACATCTAATGCATGAAGTTGGGACGTTGACCAGAAGATGTCACCATTGAATTATCAAGTAATGTGTTATTGTGAAGTTGCCTAAACTGACTGTTTTGTGTTTGTTTACTTCAAGAAGTTTGAACTTTTCTCCATAAATGTCCTTATAAAACGTGGTCATGCACTCTGGTGCACGGTGGAAGAACTAGTGATTTAAAGACGTTTTGTGTTATTATGTTTTCTCAACTAAATTAACTTTCATTTATTTTGTTTTTTCAAGGTTTGTAACACTTTATTCTCATTCCGCCAGCTTTTGAATCTGGCCAACCAGAAATTTTCTGTAATTATTTTTCAACCATTAATAGGCTTCTTGTACCTTTTGAATTTGCCAATAAAAATGAGAAGGTGTGTCCGGAGATAGTCCAGAACGCACTCGAACCATCCCCCCGACTATATAAGCTGCGGATTTTTCAGGCTACCTCGTCTTATTGATCGTCATCTTACTGAGTGTGTGTGTGCTAAGACAGGAGGCGAGGCGCCTCATTCTTCCGCAGGCAGTACATCAGCCCAGGTATGGCCACCAGCCTTATATTTCTGTAGCTACATCCGAAGACTTACACGAGGGGAACGTTCTAATTTTCTGACTATGTAACCACCTGCTTTCTTAAATATAATCCTCCTTTCGGCTAATGTAAAATTTCATAAACACTTAAACTGTAAATCGGGGATAGAGAGTGAGTTACCCTCTCGAGTTCTCCTTCAATTTATCTTGAGTTGACTACGATTATGTAACTGTTTCTCCTTTCTGTAAAGCCTTCATTCTAGTCCCCTCAGTAGCTTCGGATTAGCCTCTGAATCGTCGGGCCACGAGCCCAATTAGTGTTTTATACTTAATTTTCTAGGAGAGCAAGTGTAAGCCTCCATATATTTTGTGTTCGGGCCAGTAATTTAACCTGTTTTTCCATGAAGGGCCAGTAGTTTGGGTAATAGATGCCCCTGTGTAAAAATTGTAAATTATGGGTTGGGCCTAGAGAGGTCAGAAATTTGTAAGATATTTTTGGGTGTAATGTTGCCTTGAGCGGGCTGCAAATGTGTATCTTTTGGAGCAAGGTGCTCTGTCTTGGGAGATTTCTGTTCTTATCTATATAAACGCTACATTGGCGGCATTGTAAATTTGTGAATTACGGGCTTGATGTCCAAATATCTTAAATTCTTTATTCTGGGGTTCTCTGTTCTGGTATCTAAATTGTCATTGTATCTGATACATTGGTTTTCCTTCACTAAGTGAAGACTTTGTTAAGTCTGAGTTTTGAAAAGAAATATAACCTTTATTTTAAAGCTTCAAATTAATTTCGATATCGTAGATAGACCCATTCAAGCCCACACTTTCTTTCACCTCTCTGCGATCCACACAAACCCAGTAACAATAATAAAGGAACACGAACTGTCCAAACTCTTCATGCTGTGAAAGGAATTCTCTTTGTTTTGTGAAAATCCACAGCCTGTCTCCTGTCACGAGACCGGCTCAAGAATGGAAAGAACGAATCTCCAACCAGCGGCGGGAATAGGAACTGCGCCGGCTCCCGAAGCTGTTGCACTCCTCTGCGACAATGATTAAAGACTGAGAGATGAAATGGTATTCGAGAGTGTTACTGGAATGATGGATGACAGGGAAAACCGGGAGAAAAATCTATCCCGCCTTCGCTTTGTCAAGCTCAAATCTCACATGAAGTCTGACCGGGTATGAACCACTGAATCTACCTATAGAAGTGAGAGTCGCCTCCCTGCTATCTAAACCTCTGTTCGTTTTGTATTACGTTTAATTATCAGTTTTCGGATTCACTATTCATACTAGCTTATAATGGAGCTGTTGGGAGTCCAACTAGCTGCCGAGATGGAGATTCGACTTCCATAATAATAATAATAATAATAATAATAATAATAATAATAATAATAATAATAATAATAATAATAATAAACGGTTAGCCTTCTGGCCTTTGGTCCAAATGGTCCCGGATTCGATTCCCAGCCTGATCGGGGATTTTAACCTTCATGGGTTAATTCGGGGGCTGGGTGTGTGTGCCGTCTTCACCATTAGGATTCATCATAGGTAGGGCCCCATTTTAACAGACGCGCAGGCCGCTTATGAGTTGTCCACTCGAGAGACCTGCATCAGGCCTCACCGGAGACCACGTGCCATTATTCATCATCATCATCATCGTCATTCTTCAACTCCAGTTGCCCGAGTGCTGTGTTCTCCCCAAGAATATATTCTGTTCATGGATCTTCTTCCAGTTCTTCCCCTCACCCGAGGTCTTCCAACTCACTAATCTGTTTTCTCAAGGAACTCCTTACTTTCCTCCCTTCCTCTAGCCTTTTAACGTTCCCACACCTTCTCAGGCGATACCTCTGGTTAATCTGAGTCACACGAGCATCAGCTCAGTTCGTTCGTTTTTATTTATCTCGCCTTCAGACCTGCCACTCATTCAAGGCGAATCTCATTCTCTCACGCACCGAACTCGAAATGTAACGCGGTTTTCATATAGTACTTTGCACTTTATTTCTTAGCTTATTTGTATGTCTCGGTCGGAAATTGTCTGTCATTGGCTGTCCTGGTCGTTTCAATACACGGTGTATTGAATACAGAATGAGAGACTGTTCTGCCTCTCACATGCAACTTGCATCTCCGCAATGTGCGCCCGAATTCCGAATCGATACAAAATCAAATTGGTGAGAAGAGAATGATTTGACAAAATTTGACCAGAAACAGGTGTTAAGACAGCCAGGACTCGGCCGGTTAGTTTTTTGAGGGAATTGTAGGCGGTAAGAACGGTAGTGGTAGACAAGATGATTAGAGTTGAAGTAGGATGTAGTAATTACGCAGAAATGAAACTGGATGCCATAGACGACACAACCTACTGAACCCTTGAACTTACCATTTCATCGTTGGTCGGCCACGGCTGCTACAGTAGAACAATTTAGAACTCTTAAATCTTGGGTCGTTGCGGGAATAAATTCGGTCACGATCTTAACCAAACGATGGGGTTCAGAAGAAAGCCTAACTACTTGAAATGAGGAGCAAAAATGTGCTTACTAACTTTTATTAAACTGAAAGAGCACGATAACATCGTTAATTTAATATGCATTCTTGCCACAAAAATATAAAAAATTTAATTATTGATTTTTGAAAAGTTCCAAACACAGTCACATTACATAACGTCACTTCGTTTCTTCCAATGTCGAAGAGTTGCTTCGGAGAAGCTAATATGTTAGTGGACAGCGAAACTGAAAAACTGAAAAAGGGAAGACCTGAAAACCGGGCACCTATTATTCCAAACGAGAACTGAGAGTTAATCCACACGATCCGTGGAAAATCTGACTTTCAACAAGTAGAACGCCTGATTTTCTCTTAATTAAGGTTATCCACCAGTCAAATACCCTTCACGGATACGGAACATCCGCCGAATGGACCCTTAATCGAACCAAACTGACTATCAGTTGCTTTGGATAGGTTGCGAAATATTATGGGAAAGCATGGTGTTCACTACAAGTTAATGGCATCATTCACAATTGAAATAAAATTCCACCATGTATTTGTCATTCATGACACCCTTAAGTGATAAGGTAATCCCGATGCTAAACGTGCATCACCCCAAACAGCTGTTCGGAAGGAACCAACAACAACATGATCCGGGAGGATCTTACGTTAAGTCGTTCTAAAGGAACAAAACTGCGAAATGCAGGAAACACTTACTAATCATGCATTTAGAAGAAATGCCAAGCACTGAAGTTAATAAAAAGGTGAAAAGTCACTTGAAAATATTATTATTGAACCGATTTTCAGGTTAGAAATGGGTTTATTATGCTTAATAAATTTACCAGTCCACGCTAAAATTTACTACAATTTTAAGGAATTCTTTCCCTTGACAACAATGCTACCAGTACAGATCTCTCTATTTACTGTCTGTCCCAACACACTACCTGTAAAGTGATTACTTACTTACTCTAACTATGAATAAGAATGAAAATACGACAAGATGAAAATAATATAAAATACTGGCTGACGAATCGAAACCGCATTCGCAACTCAAGTCTCATTCTAAAACACTGAGTGTCAATATGCACACTATCAACGAAAACGGACGTCAAGACGAGGAAACAATAAAGTCCGTAAAAATAAATTAACATCTCGAAGTCATACAGCTTAACACGCACGAAGAAACACAGTAAAAATATTTAATCTAGATCGGGTCGATGTCCCACACTTGGACAGCCCTCAACTCGTCTGATAGCATTCCCGTTATCTCAACGAGAGCTTCGCATAGACCCTCTACAATAAATCATATCGTACTGTAACCGCTACCTTCCTCCAGGCCACTTCACAAAAGAAACAAAAGAAACACATCTAAACTGAGACTTGAGTGTGTACAGCTACCATCCCAGACCTATCGTCGGGCTCACTTGAAATCTGTACACCCTAAACCTAATCATTGTGTACATGATGCCTTCCAAATTCTATCGTCGGGCGTGACCTAGGACGTCTCATCATCAATGACTCCAAGAATAACATCTGACGTCCTAATCCTATCGTCGGGCGTCAAAGTGGGTCGTACTACGCCTCCCTTAACATATCAGGCGAAATGCAATTCTCAAACAACTCTGATATTTAACACTAGATTTCGTCAAACAAATACGCACGACGGAACCCGTCTCTATTATCAAAGGAATGCAAGTCGAAATACAGTAAGTATCTACCTCTCGAAAAAAAATACAGTAAGTGTCTACCTCATTATAATATGTGAACTCAAAAATAAATAGACGTGACGAACGGTTCTCCACCTCGAACACAATCTCAGCCTGTGCACTGACGTGTTAGGGAAGCAAATGAAAATTCCCAACACACGTGTACCCTTTTAGTGGATGCCTTCAAAATAATAATCATCACCACCGCATTCGAAATTCTCAGATCGCCTATCATCAATTCCAACCATCTTATCCATGACCTCTCCAATGAACAAATTAAATATAACCCAACCGTGTGTCAAAAGTGCTCTTTGATCCTGGGGATCGTTCATTCTCTTATCACCCATGCGGGCTTTACGTAACATAGATCACTGGATGTGTACTACCCAGCCTTTAACATTTTACAAGAGTCGTTTTCACTTGGAATCTTTCTATAAATTTCACAATGCTTCACATCATAGTCATCTCAAATTCGGATTGATTGCGGAAAACAATACAGCCTGCCTCACACAGCCTGTTCCTAAATACTTCCTCTACAAAAATACAGCTTGTCTCAACACTCTTTCTCCTCGCTTTCCAGCGGTATTACTTCCATCTGTCTCGTCTCCACATACATATCAATTCATCGCTCTCAATTCCTTTTCCTTCAAGATCCTTTTTCATACATCGATCCCCTGGTGAAAACGACAACCATTATTAAACACATCTCTTACTTTACTATTATTAAGACTTTCGGACCTCAAGAATCCAAGAGCACACATCGACCTTTCGCAATTCAAGTATACACGATGTCTCAAAATTTCCTTCCCATTAATGACTGTGACTCTAACAAATTTTATTGACATTATCTAAATATGCTTACGATCCTTGTAAAAATAACTGGTTAAATGTAATTTAACAGAGAGGAATTTCCTTATCCCGCGGTAAACATTATTATTATTATTATTATTATTATTATTATTATTATTATTATTATCGACCAGCATTTCTGAATGCAACTGACACCTGAAATTACGATATTCGCCACGACAAATTTACACTTATAACGTTCACAAATCCGCACTTTGAATGATATCTCATCTCAACACAAAATTTTAAGCGTCGCATTTTACCGTTCTTGACATGAACTTTACACACTGAAATTTTCACACGCTGACCAAAATTTACAACGCCTTTCGCCTGATAATTACGACTATCACCCGACAATCATCTGGAAATTTTGTTTAGGACAGACAGTAACTAACTAACTAACTAAATACAACATAATATAAAATAGACAGACCTGCACATTGGTGACATTCTCAGCATTCTGATTACATCATCACCAGCAACCTCGTACTTAGCCACTCATTTTCACAGATAACATTTTCATTTTCAAAAACTCACTCATCCAAACACTACCCTTCACACACACGAGATTAAAATTACCATATAAATAATGCACTTTCTCTGTAACTTGCACCACGAACTTCCCTCGTTCTGCAGTCGACTATAACTGTCTGATGCGTTTCCCAGAGTGGTTTCTCTCCCCGTTGTTTCAATAAGAACAGGTGTTCGGCCGATAAGGGAGTAGAACTATTTTGAATCGCTTCCCCCAGACCCTCTTCACTTACAAGAGTACACGAAATGATAAAAATAAAATCTGCTGTGTATTTTTCAACCAGCCTACACCTTCCCAGTTCGTCTGCAAACGTTCAGAACTCCTCCAATCACTTTTCTTCTTAACTAAGTATATGGACCTTAGCCACGAACATGTATTGAATTATTGTCGGTCAATCTGGCGCGAATTTCTAATGACGACGGGCACAAGCTCCCGCGGCTTCAAGTTCCAGATCGACACTGAAAAATCTACGGTGGAGGGTTTCTTTTATAATTTCCGGAAGGACGCTATCCCCTCTATGAGGCTTGGCGGTGAAATCTGCCAAATTTGCTTCTAATAGACCAATTTTGATAAGACTTGTCCCAGAACTCCGGACAGACTTGCACTTATGTTCGATGTTAATTTTATAATTTTCCTACACTCACAACAGGAGAAATAAATTGTTTCTGCCCGTGTGTTTCGCGCGTTTTCTTCCTTCCATGACCTTGGCACGTGTAACTAGCTCGCTGATCTCACGCTAACATGTACTTGGGCTTAACTGCATTTAAAGTTTTCCCTGGTGTCTCTACCTTCACAGAGGGTGTATGAATAATTTTGCTTATTTATTTCATTATTTACTACATTGTCAAAATCCCTCGTTGTGCAGAATTCCATGGATTAAACGAATTGTCGGGCACTCGAGCCCCGCCGAGGTGTCCCGGCAATTCACGAGCTCGCCGGGAAGGAAGAACCTCCCCACGCAACATCGGGCTCTTGGGAGCGCAAAATGGCTGCCCTCAAACATACAGTAGTTTCTAAATACCAAATAAATATTTGAGAAAAATAAAAAATTTTCTCACCGTAGAATTATGGGTTCAATATATCAAATCAATCAATGTATATTGAAAAATTATTGTCGCGCTCAATTTCCTTGGATCTCACTCTTCCTGACGAGTGATCTCACTTCAGAGACCTTTGGTAGCTCTGCCCACTGTCGCACTCTATGCAACGCGTAGAGTTTATTCAGAATTCTTCTGAGGCAATATGTGTCTCGAGAGCATAATTATGCCTTTATGGGAACTACGTAACTGTCACAGTACTTTGTAATGTTCTGACTTGATTGTAAAATATTGACAGATATGTACATCATAATGATTGTTTCCTCCTTGAACGATATGTACGTTTAAGTCATGTCAGAGTGGTTGTTGTTGTTGTTATTAGTATTGTTTGATTCAACAGTCTGTAGACTATTTTGTTGCAGTACTCCATGCCGTCCTTTCACACTTCCCTCAGAAACTAAGTCAAAAATTTCTCGACGTCTCAAGATGTGTTCTCTCATTCTTTTGTTGTTTTGATCGTTTCACCAAATTACTCTCCTCTTACCAATTTCCTCTTCTATCGTGATTCGATCTACTCTATCTCACCCTTAGCATTCTTCTGTAACACCACATTTCAAAAGCTCCTATTCTCTTTCTTTCTGAGCTAGTTATTCTCCCTGTTTCATTTCCATACAATGCCACGTTCCAGACAAATGTATTGATGAACATAACATTTCACAGTTCTAGCCCTTCGGACAAAACATCCTAGGGATATGAGCTACGACTTGTAGGTAAAGTATGAAAATACGTTCTCGATTTATTCCTAAAGTTTACAATTCTTTTCTTAATCAGCGTTATCCTTTCGGTTTCATTAGCCATTTGCCTTTTTCTAACGCTACGAGTGCTAATGATAGTTTCAGTGTCATTTTTGTTCAGACTTCTGTAAGGTTGTATATATATATTATATAAATAGCACCAAATTCAATACGTGGTTGATAAATTTACGCTCGTTTACAGGTGTATGCCAGTATGGATCGAGAAGAGCAACTGTATGTTATAATGCATGCTGATGTTTCTGATGTGGAGATTTCTGAGAAAGGGATGACGAGGCTGACCCAGAAATTATGTCGGAATAAGTTTCTGAAGAGAAGCTTGCAAGAGTAGAAGAAATATTAGTACAGGCTGAGATATACAATGATAGTGCTGTTCGTGATGAATTCTTGTCTCTACCAGGACGGAGTGAGGTGAAATAGAGGTCGAAGCTGAGCATGTACCGATGGATAATACCGAAAACAACATTCCTGTGCTACAACCAAGTTGGAAGAAAATTACGTCCATTGAATATAATACAGTTGTATTCGAATGCCTCCACCAACACAGGAACTGCTGACAACGAAACAATATTTTAATTTGTTCATTGATGAATAATAATTGATAATTTTGTGAATTAAACAAATCTTTACTCTGTAAAAGTGAACGGAATAATTGTGAGAACAAATGTTGCAGAAATCGAACAATTAATTGGAATTCACCTAATGAGTAGCATTCTAAAAATGCCTTCGTATCGAATGTATTGGGCAGAAGCTACGTTGTATGCTCCTATTGCAGACGTTACGTCAAGGAATAGGTTTGACACGTTATGGACTTTTATTCACATCAACGACAACTCAACCATGGTAGATTCAAAGATCCTGCCATGAAAGATTATTTAAAGTTAGACCCTTCATCAATGCTGTACGAGAAAACATGTGTAAAATTCATCCTGATGAACACATTGCTGTTGATGAAACAATAATAATACCCTTCAAAGAACGTTATATAATGAAACAATATGTATGGAATAAGCCTCATAAATGGGGGATTAAGGTCTTTGCATTAGATTGTCGGTCAGGAATAGTTCATGACTTTGAGATATATGTAGAAAAGGGAACAGTTGGTTCCAGGTGTTCTAAACTTGGTTTCAGGGGGTACATAGTTTTGCGACTGACAGATATCATTCCAAAGCATACGAATGACAAAGTGTTCATGGACGACCGGTTCACTTCTCACACCCTTCTGTGCCAAATGGAGGAACATGGATTGGTACCCATAGGAACTGTTCGTGTCAGTCGTTTGGTTCATGACGACAAAGCAGTGGAGAGAAAATGTCGTGGTAGTTTTGATGTCAAGTTGGATACAGAGAATGGTATTGTGGCATACAAGTGGTTTGACAACAAATGCGTTTGCCTAGCTTTCACACCCCGTCAGTAGATATAGTGGAGAGTTCGGACGCCTCCTCCTCCTACGGCCCTCCTCAGAGGCCTCCTCCGCCACCACCGCCACACGCTCTCGGGAGCGGCCCCCTCCTCCACCACCGCCACACGATCTCGGGAGCAGCCCCCTCCTCCACCACCGCCACACGATCTCGGGAGCGGCCCCCTCCTCACGCTGGCTAAGAGCGCGACCATAACCTCTCATCCGCCATCTTGGAGGGGCTTAACCTAACTTTTTATGCGTAAGAGAGCTAGCCTAACCTCACGGAAGGGCCTAAATTCAGTTTTACAGCCGGATGCCCTTCCTGACACCTAAGAGCGCGAACCTAACCTCAAATGCGCTATCTTGGAGGGGCTTAACCTAACTTTTGACGCACAAGACAGCAAGCCTAACCTCATGGAAGGACCTAACCTCAGTTTTACGGCCGGATGCCCTACCCGACGTCACATGCACAATATGGTGGCCATACATGACTCCTTATGAGACGCCTTAAGGGTGATTGCGCAAGATGGTGGCTGCAAGATGGCTGCTACAAGATGGCGGCTATACATGGCTCGTGCCATCTTGCGCAAGCAATCCAAGGGAGTCTCATAAGAGCCTATGTATAGCAGCCATCTTGCAGCCACCATCTTGCTCAATCACCCTTAAAGCGTCTCATAAGGAGTCATGTATAGCCGTCATCTTGTGCAATTGACGTCGGGAAGGACATCCGGCCGTAAAACTGAGGTTAGGCCCTTCCATGAGGTTAGGCTTGCTGTCTTGTGTTAGGTTAAGACCCTCTAAGAAAGCGGATGTGAGGTTAGACGGTGTCTCATAAGCAGCCATTTATAGCCGACATCTTGTGCAATTGGCGTCGGGAAGGGCATCCAGCCGTAAACCTGACGTTAGATCCTTCCGTGAGGTTAGGCTTGCTGTCATGTGCGTCAAAAGTTAGGTTAAGCCCCTCCAAGATAGCAGATGTAAGGTTAAGCTCACGTCAGGAAGGGCAACCGGCTGTAAAACTGAGGTTAGGCCCTTCCATTAGGTTAGGCTAGCTCTCTTATGCATAAAAAGTTAGGTTAAGCCCCTCCAAGATAGCGCATGTGAGGTTAGGGTCGCGCTCTTAGGCGTCCGGAAGGGCATACGACTGTAAAACTGAGGTTAGGCCCCTCCACGAGGATAGGATAGCTCTCTTACGCATAAAAAGTTAGGTTTAACCCCTCCAAGATAGCGCATTTGAGGTTAGGGTCGCGCTCTTAGGCGTGAGGAAGGGCATCCGGCTGTAAAACTGAGGTTAGGCCCTTCCGTGAGGTTAGGCTGGCTCTCTTACGCATAAAAATTTAGGTTAAGCCCCTCCAAGATGGCGGATGTGAGGTTAGGTTCGCGCTCTTAGCCAGCGTGAGGAGGAGGAAGAGGCGGAGGAGGCCTCTGAGGAGGGCCGTAGGAGGAAGAGGCGCCCGAACTCTCCACTATATCTACTCCCGTCACTGAAGTGCAGCGTTGGTCATCATCAGAATAGAAGAAAGTCCCCGTGAAAAGACCAGCCATTGTTTCTGAGTACAACCCTTGCATGGGTGGAGTTGATTTGCATGACATGATTGTTGAACTTTACCGAACTGACATACAAGTTAAGCGATACTATCTAAGAATAATATATAGCTTGATAGACATATGCCTGGTAAGGGCATGGCTGTTGTACAGAAGACAATGCAGACAGCTTGGTGAAAACACAACAGAGGCATTATTGATCTTCAAAATTGACATTGCACATCCCCTCCTATCGTCAGGGAACAATAAAGCAAAGAGGAGAGGTCAACCTTTCGTTGGTGAGTCTCCACATGAAATGAAGCCGACGAAGAAATACAAGTACTCACCAAGACCAGTTGATGACGTTCGATTTGATGTCATTGATCACTAGGCGAATCCAACACAAGAAAAGAAGAGATGCAAGCATTGTATCAAGTAGTATTCCCAAATGTAGTGCTCTAAGTGTAGCATAGCACTGTGTCTGAATAATAAGCGAAACTCTTTTGTTGCATTCCGCATGAAGCCATCCGTGTCTGGAAATTGAGACAAACTTATAAATGTAAAGTATATCATGCAATGAAACTTACGTCCTGAAAAGAAGGACATATTGCCCCTTTTGGTAAGTTTCTTACTTTTGTTCGTGCTTGTATCGTCATTTATGTTCATTTCATTGTGAATGCAGTATCACAATCGAACTCTTTGTATTTTGAGGTGAAAATTGGGAAATAGTTTGTAGTATTAATTTATTCTATTATTGTAGTATTGTAAATATCATTAAAATTAGTCAATATAATGTTTATATTAGGTTCTAGGCTAGATGAGAACAAATTATAACACATATCTTGAAAACGTACGGCGTTAATAAAAGTACTGTTCTTTCGCAATGATGCTTTTAATGATCATGAATATTTTGAGCTAATCTAAAGTCAAAAATATACTTTCTTTGCATTTTCAGTTGGGAAGAGAGTAAACATACGCTACTAACATAACATATCATGTTTTAATTCTCCCGGAAGTACCGTGGGCTGGAAAGAGTTAAGTCCTTATAAGTACATTAGGTGAGAACATTTCTCAAACGTCATAAAATGTCTGAGGGTATTCAACCAACAAAAACATTACACAAAGCATTATTTAAATATGTTAATTTGAATCAAAAGAGAAAACGAGTAAGGATACAAGCGATTTTAGGCTTTTCAGGAACTAGATTTAAGCCAGAAGTGATTTCCGAAATTTGTTTCCTTTTTAGTTTGATAGAGCTATCAAAGACTCACAATTCGAAAGCTGTTCGGGCCCTTTAACCCTTCAACTTTCGGTGCAACTGGGGAAACTGCTTAATTTTTCGTTTTTCGTAGTATGGGGACCCGTAGTTTGTCTGCTACGAAATGTTTTCAACGTTAAAAAATAAACGTTTCAAGTTGCGAAAAGCTAATGATCATGAATATGTCTTTCAATAAATGAAACTCAATGTTATATCAAGAAGAACTCTAACTCTAGGTCAAAGGAGTAGCCGGAGTTACTTTGGTGACTGAGGCCTACGGTAACGACTAATGTGACATCACCTCCGTCACATATTTTGTCGACTTACGTTACACAGATTTCCGGGATATCCCCAGCCATAAGACATGTTCACGTTAAAACCTGCTGTACTGTTGTTTCTGTCATTTACTGACCCTGTGACTGTGGCGGTCTTCATTCTATAACGGATCGTCATTCAAATAAAGGTTACACTCGAGTTGCCCGAGTTCATAACTACCTTCTTATCAAGTCCATGAACCGACTACAGGTCTTTGAAATGTTGTTGTATCGCAGGGAGTTCAAGGTCCACGTCACCACGGAGAAGATACTCCGTTGTGTCAAGACATCACTTGAAGTCACAAAACGCATGAAAGCATCCTATTTCGGTCACATCTTCAGAAATGATAAAATACAGCCTTAAACAACTAACCGCAGAAGAGAGACGAGGACAGTACCGACACTCCCGTACGGGAAACACAACATAGGATAAAACTGGCTCTAGAAGAAGAAAACGAAGTAGAAGAAAAGAATGAGGAGGATGCTCTTAAAAAAATGCTGACCGAAGTGTGGAATGAGGACCTTCTCCCTCTTGCGGAGAACGGAATTTAAGAATTCATGAGCAAGATGCTGAAGTGATGTAGAATTGGAAGAAATCTCTCTACAAAGTGGGTCATAGAAAGCGACACGAGTTTCGAAATTGGAATTCTCTTTGTTGTTGAGATGTCTACAGCGTACTAGGCCTGGTCATGTCAGAACGGTTTACAACTTCGACAACGGAAGCCTAAGTGATATGTTCTGTCAAAAGGTAATTCCTATATACAGTATATGGTCTTTTACTATCACATCACTGACCATCTTTGTAGTGAAGCAGTACACTGGATCTCCGTAGCATTAGTAATTCTAATCTAAAATTTCAAGCGAATTCAGAACGGTCGCTATTTTTATCACGTAGTCTCATTGATTATCCCATTTTCCTCGGGTCGAAAAGAAGTGGAAGAGGAAGTAAAGTTTTGTTTCCATCCATAAGTGAGCGGGTGTTACTGCTGAGTGCTTCGCACTTGAAAACCACTGTAGCTTCTTAGTGGACTTTTCTCAGTTACGCAGAGTCGGCACTTGTTATGGATTCAACCCAGTTTTACGACTGGTTGCCTTTCGTTACGCCAACCCTATGCGTAAGGATTCATTCACTGTTGCATGTTACTGTGGTAGTTTGTTGTGTGCAGATGAAGATGTGTATTGAGACAAACACAAACACCCAGAGGAATTCACTGTAGGTACCTCAAACCTCTATGGTTACCGTCCACTCTGGGAGTCACTATCACCTCTCCGGCAGGCTGTATTTCCTTGACTCGACTTCTAAGATTCCTGCTTCGATGAGGATTCAGTGGAAGAATTAAAAAAAAATCGAAAGTTCAGTCAATTCGTGAACTTACCAGTAACTCACATAAGACTTCACAAGTCAAAGATCCAACTGTGAACAGCGCGTCAAGGCCTCCCTGCTGGTAACAACGAGAGTAATTCACCCCTAGTACGAGTATTTATCTCTGTCTAAAAATGTTTCTAGTGCTGCAATCAGCTAAATCGATGTTCCTGAATATTTATTAGTCCACATTGCTACAAATCTCTTCATGTCCCCTAGAAGTCTACATTGCCAGTATCCCAAGAGGAAACTCCTATATCAACTTACTTTAGGAATATTTAGTCGTGTTGCCGATTGAGAGAAGTATTTACCCAATTACTCAGCCCTAGCGCTACACGTGGATTAATACAATGTTTAAGACTGGGCACCCTTCCTAAATCCAACCCTCAGTGGAGGAATGTATTTACCATTCTGCAACCTTTTAAATACAGGTTATGGGGTGCAATACAGAATTTATTGAGAAAGGAGGCGATGACCTCTCCTTGTCGAAAGAGGCTACTAAAAGGAGTCTTACCTTAGGAGCGTGAGTTGGTGTCTTGTCATTCTCCTCCACTTCATATTTACTACCTGACGTCCCTTGGCCTACTGCTGTTCTCTTCTGACTCCCATGGTTCCAGGCTTGAGATTCATAAAGAATCTGATATTTTCATGCCCTTGCATTACTTAAATCGTTACTTTCATTCTTTGCGGGATTTACGTCCCATTAACGACATTCTTTCTGGTTTTTAGAAGACGCCGGGGGGGGGGGGGGGGAGCGGAATTTTGTTCCGCAAAGTTACTTTCCGTAGCAGTAAATCTACCGTTACCAAAATCATGACAACAAGTTTACCATAAAACATACCATTCTCACACACACTGTACACTGAAAACGAGAGAAATTAGTACGTTCAAGGCATGTGAAGTGAAGTTTCTCCCAAGTACCCTCCAAAAAACACGAAAGGGCAATGTAAGGAACGATGACATCAGAATGACAGGAGAGAAGCTAAGGATTTAGAGACTGACATGTTATGGACAGGTAAAGCGAATGCCTGGCACAAGAACACGACGTGTATGCCTAAAAAGAAGGGCTGAAGGAAGAAGGCCAGTCGGAAGACCTGAAAGAAATTGCTACAGCAGTTGAGAGACGATGTGGAGAGAAAAGGACGGAATTGAGAGTCAGAGAAGGCATTTCTGAACGGACAACGATGGTGAAGTCTCGTTCAACAGCACCGTACCCGGCACGCTGGAGGGGTTCTATGACGATGGTGAAGTCTCGTTCAACAACACCGTACCCGGCACGCTGGAGGGGTTCTATGACGATGGTGAAGTCTCCTTCAACAGCACCGTACCCGGCACGCTGGAGGGGTTCTATGACGATGACGTTGAATGAGTTAATCAAAGAGGTTAATAGTTTTTGTTTGTTGGGATGAACCACCATTATAAATGGCTCAAATATCCTAAAAACTCGACGAACACTTGTTCTTGAAATAGCAGCATTCCAAGGCCTCAATAAGATATTAAATTGTTCAGATGTATCTTAGCATAGTAAAGTCAGAATGGTATAGGGATTAGTCTTTCCCAAAGCTACATATGGTTGTGAAAGCTGGAACATAAGGAAGCGAAATAGAATGCATATTGATGCGTTTGGGATCTGGTGATGGAGAAGAATATTGCGCATCCTTCGGACAGCCGAGAAGACAAATGCAAGGGTCATTCAAAATAGCAAACAGATCTGTCTCTTGAGGCATTAATTACAAGATTTCAGCTGTCCTACTTTGGACACATTATGAGCCGCTCTAATTGATTAGAAGATACTTTTATAATGCTTGGTAAGGTGGAGGGGTCTCGGAGAAGACGGCGGCCAGCATTGAGATGGATCATCGTCAGAAATCGATTTACGCATTTCTGAGTGTCATGACTCCACTGGTCACATCTCTGCTGTATTTTCGCAATCGCGGATGATCTTCGGGGTTCCTCAGGGAACATTGGAGAGATAAACTGGTTGCTGGTCTTCCCATAGGTCTACTGTTCTCAACGTTCCCTTCCACGACCAACTTCTATAGACATTCTCCAGGTCGTCTCACATTGTGTCCAAAGAATTTAAGTATTCTTTTATTGATACAAGAAGAAAGGCCTTTTAAAATCTTTAGCTCCTGAACAACGGCCGCACTGGTTTTCTTCTGGTAAAGATAGACTCCGTCAAACCCAACAAGAACATGCCCCTGAAGGATCTGAAGTATGTGGCTGAAGACAGAAACAACTTCAACCAATCAATGTATGCAGTCGTCATGAGTCTAAGTTGACTTGATGGTATCTGATCATCATAATCACGAGGATGACGTGTTTCGGCATCTTCAAAATCTTCTATTTATCCTCCTATTCATTTTGAGAACGTAGTTGACAAGTTGATATTTCTACGATTTTCAGTCAACACTTTCTGTATTTAAGCCTCTAGCCCTGGTGGCAGATTCCCTATCATTTAAGTAACTAGCTTTTTCTTAAATTTTTGGAAGAAATTGGAAGACTATCAAACTTTTCCCTTTGAAAATTATTGCAATCCGTAATTATTCTTCCAATAAACGAATATTTGATTCAGTACGTCTTTTTGAACCTTCACATTATGTTTCCTACTCCATAAAACTGCATTCAGGATTATTCGTCTACAAATGTCACTTTCCACTGCTCTTCATCTTAAATCAATATCTCCATCGTTCCTTTTCTTGCCATTCTTTCTTGGTTGTTATGCCATTGTAGTCTGGGATCGAACCAGTGAAGTAAAGCGCCGGAACTAAGCCACTTGCAGATCATGGAGTGTATAAAATTCAATGTTATTGGGTGCATCTTGTGCCTAGTTACAGAGTCTTGCTGTTAAAAGATGCATTCTCAAATCGATTACAGTTTTTAGCATTCAGCCAGCGGCCAGCCCTTTCTTTGAAGAAACTGGAGCATGTTTGATGTAGGCATTTTGCCAGCAATCGCATTCGGTTCATTTCGTTCTGCAAGTCTTATGTCTCCAGTCATTAATCATTGTAAAAGTCGTGATAAAATGTACTGTCCAGTTCAATGGACGAGCTCACAAATTACTTCCCCGTCGTTACGTATCCAGCGGGGCGAATTTAGCCTGCCTCAGAACTGGTAAACCAAAAATATACAGGGTTAATAGATATTTGCGGGCTGGACACATATCAGGGAGAACATCACCAGTCATGGTGTTTCAGTGTTGTTAATCCAAACAAACTGCATTATAATGTCATCACTCGTCAGTTTTGGAATTTTCCTCTGTCATACTTCTTTTCAAATTCCGAAATGTTAGAGGGAATACAATCGATGCTTGCTTAATCACAGACGCAGACCTTGTCGGACAGTTTTCCTAGAACTTTCTTCGCAATTTTATTATAATTTTGATATTCTAAGGGCTAATTTCTATAAAACATAATATAATAAATTACTTTTTTCCAATATTATATTTCTAAAGGAGTTATCCTAATGTTATTCTTTCCTAAATGTATAAAAATGTGTTGTTTACAAACAATCTTGTAGCGTACAGTCGTGCGGTAATCTGTCTGTTGTCGTCTCAGTCAGCCTCACATTGTGCTGCCATTGTCCCGAGCTCATTTTTTGCACTATAGTCGATTCCTTCTTAGCTGCTTTGTCATAAACATGCTTCAGAGATGGGGGTCATTCGAAAATTTGTGTAACAAAATAGTGTATAAAATATAAGGTGTTAGGCTATCTTACCTAGCAACAGCACACTGCGAGCTGAACAGGCCATTGATCCGCATAAAGAGAACTACACAGGTCATGGATCAGTATAAAGACAGCCGCGCAGCGCGTGCATCTGTATAAGGAGAGCTGCACAGGTCGTGGACCTGTATAAAGACAGCTTCACAGGCCGTGGATCTGTATAAAGGGAGCTGCGCAGGCCGTAGATCTGTATAAAGGGAGCTGCACAAGACGTGGATCTGTATAAAGGGAGCTTCACAGGACGTGGATCTGTATAGAGAGAGCTGCACAGGACGTGGATCTGTATAAAGAGAGCTACACAGGCCATGGATCTGTATAAAGGGAGCTACACAGACCGTAGATCTGTATAAAGGGAGCTGCACAGGCCGTAGATCTGTATAAAGAGAGCTGCACAGGACATGGATCTGTATAAAGGGAGCTACACAGGCCGTAGATCTGTATAAAGGGAGCTGCACAAGACGTGGATCTGTATAAAGAGAGCTACACAGGCCATTAATCTGTATTAAGGGAGTTGCACAGGCCGTAGATCTGTATAAAGAGAGCTTCACAGGCCGTAGATCTGTATAAAGAGAGCTTCACAGGACGTGGACCTGTATAAAGGGAGCTTCACAGGACGTGGATCTGTCTAAAGAGAGCTTCACAGGACGTGGATCTGTATAAAGAGAGCATCACAGGACGTGGATCTGTATAAAGGGAGCTTCACAGGACGTGGATCTGTGTAAAGAGATCTTCACAGGACGTGGATCTGTATAAAGAGAGCTTCACAGGCCATGGATCTGTATAAAGAGAGCTTCACAGGCCATGGATCTGTATAAAGAGAGCTGTACAGGCCGTGGATCTGTATCAAGAGAGCTGCACAGGCCGTGGATCTGTATAAAGAGAGCTTCACAGGCCATGGATCTGTCTAAAGAGAGCTTCACAGGCCATGAATCTGTCTAAAGAGAGCTTCACAGGCCCTGGATCTGTATAAAGAGAGCTGTACAGGCCGTGGATCTGTATAAAGAGAGCTGCACAGGACATGGATCTGTATAAAGGGAGCTGTACAGGCCGTGGATCTGTATAAAGGGAGCTCCACAGACCGTGGATCTGTATAAAGACAGCTCCACAGGCCATGGATCTGTCTAAAGAGAGCTGCACAGGCCGTGGATCTGTATTAAGGGAGCTTCACAGGCCGTAGATCTGTCTAAAGAGAGCTGCACAGGCCGTGGATCTGTATTAAGGGAGTTTCACAGGCCGTATATCTGTCTAAAGAGAGCTGCACAGGCAGTGGATCTGTATTAAGGGAGCTGCACAGGCCGTAGATCTGTATAAGGAGAGCTTCACAGGCCGTAGATCTGTATAAAGAGAGCTTCACAGGCCATAGATCTGTATAAAGAGAGCTTCACAGGCCGTAGATCTGTATAAAGAGAGCTGCACAGGCCGTGGATCTGTATTAAGGGAGCTTCACAGGCCGTAGATCTGTCTAAAGAGAGCTGCACAGGCCGTGGATCTGTATTAAGGGAGCTGCACAGGCCGTAGATCTGTATAAAGAGAGCTTCACAGGCCGTAGATCTGTATAAAGAGAGCTTCACAGGCCATGGATCTGTCTAAAGAGAGCTTCACAGGCCATGGATCTGTCTAAAGAGAGCTTCACAGGCAATGGATCTGTATAAAGGGAGCTTCACAGGCCGTAGATCTGTCTTAAGAGAGCTGCACAGGCCGTGGATCTGTCTAAAGAGAGCTTCACAGGAAATGGATCTGTCTAAAGAGGGCTGCACAGGCCGTGGATCTGTATTAAGGGATCTGCACAGTTCGTAGATCTGTATAAAGAGAGCTTCACAGGCCGTAGATCTGTGTAAAGAGAGCTTCACAGGCCATGGATCCGTCTAAAGAGAGCTTTACAGGCCATGGATCTGTATAAAGGGAGCTGCACAGGCCGTAGATCTGTATAAAGAGAGCTTCACAGGCCATGGATCTGTCTAAAGAGAGCTGCACAGGCCGTGGATCTGTATTAAGGGAGCTGCACAGGCCGTAGATCTGTCTAAAGAGAGCTTCACAGGCCATGGATCTGTATAAAGAGAGCTTCACAGGCCATGGATCTGTATAAAGAGAGCTGCACAGGCCATGGATCTGTCTAAAGAGAGCTTCACAGGCCATGGATCTGTCTAAAGAGAGCTGCACAGGCCGTGGATCTGTATTAAGGGAGCTGCACAGGCCGTAGATCTGTCTAAAGAGAGCTTCACAGGCCATGGATCTGTATAAAAGGAGCTTCACAGGCCATGGATCTGTCTAAAGAGAGCTGCACAGGCCGTGGATCTGTATTAAGGGAGCTGCACAGTCCGTAGATCTGTATTAAGAGAGCTTCACAGGCCGTAGATCTGTATAAAGAGAGCTTCACAGGCCATAGATCTGTAAAAAAGAGAGCTTCACAGGCCGTTGATCTGTATAAAGAGAGCTGCGCAGGCCGTAGATCTGTATAAAGAGAGCTCCACAGGCCATAGATCTGAATAAAGAGAGCTTCACAGGCCGTAGATCTGTATAAAGGGAGCTGCACAGGCCGTGAATCTTTATAAATAGAGCTGCGCAAGCCGTGGATCTGTATAAAGGGAGCTTCACAGGCCATATATCAGAATAAAGAGAGCTTCACAGGCCGTGGATCTGTATAAAGGGAGCTGCACAGGCCGTAGATCTGTATAAAGGGAGCTTCACAGGCCATATATCAGAATAAAGAGAGCTTCACAGGCCGTGGATCTGTATAAAGGGAGCTGCACAGGCCGTAGATCTGTATAAAGAGAGCTTCACAGGCCGTAGATCTGTATAAAGAGAGCTGCACAGGCCATGGATCTGTATAAAGAGAGCTGCACAGGCCATGGATCTGTATTAAGAGAGCTGCACAGGCCGTGGATCTGTATAAAGAGAGCTGCACAGGCCATGGATCTGTATAAAGAGAGCTCTACAGGCCGTAGATCTGTATAAAGGGAGCTTCACAGGCCGTAGATCTGTATAAAGCGACCTGCACATCACGTAGATCTGTATAAAGAGAGCTTCACAGGCAGTAGAACTGTATAAAGAGAGCTTCACAGGCCGTAGATCTGCATAAAGGGAGCTGCACAGGGCGTGGATCTGTATAAAGAGAGCTGCACAGGCCGTAGATCTGTATAAAGAGAGCTTCTCAGCCCGTAGATCTGTATAAAGGGAGCTGCACAGGCCGTAGATCTGTATAAAGAGAGCTTCACAGGCCGTAGATCTGTATAAAGAGAGCTTCACAGGCCATAGATCTCTATAAAGAGAGCTTCAAAGGCCGTAGATCTGTATAAAGAGAGCTTCACAGGACGTGGATCTGTATAAAGTGAGCGGCACAGACCGTGGATCTCTATAAAGAGAGCTGCGCAGGCCGTAGATCTGTGTAAAGAGAGCTTCATAGGCAGTGGATCTGTATAAAGAGAGCTTCACAGGCCGTAGATCTGTATAAAGGGAGCTGAACAGGCCGTGGATCTTTATAAACAGAGCTCCGCAGGCCGTGGATTTGTATAAAGAGAGCTGCACTATACGTGGATCTGTATAAAGGGAGCTGCACAGGCCGTGGATCTTTATAAACAGAGCTGCGCAGGCCGTGGATCTGTATAAAGGGAGCTGCGCAATCCGTAGATCTGTATCAAGGCAGTTGCACAGGCCGTGGATCTTTATAAACAGAGCTGCACAGGCCATGGATCTGTATAAAGAGAGCTGCGCTATCCGTGGATCTGTATTAAGGGAGCTGCACAGGCCGTGGATCTTTATAAACAGAGCTGCACAGGCCATGGATCTGTATAAAGGGAGCTGCACAGGCCATGGATCTGTATAACGGGAGCTGCACAGGCCGTGGATCTGTATAAAGAGAGCTGCGCAATCCGTAGATCTGTATAAAGGCAGTTGCACAGGCCGTGGATCTGTATAAAGAGAGCTGCACAGGCCGTGGATCTGTATAAAGAGAGCTGCACAGGCCGTGGATCTGTATAAAGGGAGCTGCACAGGCCGTGGATCTGTATAAAGGGAGCTGCACAGGCCGTGGATCTGTATAAAGAGAGCTGCACTGGCCGTGGATCTGTATAAAGGGAGCTGCACAGGCCGTAGATCTGTATAAAGGGAGCTGCACAGGCCGTGGATCTGTGTAAAGAGAGCTGCACTATCCGTGGATCTGTATAAAGGGAGCTGCACAGGCCGTGGATCTGTGTAAAGAGAGCTGCACCCGCCGTGGATCTGTATAAAGGGAGCTGCACAGGCCGTGGATCTGTATAAACAGAGCTGCACAGGTCGTGGATCTGTATAAAGGGAGCTGAACACTCCGTGGAAGTTTATAAACAGAGCTGCACAGGCCATGGATCTGTATGAAGAGAGCTGCACAGGCCCTGGATCTGTATAAAGAGAGCTGCACAGGTCGTGGATCTGTATAAAGAGAGCTGCACTATCCGTGGATCTGTATAAAGAGAGCTGCACTATCCGTGGATCTTTATAAACAGAGCTGCACTATCCGTGGATCTGTATAAAGAGAGCTGCACTATCCGTGGATCTTTATAAACAGAGCTGCACTATCCGTGGATCTGTATAAAGAGAGCTGCACTATCCGTGGATCTTTTTAGACAGAGCTGCACTATCCGTGGATCTTTATAAAGGAGCTGCACAGGCCGTGGATCTTTATAAACAGAGCTGCACAGGCCGTGGATCTGTATAAAGGGAGCTGCACAGGCCGTGGATCTGTATAAACAGAGCTGCACAGGCCGTGGATCTATATAAACAGAGCTGCACAGGCCGTGGATCTGTATAAAGAGAGCTGCACAGGCCGTGGATCTGTATAAACAGAGCTGCACAGGCCGTGGATATTTATAAACAGAGCTGCACTATCCGTGGACCTGTATAAACAGAGCTGCACTATCCGTTGATCTGTATAAACAGAGCTGCACTATCCGTGGATCTTTATAAACAGAGCTGCACTATCCGTGGATCTGTATAAAGGAAGCTGCACAGGCCGTGGATCTTTATAAACAGAGCTGCACAGGCCGTGGATCTGTATAAAGGGAGCTGCACAGGCCATGGATCTGTATAAAGGGAGCTGCACAGGCCGTAGATCTGTATAAAGGGAGCTGCGCAGGCCGTAGATCTGTATAAAGGGAGCTGCACAGGCCGTGGATCTCTATAAAGTGAGCTGCACAGGCCATGGATCTTTATAAAGGGAGCTGCACAGGCCGTGGATCTGTATAAAGGGAGCTGCACAGGCCGTGGATCTGTATAAAGAGAGCTGCACAGGCCGTAGATATGTATAAAGGCAGCTGCACAGGCCGAGGATCTGTATAAAGGGATCTGCACAGGCCGTGGATCTGTATAAAGAGAGCTGCACAGGCCGTGGCTCTGTATAAAGTGAGCTGCACAGGCCATGGATCTGTATATAGTGAGCTGCACAGGCCATGGATCTGTCTAAAGAGAGCTTTACAGGCCATGGATCTGTATAAAGGGAGCTGCACAGGCCGTGGATCTGTATAAACAGAGCTGCACTATCCGTGGGTCTGTTAAACAGAGCTGGACTATCCGTGGATCTGTATAAAGGGAGCTGCACAGGCCGTGGATCTTTATAAACAGAGCTGCACAGGCCATGGATCTGTATAAAGAGAGCTGCACAGGCCATGGATCTGTATAAAGAGAGCTGCACAGGCCATGGATCTGTATAAAGGGAGCTGCACAGGCCGTGGATCTGTATAAAGGGAGCTGCACAGGCCGTGGATCTGTATAAAGGGAGCTGCACAGGCCATGGATCTGTATAAAGGGAGCTGCACAGGCCGTAGATCTGTATAAAGGGAGCTGCGCAGGCCGTAGATCTGTATAAAGGGAGCTGCACAGGCCGTGGATCTCTATAAAGTGAGCTGCACAGGCCATGGATCTTTATAAAGGGAGCTGCACAGGCCGTGGATCTGTATAAAGGGAGCTGCACAGGCCGTGGATCTGTATAAGGAGAGCTGCACAGGCCGTAGATATGTATAAAGGCAGCTGCACAGGCCGAGGATCTGTATAAAGGGATCTGCACAGGCCGTGGATCTGTATAAAGAGAGCTGCACAGGCCGTGGCTCTGTATAAAGTGAGCTGCACAGGCCATGGATCTGTATATAGTGAGCTGCACAGGCCATGGATCTGTCTAAAGAGAGCTTTACAGGCCATGGATCTGTATAAAGGGTGCTACACAGGCCGTGGATCTGTATAAAGAGAGCTGCACAGGCCGTAGATCTGTTTAAAGGGAGCTGCACAGGCCGTGGATCTGTATAAAGAGAGCTGCACAGGCCGGTGATCTGTATAAAGTGAGCTGCACAGGCCGGTGATCTGTCTAAAGAGAGCTGCACAGGCCGTAGATCTGTTTAAAGGGAGCTGCACAGGCCATGGATCTGTATAAAGAGAGCTTCACAGGCCATGGATCTGTATAAAGTGAGCTGCGCAGGCCATGGATCTGTATAAAGAGAGCGGCACAGGCCATGGATCTGTATAAAGTGAGCGGCACAGGCCATGGATCTGTATAAAGTGAGCGGCACAGGCCATGGATCTGTATTAAGTGAGCCGCACAGGCCATGGTTCTGTATAAAGTGAGCGGCACAGGCCATGGATCTGTATAAAGAGAGCGGCACAGGCCGTAGATCTGTACAAAGGGAGCTTCACAGGCCGTAGATCTGTATAAAGGGAGCTGCACAGGCCGTAGATCTGTATCTGAGTCACTCAGCCCGGCTGCATACATACATACATACAAAGGGTTATACTCTCACTGGCATCCCTAATTTAAAATCTCTTATCATTTATTCTGTGAGGTCTTGATCTTTCTGGAAATGGAACTCTCGGAAAGCAATTTATAAAACATGGATGGTGTTCTCCCATTACATGATGCAGTGTATTTTTTATTTATTATTATACAACAATAATAATAATAATAATAATAATAATAATAATAATAATAATAATAATAATAATAATAATAATAATAATGGCTTTACGTCCCACTAACTATTTTACAGATTTTGGAGACGCCTAGCTGCCAGAATTTAGTCATAGATCTGAATAAAGAGAGCTTCACGGGCCGTAGATCTGTATAAAGGGAGCTTCACAGGCCGTAGATCTGTATAAAGGGAGCTTCGCAGGCCGTAGATCTGTATAAAGGGAGCTTCCCAGGCCGTAGATCTGTATAAAGGGAGCTTCACAGGCCGTAGATCTGTATAAAGGGAGCTTCACAGGCCGTGGATCTGTATAAAGGGAGCTGCACAGGACGTGAATCTGTATAAAGAGAGCTTCACAGGCCGTAGATCTGTATAAAGAGAGCTTCACAGGCCGTAGATCTGTATAAAGGGAGCTTCACAGGCCGTGGATCTGTATAAAGGGAGCTGCACAGGACGTGGATCTGTATAAAGAGAGCTTCACAGGCCGTAGATCTGTATAAAGAGAGCTTCACAGGCCGTAGATCTGTATAAAGAGAGCTTCACTGGCCGTGGATCTGTATAAAGGGAGCTTCGCAGGCCGTAGATCTGTATAAAGGGAGCTGCACAGGCCATAGATCTGAATAAAGGGAGCTTCACAGGCCGTAGATCTGTATAAAGAGAGCTTCACAGGCCTTGGATCTGTATAAAGGGAGCTTCACAGGCCATAGATCTGAATCAAGGGAGCTTCACAGGCCGTAGATCTGTATAAAGGGAGCTTCACAGGCCATAGATCTGAATAAAGAGAGCTTCACAGGCCGTAGATCTGTATAAAGGGAGCTTCACAGGCCATGGATCTGTATAAAGGTAGCGGCACAGGCCATGGATCTGTATAATTTGAGCTGCACAGGCCTTGGATCTGTATAGCATGGCCAGCCGTCAATAATTCACATCACAGCCTGCACGGTTGTTGGTATCATCGCGTCAGGCATTTTGCTGAAATATATTTTTTATGATCATTTGGTTTTCTCAACGGGAAATATAATAGTTTTATCTTATAAAATGGCCGCGGGCTTGTCGGTTCTTATTTATATCATACTTTATATTATATTATGCGTACGTCCAAACGAAAGAGATCTCCCAATAGCTTGAATTTGTGATTTCACTATGTGTTTGTTATTTTGTATATGTTCAGTAATGTTACGGTGCCGTTGTGTTAAATATATACTAAATTACGTTCTAGTCTATTCAGAATTTACGTTACTTCTTTCGTATCTTCAGTGTTTTCTGGTGTTTCGGTTGCTTAAATGTAAAAATGTGATAGATGCATATAATAATAATAATAATAATAATAATAATAATAATAATAATAATAATAATAATAATAATAATAATAATAATAATAATAATAATAATAATAATAATAATAATAATAATAATAATAATAATGGCTTTACGTCCCACTAACTATTTTACAGATTTTGGAGACGCCTAGCTGCCAGAATTTAGTCACACTGGAGTTCTTTTACGTGCCAGTAAGTCTACCGACACGTGGCTGACGTATTTGAGCGCCTTCAAATACCACCATACTGAGCCAGGATCGAACCTGCCAAGTTGGGGTCGGAAGGCCAGCGCCTCAACCATCTGAGTCACTCAGCCCGGCTGCATACATACATACATACATACAAAGGGTTATACTCTCACTGGCATCCCTAATTTAAAATCTCTTTATCATTTATTCTGTGAGGTCTTGATCTTTCTGGAAATGGAACTCTCGGAAAGCAATTTATAAAACATGGATGGTGTTCTCCCATTACATGATGCAGTGTATTATTTATTTATTTATTTATTTATTTATTTATTTATTTATTTATTTATTTATTTATTTATTTATTTATTTATTTATTTATTTATTTATTTATTTATTTATTTATTGAATGATAAACATAACTGGCTTTTGCCCAACTCCGGTCAGTTTGTAATATCTTACAGTCATCAGCGGTTTTAATTGAAGAAAACATTTTTAAATTTTCAGCAAAGAGTAGTATTTCAGAATTAGACACAACGAAAAATACAACATCGTCAACAAAAAATAGGAACAGTAAAGGTTCGAGATTTGGGCCATTACGTTCACCTGAATTAGGTATAAAATACTCTGACTGACAGAGCAAATGCAACACCAAGAAGGAGTGGTCAGAACTTTATGCCAATTGCAGGGTAGACTGACGTCACTGAGGTATGCTCATGATGTGAAATGCGCCGCTGTGCTGCGCACGTAGCGAACGATAAATGGGACACGGCGTTGGCGAATGGCCCACTTCGTACCGTGATTTCTCAGCCGACAGTCATTGTAGAACGTGTTGTCGTGTGCCACAAGACACGTGTATAGCTAAGAATGCCAGGCCGCCGTCAACGGAGGCATTTCCAGCAGACAGACGACTTTACGAGGGGTATGGTGATCGGGCTGAGAAGGGCAGGTTGGTCTCTTCGTCAAATCGCAGCCGATACCCATAGGGATGTGTCCACGGTGCAGCGCCTGTGGCGAAGATGGTTGGCGCAGGGACATGTGGCACGTGCGAGGGGTCCAGGCGCAGCCCGAGTGACGTCAGCACGCGAGGATCGGCGCATCCGCCGCCAAGCGGTGGCAGCCCCGCACGCCACGTCAACCGCCAGTCTTCAGCATGTGCAAGACACCATGGCTGTTCCAATATCGACCAGAACAATTTCCCGTCGATTGGTTGAAGGAGGCCTGCACTCCCGGCGTCCGCTCAGAAGACTACCATTGACTCCAGAGCATAGACGTGCACGCCTGGCATGGTGCCGGGCTAGAGCGACTTGGATGAGGGAATGGCGGAACGTCGTGTTCTCCGATGAGTCACGCTTCTGTTCTGTCAGTGATAGTCACCGCAGACGAGTGTGGCGTCGGCGTGGAGAAAAGTCAAATCCGGCAGTAACTGTGGAGCGCCCTACCGCTAGACAACGCGGCATCATGGTTTGGGGCGCTATTGCGTATGATTCCACGTCACCTCTAGTGCGTATTCAAGGCACGTTACATGCCCACCGCTACGTGCAGCATGTGCTGCGGCCGGTGGCACTCCCGTACCTTCAGGGGCTGCCCAATGCTCTGTTTCAGCAGGATAATGCCCGCCCACACACTGCTCGCATCTCCCAACAGGCTCTACGAGGTGTACAGATGCTTCCGTGGCCAGCGTACTCTCCGGATCTCTCACCAATCGAACACGTGTGGGATCTCATTGGACGCCGTTTGCAAACTCTGCCCCAGCCTCGTACGGACGACCAACTGTGGCAAATGGTTGACAGAGAATGGAGAACCATCCCTCAGGACACCATCCGCACTCTTATTGACTCTGTACCTCGACGTGTTTCTGCGTGCATCGCCGCTCGCGGTGGTCCTACATCCTACTGAGTCGATGCCGTGCGCATTGTGTAACCTGCATATCGGTTTGAAATAAACATCAATTATTCATCCGTGCCGTCTCTGTTTTTTCCCCAACTTTCATCCCTTTCGAACCACTCCTCCTTGGTGTTGCATTGTCACTGTCAGTCAGTGTATTTAAGATGAATATCCTTTACAAAGTACTTATTGTTTCTTCTAACCAGGTAAGATCTTATCAAGGTGAAGAAATTCAAGGAATCGATTTCCTTCAAAAGTGTATCATGATCTAGTTTGTCAAAAGCTTTTTGAAAGCCTGTCAGATTGGCAACTCTTGTCCAAATGCTCTGAAATGTACTCTGAAAACTGGATCAAATTTGTGATGGTAGAACGCATTGGAATGAAAATACATTGACGACTAGACATAATACCAACGGTGTACAGGCAAAATGGCGTCACCCTTCCGAACTTATAAATTGAGGTTAAGTGTGAATCAAGTAGTTAACACTGTAACGCACATTCTGGTAAATTGGCTTAAGCCTCAACACCTTCGTTCAATGCAAGAAAAGGGATGTTCTTGGCGCAATCAATGCATGGCAAAGTTAGGCAAGCCATTTGGCATACCGTAGTCATAACCCACTGTTAACAGTAGGTTGTATCAGTCAGTTGGCGTAAGCCAGTATACTTTCGACAGCTAAGCTTCTATCCCACAAGCCTGTGCAAGCCAGTGTTTGTCTTAGTTTTGATGAGGATGTCTCATTTAGTTGTCACTAAAATTAACTACATAAGTCAGTGATAGTACTGTAGTCATACGGTATACAAACATTTGTTAGTGTGGCGATCAAACAATTGGCGGCCGAACACAGCAACCCATGTCTTCGATTGCTAGCAGAGCCACAAAAGAGACAAGAGGCGATCCCAGCTCGAAATCACGCCAACTATTTAGGGAAGGCCGCGATTAAAACACAAACACAGGATAGGGAAGCGATGGAATCTGGTCGTTTAAATCCATAACAATGAACTATTTACGGCCAATTGCTGAGTTGTATTACATGGCGCAAAGTAAAATGATGGTTTCCTTTCTTTTTTAAATTCCACATTTACTAAGTTCAGGTGTAGCGGTAATTCCACTTAGTCCCAATAAATTATACCACTACAGCCTCACGCCCGAAAAGCGCACACCAGGATAGGGTGTTAAGCACAGTTTTAATACATAGGTAGATACAGGTAGTGACTGTCGAAACATGACAGTTCACACACATAGTTGATTCTGAAACGAAGCATCGCAGGGCAAATACTCATAGAGATGGAAGTTATGACAGTCTTCTAGACTAATGATGTAATGGTAACAGCACAAAGCCAATGTCGTCGACATGATTATTAGTGGCACAGAAATGATGAATACGATATGGCCAGTACCATGTTCATACTGCCAAGTAGATGTTGTTTATACACAGTCGATGCGAGCACAGGCGATGGATACAGTCACACAGCATAATAGAATGGTAATCTAGCCCACTTTTCAGCATAGATGATGGAGTTTTTAAACAATTAAATCACGTGTGCAAATTGGTAAAATATGGATCTCTTATTGATGAAAGTTTAAAGAAGGAGGCGCAGCTATATTAGAAGAACTAAGGAGAAATCACCACATAGCCATTGAGGGTATAAAATTCATTAAACATTATTAGTATAGGAGTTAGTAAATAGTAGTTAGTATGTAGCACCTGGGAACATCAATCAATCAATCAATCAATCAATCAATCAATCAATCAATCAATCAATCAATCAATCAATCAATCAATCAATCAATCAATCAATCAATCAATCGACCAATCAATCAATCACAAGATATGCCTGCCATACGGATACTGTTCATTAAAGTCAATTCACCATTCTAGTGTTGAACCTTTCGCGAAATGCCTTAGATACGACAGACGTCCAAATTTTCGCTGACACTATACGATGAGAAATTTAACTTGACTTACATTACTACAATTGCAAGAAGTTTACTGTAGTGTGTATACAAAATTACGATAGTACATAGTGTACCACGTTAAGTTCGGTTAGCGCAGGTGTAAGCTTTTCACTCGCATACCAACGGTTTACAGAGAAGCAAGGGAAGTCTCAAAAGACTAGTACACGTACAACAAATTCCGAGAGTAATACGCTCTTATCAAGTTAACACAATACCCTCAGTCAAGTACAGTTAATGCAACAGGACACAGTTGCACATTCTGATGTATCGTACGTATGATTACAGAAGAATTGCAATAACCAACCAAGTTAGGAAATAAGAACAGCAATACAGCGGAACAACAGACAATAATTAAGCGAGATGACCACTACCGGACCAGACAGGAAAACAGGAAAAATGAAATAGATTCATGCTTAAAGCACAACTGATCTCTAGTTACAGTACCAATAATGACACACCATGACAATGTGGTCACTCCAGCGAACAGCATGAAGCAGGTATCAAGACAACCGCCGATACACATGGGCACTAAGAAAAGCAAATGAATTTACAATTAGCTACATACAGTAGAGAAGCCTGAAACGAAGAATGCCATTAGACATAGCGAATCAAACAGACCAGGAAATAGTGTAATGAAATGAGTTCCACCGGATGTTAGTCAAACCCCTAGCTGGAATAGATGACAATATTAGATTAGACATCACACATTATCCTACAATGTTAACTACCAGGAAGCATAATGAATCAAGGTATTTATGAGTTACACCGACGACAATATACAGTATATGTATCCACACTACAATTACCGAAGATCCACGCTGACCTTATCCTAAAACCTAGGGATATATCGAGACTAATCAGCAGCATCGCAAAGGGACATAAAACTGATCCTCAGTAGCAACTTAACTTATCCCTCACCATGAGACTACGAAGGTCCAAGAATGCACACACACACACACACACACACACACACACACACACACACACACACACACACACACACACACACACACACACACAACAAGTTCCTCAGCACATCTTACCTTAGCGCCATAGGTGTATACATAGATACAGCACAACACAATGCAATACATTGTAAAACATAAATGCACATGACAGGAAAGCACAAGCTAGAGGAAATCAATCACATTAACAAGTAGACCCAATAATCTGCTGTAACAAACATGAAGAAATCCAACAAGACCGGTACAAGTGAACTAATCCCATACTTAGTCCAAGTGGACATAACCTTGCTCCTAAAACAAGAAGTTACAACATAATCAGCAGCGTATTACTCAGGCGAAGAACCAGTAAGCATAGAGACAGTAGAGTATAATGGAATGACAAGCAATAATTACAAGCGAGAGGACATAAAAATCACAGAATCACTTACCAACTTTGAAATATCTCGACCATCTCAAGTAATGCAGAAGACCATATGATATATAAGAGGAAAATGGACAGTTCCGGGATATGGTAAATATGATGATCAGTACATACAGACTAATAACAACCAGATAACCTTGAATGTCAAGAAGGGTAGAGAAACAAGCAGTAAGGAGACAGAATATAAAAAACCAAGCTATCCGTAACCATAGACACAGAGATCACATGAAAATTGACCAACGATAAAATTAAGAAGCAGTGGTAATAACTGGAGACTTCGCTAGTATAATAATAGATGGAGGGGAGATTTCAAAAGTGCATCTGCAGGAAATCACCATGCAAAATGACCCAGGTCAACAACCATATGACATATGACATTACCGGTAAGGATAATAGGTAACGACGAATAAGAAAGAAGGTGGAAATAGCTCAACACAGGATAAATAAAAGGCCAACATTAAAGCAGATACCACAGTTATTAGGCAATGAAGTATACTGCTGACTACCCGACAATTACGAGACCCAAGACGGAATCCCAGGAGGCAAACAGTAAAAACGAAGGATCGTTTCAGCATTAAGCTCCAGCATCAGCATTAAGCATGCTCCACACCAGAATTCAGAAATGAGCCCACAAAACAATCAGGAAGCATCAGCAACGGTATGCACAGATTGGAATAACAGGTGAAAAATGACGAAGAATGAATACATACAGAGATGAACCAGCACTAGCAATGAAAAATCAGGAAGAATGAGAAATACATTCAACTGATATCCATCAAGGGCCGATGACCTCGATGTCAGGCCCCTTTAAACAACAAGCATCATCATCATCATCAAACAGATATCCATCAACCAGGACAAGAAGATCACATAGCATGCAAGACACTAGTCACTCATCATAACTAGCGAAGAATAAAATACCAGACAATAAATTCAATACAAAGACAGTGATAAGAAGGGATAAAACACAATGCAGAATTACATGGCAAGCAGCAGAGAGAATCAGGTCGAGACAGATTGAAGTTTAGATTAACTAGCTAAGCTGGACAATACCAAGGCTGTAAGGACAGGTGAATCATCTCCATATACAATCAATTTTACGAAGCACAGTCACAAGCATTTGCGTACAATCACAACCCGTCAGATACTCAAAATGATTCTCTGGATATACCAGGGCTAATAATATGGTGGCTTAACGAAACGCACCCTGAGCCATTTGGACAAATGCACACAGACACCCTTCCTTACACTAGAAATACAAGGGATATAATAAGTAAACTAAGAAACGAAGTAATGAATATGTATACGACGAAATAGGTGCAATAGTTAATGAACAATGATTTCCAGTGGACAGAGAAGATCCCGTATTTACATCTAACACAAATGTTAAGTAGACAGCAGATATAGATAACACAAGGCTGACACGCATACGATTTGACGAGCTGAGCATAGAACCGGCCTGAATGAAGACAGGTTACCAATGAGGAAATATTACATTAGAAAACAACAAGAGATGTACAGACTGCTTCGCAATGTAAGCTGAAAGAGATACATTTTAGAGATTATGCATTCAACGTTAAAGGACAATACCCTAATTTTCCATCCGTCCAGATAAGGGCATATTGAAATTAATTCATAACTCGATTCACAAAATATGAGGCATGTGCCTTCAACCTATCAATTTAGTACTTCAAGGGTACATCTAAATAATTCAATATTTAATTAATATCATGCAATAAATTCTTAGTAAGAAACGTATTCTCACTAACATACACAGCACTAAGAAAATAGTGCAGCATCGCCAGCAGTGGCACCTGTGCAGCTGAGTTTTCTTATTTGTAGCTCGTGCTTCATGTTAACGCTCCTCGGCAAACAAGTCCAACGACATAATGGATCAACACGAAACCAAGTTGTCAGAATGAAAAGAATGCACCGGGCCAACCACACAAGTTAGTAAAAATGCATACAGTTAATTTAATTTAATTGCTCCACAAAGGATAGGCAGGGAAAACACACAGGAAGGTCATGCAGTATACCGCCATTTACTGAATTTCAGTGATACTCTTTTCTCAATGTGAAATGCGGCTCACTTCAGCAGTCATAGCAGCAGCGTAGCCATAAAAACTACGCTACTGCTGCTACCAACAATCGAAGAAAGGGGCAATCAAACAACTGACGGCCCAACACCGCAACCCAGGTCTTCGATTGCTAGCACATCCACAAAATAGACAAGAGGCGATTCCAGCTCGAAATCACGCCAACTACTTAGGAAAGGCCTCGATTAAAACACAAACACAGGGTAGGTCTCTTAGGGCCAATTGTTGTGTTGTAAAGTGAAATGATGGTTTCCTTACATTTTTAAATCCCACATGTACTGTTGTAGCGGCAATTCCACACAGTCGCAATAAATTATACCGCTACAATTGGTATACGATGCTAATTCGAGTATTACTTCTGTGAGGGTAATTTATTTAAATGAATCGGGATAGAACGTGTGTTTTCTTGATCATTCTTTCACATAATAAAAACTTACTCTTGTTATTATTATTCATTCCAATTAGTGTAATACGTCGTTTTAACCAACAGTGAAGTTGTAACCGTCTCAGTCAAATGGCGTAACCCTCAAATTTCTCGTTAAAGAATTAATTTCAAGAAACTGAAAAATTATACACCATATTCCAGTAGAAGACAATCTTAGACACATTATAGAATTCAAATTAACAGCAATTAAGACAGGCAGAGCAATGCCTGTAGTGGGGGTGCAAACTGTTTATTGTTTTTCCTAAAAAATTTGCTTTTTGTGGGTTACGCCAATTGGCCTGTGCACCATCGATATGATTTATTACATTATTCATTATACGTTCATAAAATAATGCTTTCAAAGAACCTTACAGGAGTTGACAATATAGTTAGTGGTCTATAATTATGTCGTCTCTTGACGATAGTGAGAATTCTTTGTCCGCATTCGTTCCATAGTTCCATTAGCGTTTTTAAACTGAAACATTTTCTGGGGTACGGATACAATTAATTGCATAGATAAGATGATATCTATCTAGAGGGTGTATCAGAAGTGAACAGAAAATATTCAGGAAAGAATTCCTCGCACAGAAGGAAAGAAATGAAAACGTGTGTCATAATTACGCATAATTACACAGTTGTGGTTTTTGCTGAGTGCATGGCGACACGTCCTGATTGCCAGGATTCAATGCGAGACACCGGATAACTCAAGAAATCACGTTGCGAATAAATTTGATGTAGGCCCGACCTACCTCTAGGCGACTACACATTATATCCTGTCCTCTCCAGTTCTTGGTGATTGCTTGATGTAACTCTACGTACTTCCGGGCAGGCTTGTTGGATAGAACTACAGAAATTTCTTGCATATCATAACCTGATACTTGGATGACGTTCTACTAGCATCCCATCAACATCTGTACTTCATCCATGATGATGCCCCCACACATTTCAGTCATTTTTGTCCCCAGGCACCTTAAGCATATTATCCTCGGTGCTCGATAGGTTTGTTGGCCATCACGCTCACCTAACTTGAACCTCCTGGTCGTTTACTTTCCGAGACAAGTAAAATCTGTCGTGTCCGACTGTTGTTGATTATGAACCAAATAAAGGGTCATCTAATTCTTCAGTTATGCATTTTCACTGAGTTTTGATACACCGTGCATATCAACAATATTATTCCAGTTTTTTGCCTCATAGAGTAGTTAGTTTATAACACGGTCTGGATGCTGTGTAGCCTTCGTTGACGGGTTAGTTCTTTAATTGCAGCAGAAATCCCTCATAGTGAAAATGACTGGCAGATCGAGAGTGAGGGCACATCTCAGCTAGTAACAGTCAAGGTTGTTGTTTGTGGCTTAGGACACTGTAGCCCATCATATTTGATTTCCTTTCGACTCGGCGATATTAGAAAATCGGGACTCAAGGGAGTTTTGTCTACTTCATAAAAACAAGCATGACAACGACCTTAATCGCTTTTACTAATATTTCCATTTTGACGATGTTCGGCGTTGATAGAATTGGCACTAAACATCGAAATTTCTATGTACCGTATGTCCGTGACCACAGCCCGTGCAATGGATGAAATATAGTAAAATATGTGAGGATTTGGGCGTTCCCAAAATTCTATGGCGTGATGTAGCCGCCTTGGCTATTAGAGGCCCTTTACAAATTGTTAGAAATCACCTCCATAGCATGGATACGAGAAGGACTAACTCATGAAGACTCTTCGTGGTTAAACATACATTCAATATTTAAGTGTTACGGTATACTTTGTCATATTTAGGCAACGTATAATTGTAGGAAGAATAAATAAATAAATAAATAAATAAATAAATAAATAAATAAATAAATAAATAAATAAATAAATAAATAAATAAATAAATAAATAAATAAATAAATAAATAAATAAATAAATGAATAGTAAGATACGGCACTATGAAACGGTTCTGAAACCAGTAGTTATGTAGGCATCCGAAAACTCATTCCTAAATGTCAATAAAGGACATCTCGAAGATCTGGAGGAAAAGGAGCGCAGAATAATTAGGGGTATTATGGGATCCAACTACGAGAATGGCATCTGGCAAAAAAAAAACGAAGGTCCAATAAGGAAGTTCATAACAAAATTGAGAAAATTACTGACACGATCAGCAAAAGACGGGCACGATTTTTCGGTCACCTCAAACGAATGGATAGAAACAGGCTGACCAAACAGATCTTTCATCTACTTGACTCAAAACCTAAAACCACGAAGAAACACCAAATAAGACCTTTCAAGTGCTACAGATCAAATCGAAAGACGCCTTTGACAGAGGTATTTTCCGAAGAAACTATAATGATAAATGGTCAAAACAGAGACAACAACTGAAAAGAAGACACGGTGTCCCCTTGGACAGAGGAACGCAAGAATGATCACTCATAAGGAATGAGGGAATTCCAGGCGAGAAAGAAAGAAATGTTCACTGCCAAATGTAACAAGACTTAACGTGGTCCTCGATGGCCCCAGCGAATTAATAATAATAATAATAATAATAATAATAATAATAATAATAATAATAATAATAATAATAATAATAATAATCCGTGCCCGGTCAGCTTGCGTGGAGGTCTAGCCCTGAACTGAGTAGGAGTTAGGCATAACTCTATGTAAGACACTGGGGTGGGGGCCCTCAACCCCGACACGGCGCGTCCCATTGGCTGATAGGGAAAGTTCTTGTAGATATTCAGGACAGGTGCGAATAAGGCGTAGCCAAATAAGCACCCGCGGATCAACTGAGGGAACAAGGAAAATGGTCAACGGCCTCGACGGCAGAAGAGGATTCATCCCGATGGCGGAGAGGGCGGAAGAACTGACTGAAATCCACTTCGCGTCTGACTTGCAGCAAGCGGCAAAGTGGTCAGCGTCTGTTCACCTGAGGTGCGGCTGGAAATGTATGTTCTGGAACTATCCACTCCAGTCCTATGAAACTGGACTACGGTCCAATACTTGGATAATCAAGTACCATGAGGCGTGGCAGAAAACAAATTTTAACTCCAGGTGGTAACCAATCCACTGCTGACATTAGCAGCACAACCAGACTATCGGATTCTGGGGAGTCTGGCTGGACACGCAAACAGAGGGAGTCGGAGACCTCTGGCCAACTTCGCCCAAACAGCAAAACATTTTTCGGAACACTGAATATAAATTCTCTCTTGCAGGCAGGGAAGTTGTACGAACTAGAGCAAACCCTAAATGATCAAAAAATAGAAATACTGGCACTCCAAGAAACGAGGATGACTGACGAACACGCAATGGATTTCGGGAGCTACAGACTCTTCTAAAGTAAAACAGACAAACAGATTCTCAAAAACACACCCCATTTAGGAGTTGCTTTTGCAGTCAAGAAGAGCATACTTAACTCAGTAGCAGGTGTGAAATGTGTAAACAATAAGCTAATGACAATCACCCTAAAGTGTGCAAAGAAATCATACACACTGATCAATGCACATATGCCAGTCAATGAAGACAATAAAACAGATCGCGAGAAGGTAGACAAATCCTGGAAAATACTAGAAGAAACAGCATCAAAAATTCCTCAAAACCACGTCAAAATTCAGTTAGGAGATTTCAACTCTCAGCTAGGCAAGGAAAGGAAATACAGGAAAACAGTTGGGAAATTCCCAGCACATACATGGGCGAACCAAAATGGACGGAGATTAGTCGAATTCTGCAGGGCATTCAACCTTAAAGTCGTGTCGACTCACTTAAGGAAGAAACCTTCTAAACAAATGACATGGAGATCACCCAACTCCCTCTTGGGCGAGTTTCAAATTGACCACGTGGCAATTTCGTACCCAAACCACGGAGAAATTATGAATGTCCAAGTAAGGAAGGGTGCAAACATAGACTCAGACCACTATCTGACAAGAGTAAAACTACAGTTGATACCCCAAAGGTTCAGAAGAAGGAAGCAAATAATTCCGAAATTTGATACTAGTCGGATCCAGCCATCTCTCACTGAAGAATTAGAGAAAAAGCAGTAGAACAATTGGCAGCAACTCAAGACCAAACTAACTGAAACAGCACAAACACTGATTCCTCTGCAGAAAAGAAAAAAACACCCTTGGTGGAACGCAGACTGTGAATAAGCCATCCAATCCCGGCAGAATGCATACAATAAGTGGAACAGCAAAAAGACCGATAAGAATCACAAAATGTTTTTGGCAGTCAGGAAAGAGGCAGCGAAATTAATCCGACAGACCAAATGGAAATTCGAGAAAGATCAACTACTAGAAATTGAAAAGGACTTCGAAAAAATCCACACACGAAATTTCTACAAGAACTTCAAAACAAAGCTAACAGGGTATCAGCCACAAAACCTTTGCTTTAAGAAAGTAAATGGGCAATTTGCATTGAACAATCAAGAAAACTGCACCGAACTTGCAAGGTATTTTGAAGAAATGCTTAACTGCCCAGAGCCAACACAAAGATTTCCACCGCAGGAACCTGACTTTACAAACCCAAATTCAGTACCACCGGATGAAGAAGAAATTACCAGACAGATAAAACGACTTAAAATTAATAAAGCTGTAGGTGAGGATGGGATCATAGCAGAAGATCATTAGAAAAATTTTAGGCCCAAAACTCGTAGATGAACAGTACCGCCTTAGAGGAAAACAGGAAATCAAACAATTTTCTAACATTCACAGCGACATCAAAAAACGCAGATTAAGATTCTTTGGACATATAAAAAGGATGAATCCAGATAGACTTACCAAGCAAATAGTTGAATTTTATGAAAACCGAAGTAAAGCCAAAACGGACACAATAAAATGGATTGGCGAAATTAAAACAGATCTCAAACTGGCAGGAATTACACCTGAAGACACCCAAAGCCGGGTTATCTTCAGAGCCAAAGTTCATAAGTGGCAAGTTGACCAAGAGGAGGAACCAAGGAAGAAGACCGGAACAACATGGTCTCAAGAGAGAAAAGAAGCACACAGCAAACGAATGAAGGAAGTGTGGGCACAAAGAAAGGCAAATGCCTATCTCTAAGTACTTTGAGTAGTCCTAATGGGCTCATTCGCAAATAATAATAATAATAATAATAATAATAATAATAATAATAATAATAATAATAATAATAATAATTGTACCGGGAGGTACACCCCAACGCCGCGCATTCAAATTCAGCGCCTAAATGAACTCCTCTACTGGTAAAACAGTGGAACTGGAACTCCATCAACTTAGAATTTTATTCAGAAGATGTCACCACAGAAATAGGATGTAATTTTGTTATTATGCAGTTGCCCAAACTGACTGAATTTCTACTAGTTTTTGACATTCATCAAGAAGTTTGGACTTTCTTCCACAGATTACACTACTGATAGACTGTGATCATGCACCCTGGTGCGAGGTGTAAGAACTTATAATTTAAAGTTTTGTATTTCTAGGTTTTTGTAAGTGAAATATGTTACTCTTTTTTGGGTTGGCAATATTTCATTTTTCTTTCCGCCAGTTTTGAATCTAGCCAATCCCTAATTTCTGTAATTAATTTTCTACCTATCACAGGCTTCTTGTTCGATCCTGAAGTGTAACTTTGAATTTGACCAATTAAATTGAGAGGGTGTGGCTGGTTTAATCCTGAATGATCTCCAACCTTCCCTGAGGGTTTATAAACTGCGGCTTTTCACGTTTCTTGGCCAATTGATCGTCACCTTACTGAGTGTGCGTGTCAAAGCAGGAGACGGGCGGCCTCTTTCATCGGTCAACAGAAAATCTACAAAGTAATGGCCACATAACTTTATTCTTTCTTGCTACCTCCGCAGTTTAATCCGAGGGAAAGGTCCGAATCGTTAACTATGTAGCCTTCTTTTCTAAAATGTAACTTTCTTCCGGCTGATGTAAAAATTCCATAAATCTTTTACCGTAAATCGGGGATAGAGAGTGATATACCCTCTCGAGCTCCCCTTCACCTTGGTTTGAGGTGACTACGTTTCATAACTGTTTTTCATTCTGAAATGTGCTAATTGTAATTTCTGTACGAGTCACCTCAGTAGTTTGGGAACAGCCCCTATATCATCGGCCTAGAGCACTTTAAGTTTTTAGTGTTTATTATCTTGGAGTGCAGGGTACGCCTCCATTCATTTTGTGTTTGGGCCAGTTATTTAACCTATTCCTTTTCTATGAAGGCCCCCGTAGTTTGGGTATTAAATACCCCTGTTAAATCAGTTTTCATATCCCAAGTTGTGCCTTGAGAGGCCAGTGTTTGTAAGTTGAGGTTGCCTTGAGTAGGCAGTAAGAAACTGAGAGCCTGATAGCTCTTTTCCAAGTTTTGTAACTGTAAAGTGTGCCTCTGGGAGGCTGATATTGTGATTTATGGAGCAAATGCTCTTGAATTAGGGTATTTCTGCCCTTCATTAAATAATACCCTCTTCCTTTCGTAAAATTGTAAAATTAGGGGCTTAAAGCCCAAAGAGTTAAGGTTCTGAATCTTGGATTTTCCCCAATCTTGTTTAATGATTGCTACTTGTACCTGTATTATTGTCATAAAATATTGTTAAGTTTAAAGTTCTGGAAATGCAACCTTCAGTTTAAGTTTTAAATTTAATTCTTGACATTGTAATTAGACCCATTCACCTCGGCACCTTCTTTAACCTCTGCGTTCCACGGATACCCCGGAATAATAATAATAATAACAATAATAATAATAATAATAATAATAATAATACCAGGGATATGCCCCCCGCTGCTATTTAAACTACGCGCCATCTATGCCAACGGACTTGAACTTTTCATCTTCCAGAAACTTTCTTCTTCGACGGTGAGATGGCTCTGCCATATATTTACTAATGAAATCTGGTGGAATAAAGACAAAATAATGGCCAGGGAAATTCTGGTTTTGGGAGTTGGTAAACCATTTCTTGAGAATTGTGTTTTTAATATACCGAAGTTGTTAACACTTTAACCTGTTCGTCCTCTATCGTTGTCTACCTATCACATGCTTGTAACTATGTTCTGTAGCCAGTCAAACCCGGGAGTGTGTATGGAAATTCAGCCTATCAGCATTTTTTGTAGCTTAATTTAATCAGGAATTTTCCAATACGGACTTATATAAGGACGGCACTTTAGGGCCATCTTGTCTGAATTGCCCCAGTATTCGAAAGTGCGACTTGACGGAAGCCATAGAGGGCTCGGGAGGGAGGGCCGCGACCTGCTTGAAGAAGATCCAGCGAAACGAGATAATGGCAGAATTTACCTAAACATGTAATCGTGCCTGTGGGTAGTTTGAGAGGAATGTTTCAGCCGTTCCTTAATGTATTTTTGTACTTTGGTGGTTTAAATGTAGGGCCTTCTGCGCGGTCTTCGGGCTCTAGTTCTATTCCCTAATGCGAAACGTGTGATGTTGTGATGTAAGGGAACGGGAGTGGTGGCCCTCAGTCGTCTCCCCTTCAACCGTAGAATTGGGTGACTAAAGTTTTCAACTTCTAAACTTTGAAAATCTTGTTTCGGCTTTAAATGTTCCTCTTTTAGCCACCCTTTTAGTATGAGATTAGCCTCTGAGTCATTGCGCCTTAAGCCAACATAGGTTCTTGTTCTTCCAGTAATTTCTATAAGGAGTGCTGGTGTGTCGCCTCCTTGCCTTTTGTTGATGGCCTGTTATGTGCAACCTTTCCTTTTATTCCTTAAGGCCTTGTACATGGAGAAAGACTTCTGGTCGCATACCGTGGGAATTCCCGAGCGAGCGCCATATGGCTTGTGTCAACACTGGCGATATGAGAAGTCTTCACTGCCAGCGCGCAGTCCCTCAGTTAGCTAGAAACTATTGGACTGTTAAGGTGTGTAGTGAGATTATTATCACGATGGTTAAATAAGATATAGAGCAAATAATATTTTAGGTCGAGTGATATTTGCACAAGAAGAAGTAACCAGTTAAAAAGTGCCTTCGAAAATTCCGTAGACAATTTCCCGGTGCGACAGTACCATCAAAACATTACGTGCATCAGTTCGTTTACAAGTGACGTAGTACTGGTTCCGCAATCAATAAGAAAAAGAAGCGAAGGAGAAAACAGCTCTTACACTGGAGAGGTTAGAAGATATACAGGCGAGACTCCATTTCAGTCCACATACAGTAAGTTGCTTCGGAGAGTAGCTCAGGAAAGTGGTATTCCACCTTCTTCAGCACGTAATGCAACAACATTGTTACATCTACGATCTTATCGGACTCATTCAGTCCATAACATACTGCCTACAGATTTCAATGCAGGAATACGATTTTGCAATTGGCTAATGAATAGTGTCCACGACGGTACTGTGGATCCGAACTTTCTTTTTATGAGCGACGAAGCCTGGTTTCATTTGAGTGAATATGTCAATTCAAGAAAAATAGAATCTGGGATACTGACAACCCACACATTTTACAGCCGAAACCTCTACACGATGTGAAGACGGGTGTGTGGTGCGCTATCAGTGCCCGACGAATTATCGGTCCGATACTTTTTCAGGACATGATTACTTCTGACCGTTATATTCACAACATTCTGGAACCATTTTTTGCTGAACTGACTGAAGAAGAGGTAAGGTACGGCTGTTTCCAGCAGGATAGTGCAACGGCCCATACGCCGCGTAGCTCTATGCGACGGTTACGAGAAGTGTTGGATGATGATCAGATCATCAATAAAGGCGTATGGCCGCCTCGTACGCCTGATTTAAGCACATGTGATTTTTATCTATGGGGAAATCGTCAACGAAACGTTTACAGGAATAATCCTCGAACTGCAGAAGAATTGAAAATTGAAACTAGGAACATTGTGCCTTCTATTGTTGTCCATGAACTACAAAGTGTGTTTCGAAATCTCATTACAAGAAGTGATTGCAGCTGAAAGAGATAACTTTCCGCATCGTATGTAAATATTGGTGAGTTCAGTTTAATTTCCTAGTTGATTTATTTGTTTGCTTATTTATTTATTTATTTATTTATAACTGGTGAGTTCAGTTTAATTTCCTAGTTGATTGATTTATTTATTTGTTTATTAATTTACTTATTTGTCCAGAGCATCTATGTAGCCGGTGAGTTCAGTTTCGTTTGGTTTCTATAGGCGTAATCATGCCGCCTCTTTGAGCCGACTATGCCTGCTTGTCGTTGCGGGCACTGCGCTCGCTGTCTTCGCTTCCCAGCGCGCCTAATCCTCGGCACTCCACTCTGAACTTTTAAATTAATCACCCTGTAGTATGGGCAATTATACTCCTGTTTATTCTTTAGGGTAACTGTGTCTTAATTTTTGTTCCCTCTCGGAACAGTTATTAAACTTATTGCCGAGCATTGCAATTGAAATGCCCACCATGGGGCAACCGTATATGAACAGGTTGATGTGGGGTTACCTTATGTGTTGCCGAGTGTATTTAAGTGTGTTAAACGCAATTGATTGCCTGTTTGGGGCTAGACTCTTGTAATTTGGTGCTGAGACTCCTTTGAAGTGCACATGCTAAGAGCAAACCTCTTTCTTTCACAATAATGTACCTGTCAGGAGCTATTCCATATGTAATTTAACGACTGGGAGTTTCTCTCACGTTATTTTGAACCTGATTTAGAACATCTAAGTCCAAGGCCTTTGTTAGGCTGACGAGCTCGTGGTTAACTTTTCAGTTGTTCCTTCTTGTCCTGTTAAAATTTCTATCTCTTAATTTTAAGAAAGGAAAGGAAAATATTTCAAATTTGTTATACTAAAAGTTGCTCTAAATAACCTCCCGTCCAGCCATTCAACCAAGGCGCTTCTTTCTCCTCTGTGATCCACAGAAACCCCGGAATAATATTAATAATCATCACAATATTTAATGAATAACGGGGATATGGAGTTCATTAGCACCCTGGGCGGAGATTCGAATCCTGGTGTATCCTGGGTGGGAAACTTCACGTGAACTGTGATATGGCGTCAGAGAGAGAGTAAAAGACCTTAAACTGGGCTACATGATTTGTTTTATGAGGGTCAACACAATGACGAATGACCACATAACGAAAGCAAAAATGACAACGTAAGGAAAGAAGAAAGCAATTAATCATTTTCCGACTTTGGTAACACTGTTCACTCAGCGGGCAGTGCACCGCTATCAGTCTTGAATATGTTCATTCTTTTTGCGAAATGCTATTGCGTTACGTAGGTATCAGCTTGTATTCCGAAGGTAGAGGGTTCGAATCCCACTGTCGGCAGCCGAGATGGAGATTTCCCATATTCAAAGCAAGCAAATGCTTCGGCTGTACCTTAAGGTCACGGTCGATTCTTCGCGACTCCTACCGCTTCCGTATTCTCTCCTTGTGGGTGGTAGCATAACACCCACGGTATCCCCTGCCTGTCTTAAGAGACGACTGAAAGTCGCCTTAGGAAATCTATAAGCCTGGTAGGGGAGAAAAATTCTCCTAAATAAATTTACAGTTTACTTGTGCCAGGCTCCTCGCATCCATTTATCCCATCCAATCTTCAATGATCAACTCTTGTTCTTTACCGATCCCGATGGTATAAGAGCAGTCGAGGCCTGGAGAGTCTTTCACTTTCACGCTCTTCGTGGCCTTTGTCTTTGTTTGGCCGATACCTTCATTTTTCGAAGTGTCGGATCCCTTCCATTTTTTGTGTCTGGTTAGTGTTATGTAGAGGGTGGTTACCTAGCTATACTTCCACTTAAAACAATAATCACCACCATCGCCTCCTCCCGTATATCATTGTCACCATAAAACCTATCTGTGTCGGTGTGACGTAAAGCAAAATTATATTATAAAAAAAGGCATATACTGTATACATCTGGGACACAAGCGTTGACTGTTTGGGAAGCGTAAACGAAGAAAACCATCGGATAGTGTCATGCGTTTAACTTCCTTCAAATAAACCACCAATTCTATGTTTTTTTATGGCGCAAGCAGCATAAAAGTCTGTTATGATTGTTGACATTAGCAGACACAACGACAGGCACCCGTTGTGTAATTACATGCTTAGAGTTAACAGAACTTAATAGCCCTCCCGTTTTATGCCCTATTTGTTAGTGAATACGTAACTAAATCCACACCGTACGAAGATTAGATCTGGCGATTAAGTAGATAAACAGAGGTAGAAATGGAATATTCTCCACTTCGCCAAACAGTAAGAACAATGACATATAGAATTACGGAGTGCGTCTGATAAATGGAAATGCATTTGCAATATTTCCGCGACATAAATGGTATATTTGTCGACAGATTCTAACGCAGCGTTACACTCAGTTGTTACGACACCTTGTGAGAATAATGGTGATTGTGCGAACACCTTAAGGTTTTATGAAAAAAGTATAGTCGACAAAACATCTTCTGGTTTAATCTTTGGAGGTATCGTAGGAGGTCATTGAGAGGAATAACATCGAATGGCTCTCAACTTTAGAGCGTGCATTGGCAACAACTAGTCTCCTAGCTCACTCTGGCATTCCTTTCACGTACTTGTGTCAGGCTCATAGCTTTCATCTTTCCTATCCGACCTCCCTTGGTCAACTCTTGTCATCCAACCCTGACGGCATTGGGTTTTGCAAGTTCTGAGGAGTATTTCATTGTCGCTCAGTTCGATTCCTTTCGCTCTTTTCCGATACCTTCATTCTTCCTTTATTGATGATGATGATGATTGTTGTTTAAAGGGGCCTAACATCTAGGTCATAGGCCCTTTCCTTCATTAATCTATTTAATATTAATGGAGGATGGTTGCCTTCTGCTACGTTTCGTAACACCTGTGTGGTCACGGGTGTGAACTGCGTCGCATATGTGGATATGGTTTCGTTTTACGGCCAGAAGCCTTTCCTGACGCCAACCCTATATGGAGGGATGCAATCACTATTGCGTGTTTCAATGGTGTGTAGGTGTTTTGTCCGAATATGAAGAGGAGAGTGTTGGGACAGATGCAAACAGCCATTCCCCGAGCCTGAAGAATTAATCAGAACCAATTAACCAGAATTTATCAAAAGGACGTAATAACACAATAAACATTTCACTACTTCTCTAAAGGAAAACTTTTAACGATGTTGCAGAATGCCTAAACACTTGATTTGATAAGTCGTAGTGCAAACTGCCTGTTCAAACATTACTGTACTTGTTGTTTGAGTCATAAGTCCATAGAATGGTTAGATGCAGAACCCCATGCCACCCTATCCCGTGCTAATCTTTTCATTTCTTCGTAACTACTGCATCTTACCTCTGCTCTAGTCTGCTTGCCATATTCATACGTTGGTCTACCTCTCCTATTCTTGGCACCTACACTTCCATAAAAAACCAGCTCGGTGCCTTAAGATGTATCCTATCATTCTATCTGGTCTTCCTGTCAAATTTAGCCAAATCGATCTCCTCTCACCAATTTGATTCAGTCTCTCTTCATTCGTAATTCGATCTACCAATCTCACCTTCAGCAGTCTTCTGTTACACCACATTTCAAAATCTTCTATTACTTTTTTTCTGAAGTACTTATCGTCCACGTTTCACTTCCATACAATGCCACGTTCCATACGAAGGTCTTCAAAAACATATTTCTAATTCCTAAGTATTTCTGGAGAGATATTATACATACCTAGTGCTTTTCCAGTCCTTAACTGTTTCAATGTCTTTACTACATTTGAACGGTTTGGTGGATTGAATTTATTCTGGATCGTTTGGTTACCAATCTGTCTCCGAGGAATGAGAAAATTTCTTTTCTTAAGAACGGTCTTTTTTGCTTGTGTTAGTCTGTATTTTACGTCCTCCTTACTTCTGCCATCGTCAGTTATTTTACTACCCAAGTAACATTATCCCCTCCTTTAAGACTTCTTTTCTTAATCTTCGTTTGACTGCATTCTATTACCTTTGCTTTGGACATACTAATTTTCGTCTTGTACTTCTTCCCGAAGGCTCTTTTTTAACTGCCACCTTAACAAAATTAAATATCTAATCAAGACACAGTAACACTTATCACTATTATATGGAACAAATTTGCCGTACGTTTGCAGCTTGTAGAAACGAATTAATTTCTTGATATCAATGTTCGTTTCGCTTCGTTTATCGCTTAATTCCTAGCATAGAGCTTCCGCAAAACACTTCCATCCGGTCCTCTTGTTAGCCATCCTCTTCTCTTCTCCTCCTCAATCGTCTCAGTCTTCTTCGGACGAACGCGTTTTCGAGCACTTTGAGGGTTCTAGTCAAGTGGTGTCTTTTCAGTCTCTCCAGTGGGCTTCCTTAGAGTGTGGCCTATCCAGTGCCACTTTCTCACCTTCACCTGAGTCCGATTGACTGCTGATTCGCTTCCTCATATAGATCTTCATTCGACATGAAATTCGGCAATCTTCTGTTCATGTTACGTCTTAAGCAGCGATTACTGAATAATTATAATGTTGAGTGGACTTCTGGTGACTCTCCAGGCTTGGAAACAGGAAAGAAGAATGTGTTAAGAAGGTCGTAACTAAGCCTTTCTAGAAATGTTTTGTTCCTCAATATGGAATATAGTTGAAGAAAAGCAGCATTTGTTTTCCTGACATGTTTCCTGTAGGAAGGAGTGTACTTGCTCTATCATGCAGACAAATCATCATCAGTCACGGAAGTGACAGTAGTCTCCTTGGTCTTGTTAATATATTGTATTTTAAGCCCTGCAGTCTCTGCCATTTCCTTCAACCGACAATCTCCTATTCCATATCGTTGAACCTTAGAGCCAAGAGGCAGGTATTATCTGCAAAATCAAGGTCTTCCAGCCTGACTTCTGAATCCCCCTTTTTCGAACTTCCTTCACTCTCCTCAACACAAGTAGAAAGAGTGTTGGAGAAAAATGTAGCCCCGTGGAACTCCAGATTTTACATCAGTAGGCTCAGTCAGATCTTCAGTATGCAGAACATGACACATAACTTCATACACATCCTTTATAAAGTTAAGGATCTTCCGTGTTAAACCACATTTCTCAAGTGTTTGCCATATAACTGTTTTCTTGAGAGTGCCAAAAGTTTTCTCAACATCGATAAATGTAGAGAGTGTTTTGCCATTCTACACTCCGTTCCAAAATAATCCTCAGGTCGACACAACCACGGCGCTTCCATCTTAAGGGGTAATTCGACAACATCCTCCAGTCTCTCTAAAGTACGTTACTGGGTACTGTCAGTGATGCAATTACTCTCCAATTATCACACTTAGCAATATCTCCTTTCTTTGGTATCTTAATAATCAGCTTCTTCTTCCATTCGGCTGTTAGCATCTCCACATTTCAGATTCTTCCAACATGAGTTTAAGAAATGTTGTCGAGACCTCAATATCTGCTTTAAGTATTTCTGGAGAGATATTATCCATACCTGGTGCTTTTCCAGGCCTTAACTGTTTCATGGTCTTCTCTACTTTTGAACGGTTTTGGGGGTTGAAATTTATTCTTAGATCGTTATTCATATTCATTTGGTTACCAATCTTTATTTTGTTGGCCATTTGGCTTCATATGTAGTTATTCGTGTTGTTTAATATGAATTGTATTAATGTATTAGTTTAATAAATCCATTTTACCCGATTTCCATTACCACGCCCTCTTCCGAATTAGCCCGGCATATTTTGAAGACAGGTACGTGCAATATATTTGTGCCGAAAACTCTTTCCTCGTCCATGACATTTACTCACAAAATTTAACTACAAACGGTTCACGGCCCGTATAAGGGAACACACGACTTGGGAGTGACTTCGGATTGTAACATTATAAAATAAGGTTGACTATGGTTCAGTTTATATAACTACTTCTCTGAAAATGTAGAGGGTGTTCGTTACGTCACAAATACCAGGCTGAGGAACACATAACTCCCTATTACACATAGCGGCAACGGTTACTGCTTTATGAACGTCACGAGATCTCTGAAGCACTTGTTAGGCACACAATTCTCAAAACAAAGACTACATTCTACCTTGATAATGGAGTGAGTAAATAATAGGTTTATACATTCCCATCCATCGTACCAGTAAATTCAACTAATCTTTTGTTTGCACGGCATCACATATCTCCATCGTTTAACAAATACCACTAAATTTACTCAACTGAAGAAGTCCCTAAAACCGTTCTTCCAGGAGGAGTACACAAAATGCTGAGAACACGCAATCTTGTGCTGATAAATCAGAAAGCAGTATATTTTGTAGATAATTGCTTTAATAAGGCTGGTTTTTAATTCGTGTAGTCCGAAATAATTAATAATATTTTAGTTTCAAACATAGTACATAATGTATGGTTTCATTTTACTGGAATTTGTGTCGGAACAATCGCAATCCTAATTTAAATCTATTTGTGTTCTTAAGCCTGCATCCTATTACACGAAGATGCTACATAAAGGGGATGTTCAGACTCGGTGTAATGGAAGTTATCAATAAAATCAATTCAAACTGAATTCAGTTCAGTTTAATCTGACCTCCCTTGGCCAACGCTTGTTATTTTCCAACCTTGACGGTTTTAGATTTGCGAGGCCTGCGCAGTCATTCATTTTCTCTTCTTTCCCCTTCTTTTATAGCCTGATATCTTCATTTTTTGAAGTATCAGACTGCTTTCATTTTCCTTCTGTTTAGTGTCAAGAGAGTGCTTAGTAGGGTTGTAGTTCGTCTTTAAACAATAATCACCGAGCAAGTTGTCCGTGCTGTTAGGGGAGTAAAGCTGTGAGCTTGCATTCGGGAGATAGTGGATTCGAACCCCACTGTCGGCAGCTCTGAAGATGTATTCCCACGGTTTGCCATGTTCACTCCAGAAAAATGCTAAGGCTGTATCTTATTTCAGCCCACGGCTATTTCCTTCCCGCTCCTAGCCCTTTCCTATCCGATCGTCGCAATAAGATCCATCTGATTCGGCGCGAAGCAAATCAATTTGTAAAAATAGAAAAAGTAAAGAAAAAATCGCCCCGACCATCCTAGACTAATATATTGTCAGCCACACACTGGCCAGTAAACGTTCTAATCCGGTTCCAATAAACAATTCAGTCAGGGTATAAATTCACTAACACTGGAATTCAAGACCAATACTGGTCGACAGAGCACAGGTTCACGGCCCTTTGGTTGGGTCTACAGTGCCGATAACACGCTGAGTGGAGGGGTGGAAGGAACGTGGTGTTCATTTTTTGTTTATCACCTCTGTTGAAACCTACTTCTATCTTGTGCATTAAATTTTTCGTGCGCCGTTGTACACAGACATACTCAGAGGAGTGCGACACGGATTATACTGGGCTTCCAGTGTTCCCACATGTTCAGAAGATACAGTGCCTTACTCAGCCGCAAAATGAGGGCTCTAGGCCCTCTCTTACGCTTAACCAGATTTTGATTACAGTCTAAATTAAAATATAGAAATTGCCGGGCTGAGCGGCTCAGACGGTTGAGGCGCTGGTAGGTTCGATCGTGGCTCAGGCCGCTGGTATATTTGGAGGTGCATTAATACGTCAGCCTCATGTCGATAGATTTACTGGTACGTAAAAGAACTCGTGCGGGACAAAACTTCAGCACCTCGGCGTCTCCCAAAACCGTCAAAAGTGGTTAGCGGGACGTAAAAAAGAATAACATATAAAAATACAAAAATAAGTTCAAACTAAATGAATTAATAGAATGAAAGTGAATTTAAATTAATTACAAACTAACACGCTTACGAAACTAGCTGCATATTCCTTATTTCAACATTTCCAGACTTCCTCACAGATAACTAATAGAATACGCGCCCTTCCAGGTGAGCGGGCCACGCTAGGTAGTCCCCAGTTGCATACGAGAACATTAACAAATTATTAAATATTCGTGCCCTCTTGCAGTACCTGTGGGAGAGCGCTGGCTTGCGTGAGTAATTGTGTGTTTCTTGGGAGTGGATTGAGGTTTGCACCTGCCGCTTGCCCGCCGGCGATCCGTGCACCTGCTAAATGGTCTTCACCTCATCTCCCCAGGAGGCTGCGGCCAGGGTTCTTCCCGGGTCAGCATTCTTCTTTCAGCCTTTGTCTAATATTTGTTTTCCTCCACACATTCTCCATGCTGAGGTGTCTCATTAACAGAGAACATTTTAATCTGTTGAAATAAAGTCACGGGGCTCAACAATAGTCTTGCTAATTACGAATTCACACTTCCTCTGATAGGAGGCGTTTGTTTTGTCTGTAAGGTTAACATCACTTGGTAAGGTCGCTGGTATATAGAGTAAATAGCATGGGAGGACTGAAGCAGGGGTGGTTCGTCCCACCCAGAGCCGTTAGGCCGTATAGCAAAAATATGTTTTATTAATGTCTTAAAAACTTACAACATCACAGATATTCTACTTAAAATAAGTGTTTTTTCCCTTCTCGAATCTCTAGAAATTATTCACTATACGTAACTCACCCTTAGCTTCAGTTCCTGGCGTTCTCGTACGGTGTATTGTAATGGCGAGGGCCGCTCTGCAGAACCTTCCACGTGAAGTATGTCGAGCCAGGGGCTGTGGACATATCACTGTCGTGCATGAGAATTTTCCTGTGCTATGAAAGGATTTTCTTTTCTCTTCAAGGGCCTGGAGAATTGGCCCTTAAGCTTGCGTTGGAGCGAAATAGAAGACCTCTGTATTTCACCTCCTGCTTCTGTCCCTGTTTGTAAGGTCAAACCAATTTAGGGGAGATGCGTGTACCACACGCCCTTGAACAGATTCTCAGCCATTGTTCACAGCTTGTTGAAAATTTTAAGTAAAAATGTTACGAATAAAACTCCGTCTGTTTCATTGCTCTATTTTTTCAGGATGACCTAATGAATGCACACACACACACACACACACACACACACACACACACACACACACACACAAACACACACACAATTCTCAGATATGAGTGGTCACACTTACTAATTACAAGTCTATTTACAAGTCTCTCTCTTTTCCTTACGGCTCAGCAGGAGGTCCGACCCGTTGCTATACCTGGGGACGCTTAACCTGACTTTCAGGTCCCCAAATCCAGTCACCTCATACAGCAGCTGTATGTAATCCACTGGATCTGAACACTGCGCTAAGGGCCACTTAACACACGACGGCTGTTCGTTTGTTTGACTCCACAGACAGTTCAGTAATTTACACAGTCGCATACAGTGAACAAATAAAGAGCCCAACAGTATTCAACACCAGGACGATACTCACAACAGTGAACATTAACACAGGTCCATTTAGCCTCACACTCGCGATAGCTGCCTCCCTCTCTGACTTATGGCGATCCTCAGTCCACAGAAATACACCAACACACAGCACAGTATTCCATTTCGTCGTCTCCAGCCCATCTACTCACTGGATTCTCAGACACCTTAACAACAACTCCTTCGTTCATACCTCAGTGGGACACTAGCAACAGCCAACACCTCTGTCGCCTTCAGCCCAGTCATCGAACCCCAACACACTGACTCACCACGGAGTGCAACACTGACTCCAGCTCCACCACGGAGCCCAAATCTGAGTGACTGACCGCGGCTAGCCTCCTTGTTTGTAGCTGGGGTGATTTGAGCCAGAATTTTCGCGAGGTGGCTAGAGGCAGAACATTTCCCTTGAATCTCCAAGAAACTCACCGTTAAGCCGGCCGACAAGAGCTATACACGGAAAGGTTGCCCCACCCCACAAGCCAGCTGGCAGATTCCAGGTCGTGTGAGTCTCTATCCCCTTCGTGGAAGTACCGAAAGGGGTTACCACCGGGCTGACAAGTAATATTGACCCCTTCGAGAGCCTATCGCCGTGATCAATTACCTTCTCAGCTGTTCTTCAGTATTGCCCCCGTCGGTCTAGATGCACCACCTCAATCTTGCACCTTGGTCTCCGTCTTACTCGGTAAATGACGTCATTTATTCCTCTCAGAACGTGGTAAGTGCTCTTTCACGTCCTCTGGAGCTTGAAAGATAAGCATTTCTTCCTTACAGGATTATAAAGCCATCCTAGGCCGTCCTCGTTAATGTACGTGGTATCCGCTCGTTGGTAGTGCCGCACCTCGACATGGTCGCTCGAACTCTTCTTGATAGCGGCGCCCACATCCTCCGTTCTCCTTGTGAGATCCAGGCAGTACCTACCGGTCGGGGTAAGATGGTCCTGAGGCTGGCCGAACCCTAAATCCACCAGAAGGCGCAGCTCTCTTTCAAACGGCGTACTCGCTGGAGTAGATCCCGTTGCCTCGCGCACAGCGGCTGGTAAGCCAGAGGGACCGGAGGAAGGTGACGATCCCCATTCTTCTGCGTTTACATCCAGGCGGTACGGCTCCAGTTTCCTTCGAACTCGACGGTCGTCATTAGGCAGTGAACTCCGTGTTCGGCCTCCCTCCTGGAACATAACTTGCAGTCTTCTGGAGAAGTTCTTGGGAACAGAGCGTCGACCCGCGGAACATGCTTTGCCTCGTGAAGACCATCGTCGATCTTTCTCTTTCCATCACCTATCCTCTTTCGGCCGTCCTCTGTCTCCTTCCGGTCGTCCTCCGTCATCTCCTAGTGGTCTTCCGACTTCTTCTGCCCGTCCTCCATCTTATTATGATCGTCTCTCAGACTTCTCTCGGCAGTCTTCTGGTACCTTATGGCGGTCTCCCTTCTTTTTCTGCCCATCCTCCACCTTATTATGGTCGTCTTCAGTCTTCTTTCGTCCGTCTTCTAGTACCTTCAGCCTCCTAGCTTTTTTCTGTCCTTTTTGCTCAGGTTATCTTCCATCTTATTCTGACCATCTTCAGTCTTTGCCTTGTGGTCTTCCGACTTCTTCTTTCCGTCCTCCATTTTATTATGGTCGTCTTCTGGTACCTTATGGCAGTCTTCCTTCTTTTCTTGGTCGTTCTCTATCTTCCTCTGAGCATGTCCCGTCTTCTCCTGGTGGTCGCCAGACTTATTCTGGCCATCCTCCTCCTTAGTCTAGACGTCTTCCGTCTTCTTATGACCATTTTCAGTCTATGCCTCGTGGTCCTCCATCTCCTTCTGGCCGTCTTCCATCTTCTTCTGACCATCTTCTGTCTTTTATTGGTTGTCCTCTTCCAAGTTCTTCTGGCCCTTCTTATTTCCTTTATCATCCTTTTCTGGCTTACAACGATCCTCTCCTGGCATTCTTCCATTTTCTTATAGCCTTCTTCGAACTTCTCCAACGTTATTTTCTGGCCTTCTTCAGTCTTCTTTTACCCGTATTCCATCTCCTCTCGATAGTCTCCCATCTTCTCCTCCGTCTTATTTTGATTTTCTTCGACCTTCCCTTCCATACTCTTCATCATCATCGAAGAGCGCATTATCTGAGACTCCATTTTCGTGTGGCCTCTGGACTCAACTGGCCTGCAGTAATTAACACAAGACGAAAATAAAGTAACTTTATATTTGTGTGCATTCATTATACACTGGTGGTCTGGAATGCTCCGGCGGCGGTCGAAACCTTTAGTACCCGGTCCACTGATTCACCCACACATGGGTTATATTCTAAAAACTGACACCAATTTGTTACGAATAAAACTCCGTCTGCTTTATTACTCTAATTTATGTCAGGATGACCCAATAAATCACAAACATACATACACAATTCTAATCAGCTATGAATGGTGGCACTAACTAATTATTAGTCTATTTACAAGTCTCTCTCTCTTCTTTAAGGCATGTCGCGAACTTACAGGCTAGGTATTTCACAACAGTAGTTGCACGATCCAGGGAAACAAATTAAATAAATCAGAACTAATTTTCCCAAAAGAAGATCGTAGCAAGCGTGGAAGCAACTAGGCTAAACAGAGGTCAAGTGGATAGAAAGAGAAATAATGCTTACTGACTAAAATCATAATTCATTTTCGGATTACACCAAACTTTATTGAGAGAAGGGTAAATAATAGTAACTAAATTTCAATTTCAGTCAGGCAAATAAAAAGGATAAAATTAATAGATGGTAATTAAAGCTTAACCTCAAATCAAGAGAGGAAAGTAAAAAGAAATTAAATTAATAAATCGAAATTAAAGATAAATTTCAAATTCAATGGAGTAAAATAGAAAGGAATAAATTTAATTATACAACCTTCAGGTTCTTTAAAATTAAAAACATGGAAACCAATTAAAATGAAAATAATCTGAGCTCACAAACCAGTACTCTCAAGAAATCTTCAGAGAGGGTAAACTAGGAATAGGAAAAAACCCAAAGAAATGAACCCAAGAATGGGGTACTTAATTGATCACTTTTTCCAAACCAGGTTTTCACACAACAAAATATTTCAGAGTGAAAAATGTTCCTTAATGGCCACTTCGACTGCAGAGCCGGAGCAGTAACATGTGAAATCCACAAAAAATAGATTCCCCCAAAAACATTAGGAAGAAGAAAACAGATAAAATATTTAAGTGATCCACAGTTAGAACAAGTCGTCAAGGACCAAAATAATCCGCATTAAAATTTTAGTAAATCACAACAGCCAAGCATACGGAGAAATAGAGACGCATTACAGAATCACGTCTCATCCCAAGAGATGAAATCAACAATCTCCCCCGAAAAACGCCCGTCAGCTGTCTGCACATAACAAAGGACAGAGACGGCAAATGTCAAAATAACAGGGGCAACGCCCACACTCATGTAAACACTGCTGTCATGGCAACGGGGTCACATGACGAAGGACCACAAAATGGCTACCCACCCAGAAAAGAAAAAAAACACGCAGCCGAATGGTGACAAGAAACAATTTCCAACTCATAATGACTTCCCTGATGGGGATTTTCAGATAATAAGGAATTAACACGTTGAACAACATTACAACGAGTTACACCAAGCCCCAAATAATTGATAATTAATTTACAATTAAAAGGATCTAGATCACAGTCTTTCATTGGTAATGGCAGAATACTATTCTTGTGCACAAATATGTTTTAGACAGTAAAATATTATTCTTTTAAGTACTTCATTAAACCAAACGAATTTAACTTGGGTTTATCTGGTTCCCTTCTCACATCATTAAATTTCCTGGTAACAAAAGTGGATGCTTACTTACAGATTGTACTAAGGTCGTAGAGAAAAAAAAATTAATAAAAGGAAATAGAACGGCGATAAGGACATCGCCCCTTGGCAATGCGATCACCCAGGGTCAATTACAACCCACATCCTTTCTTCTTTCTTCACTTAAAACCGGTCAAAATCCAACAGTCATCACAGAAGCAGCTCCGTCCTGTCTTCACTTTTCAAAACAAAACCCGTCGCCTGTTATCGTGCGTGCAAGGAGTAAAAGTGAGTCTAGTTCCGTGGTTGCTCCTAGGTGGCAACACAGACTCCACAGCATGCCTACCGAAAGCCGGCGCTACAGTGGCGGACAGCGTAACTATTATCTCAAGACATAAGACACTCCAAGATCAATTTCCATGAGTCGAAATAATTATCAAATTTAGCCTTGATGAAAAGGCAACTTGGCAAGTCTCCAGGCACACCACAATACGCGTCCGAATTCCGTGACAGGCATCAGGCTGTCCGGCCGTTGCTATACCTGCGGACGCTTAATCCTTACTTTCACTTCCCTAAGTCCAGTAAGCTGATAGAGCTGGTTTTTGTAGACAGTTGGATCTGAACACATGACTACGGGCCACTAGACAGACGATGTCTGTTCGTAGATTCGACTCCACAGACAGTCTAGTTATTCACACAGATACATGCAGGGAACAACCAGACAGCTCAACAGTATTCAACAGCAGCAAGATACTCACAACAGTGAACATTAACACAGGTCCATTTATCTTCACACTCGGTATAGCGGCTTTCCTCGATCAATCACGGCGATCCCCAGTCCACACACAATAATCTCAGGTAGTACACTGTCGTCTCCAGCCCATCTACTCACTGGATTCTCCAACACCACAACAACAGCTCTTCGTTCGAACCTCGGTGGGACACTAGACAGCCAACACCTCTGTCACCCTCAGCCTAGTCACGGAACCCCAACTCACTGAGTCTCACACTGACTTCACCACAGATCCCAACACTGAGCGACTTTCCGCGTCCAGCCTCCCTGTTTATAGTTCGGGGGATATGAGCCAGAATTTTCTTGAGGTGGCTAAGGGCAGAACATTCCCGCTGAATCTCCAAGAAACGCACAGGTAAGTCGGCTGGGAGATCCCAGGTGGTCTGAGCCACTAGCTCCTTCCTGTAAGTACTGCAAGGAGCTACCACGGGGCTGGCACGTTTCAGTTGTCTGCTGTTCCAAGCACACGTGTGTTGGTGAGTTCTGTGTGAATGAGTTAATTTCTATAAATTAATTCATTTTTAACTTTCGTGGTAGTTATTTAATATGCTGATTATTTGCGAGGTAGGAACATGAATGAAATAGAATTATTATTATTAACAAATTCATTTTCTTCTGTACCTATGAATATAAAATTAGAAATACAAATATTAGGCCCTTATCAACTAAACTATATCATGAACACGCTCGAAGATTGATCAAAACTTGCTTGATACAAGCAGGGGAGAGGGGAATATATTTACGATTAAGGAGCCGTGTCAGTACAGTTTTTAATGTATAAACCAAGTGCTGTTTCCAAAAGCAAAAGCAGTGAAGTACTTGAATAGGTACAAGCTACTTCAAAATTGTTAACGAAGATAGATCTTTTCAAAGAAACGAAAACTATTGCGAATATTATAATCGACAGCACAGAAGATCTGAATAGGGTAAGTGGATATGTATAGAGGCTGTTGAACTCCTCGTAGTCAAGGTGTTCCACTGTGTGAGGCTGGATGTTTAGGATCTAAACTAGGCATTTCCAGATAAGAAAAAAGGCAGTTTAAAACAATATGGATATGTATATATTCCAGTACTTACGTAAGAATATAACAATGTAAAAATGTATGCTTGTCCGTAGAAATGTACTTGTGTTAAAAAGTATTTTTCTTTGGGCTTGACTATTTTCACAAATATAGCACAATAAAACTGATTCATGCATTTAACATACAGTACCGGTCAAAAGTTTAGCACCACATAAAGGAATCACGAAATGCCATCTAGAGCCTATAATTGTACCACTAGACCTTTGAAAATTACTTTCGGAGCTGTCACATCTAATAGGATATGTGCCGCCTGATTCCATTGAGTTAGTCCAAACACTGTAGAAGTCATGAGTTTTTAACTCTTGAAAGGTGACACCAAAAAATTAAAAATGGTAATATGATGTACTATATACTCTAATTGGTTGGAAGTATCATGTACACTTAGCAATAGGTGGGGCCATTTAAGTATAAATATCAAAATTCCGAAAATATGCGGCACCGTTTATTTCTGCTTTTTCTTTTTTTTTACCAGGGCCACTATGGTTGATTTTTCTTTGCCTTTGTCATGTATGGCCCAAGGCCTCAGGACGAGCTATCGACGTCAGACTTATCTGCCCTGATAGTCTCATTTACACTCTGCGGGTGGCATCCAAGAACACAAGCTCACACTGAGACCTATGGCAAGAACAAGGAAGAATTGACAGTTTCAGCGCTGGTTTGAAAAAAATTCAACGCACAAAAATCGGTGCTGCATTTTTTCGTAAATTTCATATTTATACTAAAATGATCCCCAACTATTGCTAAGTCTATAAAAGAATCTTGGTGGTGATACTTGAAACCAATTGGAGTATATAGTACATCATGTTTCCAAAAATGTTGACTTTCTAATGTATAACTTGCACAATACTTGGCGTAAATCACTTAAATCAGGCGATGTATATCATATTAGATGCGAGAGCTCAGAAAAAATAATACAGAGGTCTAGTAGCACAATTTTATGTTCTAGCTGGAATTTCATGATTTTTAATGTATCCAAGGTGTTCTCTATTCAATAGTCCACGTAAGTTCGGCTTACTGCGTCCATCTCTATTCCGTTCTACTGGCAAGTCGTATGTACGGTAAATAAAACCCTAAACGGACTGGCTTCATTAGAGAAGAGACTCCGTAAGTGGCAGCCACCGTGGTCGCGGATATACTGAAATGAAGTGGTGTATGACTTTTAGTGCTGGGAGTGTTCGAGGACAAGTTCCCCTCGCCAGAGGCAAGTCTTTTCATTTGACGTCCGTAGACGACCTGCGCGTCCTGATGAGTACGAAATGTCGATGAAGACGACACGTACACCCAGGCCCCGTGCCAGCATGATAACCATTTAGCCATGGTGCCAGACGCGGGCCCGCTGATCTCTCACTATCATCATTACAGGCAGTTCATTTTACATCCCTTAGATGCGAAAATATTAGAATATCACATTTGTGTTCTGAAAAGTGTATCGTACGAAAATAACGGGCAGATCCATTTATGGCTCAGAAGGCAGAAAGAGGCAGTAACTCTCATAAAATATAGAAAAGTCTAAAAGAGAAAACATAGGAGGAATAAATTCCGGTACCATTCCTAGATATGCCAAAACATGTTTTTATATCTGTTATCAACGTAGCAAAACCACGCATTTAGCCATACATACAGGCTTTAGTGATAACTTTATGTTGTAAATATTCTTGCATATTTATCTAGAAATTAGATGGCTTGGTGAGGGTTCTAGAAAGGGATGTGTCCTATCTCCGAAACTATTTAACGTACTATCGGCAATGCTCTTGATAGATGGACAGGAAACACGGCAATCTGCGGACAAATTGAGGTTTGTTGACGACACTACTCTCCTAGTCAGAAGCGAAGAAGAATTTGCTGACTTGCTAGCTAGAGTGGACAATATGAGCACAGTAGAACAGCGCATGAACAAATCCATCCAGTCAGCAGGTAGATTAAGGAAACAGGAAGTGGTGCACTATCAACTATCAGGGACACGGAAATAAGGAGACTTCGTGTGTTTTTCCATGAGAAATTTATTAGGATCTAGAAGAACAGAGCAATAACAAACAACACAAAGATCTATATTGTTGAAGCTCCTGTTTCCTGGTTGTGGAACATGTACCGTAGAGGTCAGAGACAAACAGCATTCGTGATGTGGTGTTGACGGTGTACAATGAAGAACCAATGTATCGTCAATCAGGAAATGCTGTGGCTCTTTGACATGTCAAAATAGTGTAAGTGAATTGAGTCATGCATCAGAGAAAGGAAGGTTGAAGGTACAAGTTCACGAAGAATTTAATAAGCTATCTTCAGCAGACCAAGAAGAGTTGAAAATAGTGCAGGATGGACAATTCCCGACGCTCATAAATGTATAAGCCGACTTTTGCTAATCATGATGAGACAGCAGAAGGTAATATAAGTAACAAATAATTGTTTTTTTTAAATCAGTTATTTACATTCTGAAATGTCAGCTGATATTTATAAGAATAAACAATCCTTACCGTTTAAAGCAGTGAAATAGTGGCCTTCATTAAACTTCCGATTTATACCTCAGACTTTTGAAACTGCACTCCAGTCTACTGTGGAACCTCCCACACATGCCACGAGCAGCACGCACTGCCAGGTGCAGTCACCATTAGGCTACACGTTCTGCGGGAAACAATTATCAAAGGAACTATGAATGTTCCGAGCCATTACAATTGTTATCGTCCTCAGAGTGTAAACGTTATTTCTCCGAAACGTGTAAGACGTGCGTACTATTGTAACATTTGTTCTGCCATTGGTCGGGCGTTCTAAACTTCACAGTTTGTTTCTTCTGGCTGAGAGCCTTGATGTTTGTGCTGTTTGCAACACCAGATTTTATTCTAGGTCGGGCACCATCTTCACGGGCATGCAGATCGCCCATGGCCGTCAGCTACAAAGACCATCACCCGGAAAAAAATGTTCATCTGCTTCAGGATACATGAATTCACCTGGTTGACTCACAGTAGTTATTTGAAGTGAACAATGGCAGAGTGAACGAATAGGCTGGTTGTGCACTAATTAGTATTCAGTGAACATCTTTACGTAATACCAGGCTTGAAATTCAGATTTCAGAAAGGATTTCATTAGAAGCGTAGCTTTCAAACTTCTACGGAAATGAAATGGACTGCTGATTCCATTTCAGATATTCCTTTGGTACATACTCCTTAAAGCATTTTTAGATTCTCCATTTTATGCCATATTTTATCAAGAAATTACGTGTGACGACTTCTGTTGATGAGGTCAGTCGCTTCGATGCCAAATTGATTCAAGCAGCCACAACTCCTTGCTTTCTAGTCTCTTGTGTCATGTATATGAGGGTTGGTACTCTATGGACTCCATCGAGAAGTCTGGTCTGTCCTGTCTGTCTGTCTGTCTGTCTGTCTGTCTGTCTGTCTGTCTGTCTGTCTGTCTGTCTGTCTGTCTGTCTGTCTGTCTGTCTGTCTGTACTACTGAAAACGTCAGTAGGACAGACTGGGTCTCAGCTCATAAGTTGCCACGGCTGGTCCGTGGTCTGACAGCTCTGCGCTCCGACCGGCCAACCGAGCAGAGGGGGTGACCACGGCTCTACGGTGACTCTACGCCTCTGTATTGGGGAGATGCAGAGGGGCTGGTTCCCACCGTCGGCTATCCTAAAAATCCATTTCAGTGGTTTTCCATTCTCCTGCACTAAGGTGAACGCCGATACAGTTGCTAGTTTACACCACTGCCGCCAACTCTCTCACCTTCTCCGCACATCTCCTGGCCTGAGAGACGGCGTCACCCTCTAGGAGGCCCGCCTCCCGCTTTAGGGAAGGAATTAAAATGTGTTTAATAGGAGTACTGAAAACCTGACAAAAATTCTTGCATGGGAGTCCAGCTTATCAAGGGGCAAAGAAGAGACCTGGGCTTTGTATTTCCTTAGTGTGTATAGTATATGACCTGGCGTATCGCTGGATATTTGAAGAACATCTTTCAGGGTGATTTTGTTTATCTTATATCGGACAGAAACAGTTCAAGCGGGGAACAAAGAGCAGAGAGATGCTACCATTTCTGAATTTCCTATAAAACTAAAACCAAACAGCAATTCTGCTTCTTTTATTCTCTGTAGCTTTCAGTTCAAAGAATATTAATATTCATTTATAGATAAACCCTTGCAATACGCTAAATAACTTACAAAACCACCCAAATTACTCGTGAACCTTAAATGATATCGGCATTCTGTTTTTAATTCCGAGAATGGTACTAAAGGGCTGATAATGGAACATCCAGTGTGTCTGTCAAGATCTACTGATATAAAGGTACCTACGTTGCTTTTTAAATGGAACTACGCTGTTTTCCACATCTAAACTTAAATGTACGGACTACACATATTTAGCGTTGTAATGAGTTGAAAAGTGGGACAAATACTTCTCGAAAAAAATGGGATGTATTCAAACATGCTTCATTTGCCAGCTGCGGATCATCCTGTTAAATTGTATCGCAAACCAGTCGACCAAACAACCTTGAGGAATCTCGGTATTCGTTCTGTTGTGCCCATAATTACTCTCTGATTAATTGTACGATTTAACACCTTTCATATTTACAAAAAAATCATTTAAGCTCTTTAAGCCTTTTCCATCGTGAAATTGCCAGCGTTTCTCCTGAGTGTAGCAGTGGGCTCATCTCCAAGACGCTGGCGTCTGGTACGCCATTAAGACATCACTAGAAGCCTCCTGTGTAGGACAATGTGCACTAGGGGAAGCTTGTGCCTCCACTTGTATAAATGCTGTTAGCTTCCATTCGAGAGATGTTGGGCTCGAATACCTTCATCAGCAGCAATAAAGATGGTACTCCATGTTTTCCCATTTTCACATCTGACAAATGCTGCGGACATGCCTTAATTAATACCACGGTTGCTTTTTTCTACTCTTAGATCTTTCGTATCCCATCGTCGCCAAAAACCTACCTCGGTAAGAACGACTTTTAAACAGTAGCGAGTTAGGGGCGCGCAGCTGTGAGCTGGTATTCGGGAGAGGGAGATATTGAACCCCACGGTCAGAAGCCCTAGGGATAGTTTTGAGTGGTTTCCCATTTTCACACGAGACCAATGCTTGGTCTGTACCTTAATTAAGGCCACGCCTGCCACTCCTAGCCTTTCCTATCCTATCGTCACCATAAGACCAATCTGTGTCGCCGCGACGTGAAGCAAATTGCAACCTCTTCAGGCAAACAACATTCTAGGGACATGGACTAAATAAAATAAAATTAAATTAAATTAAATAAAGTATGAGAATATATTTATTTATTCCTAAAAATTTAGATCTTTATTAATCATCGTTATCCGGTCGAATAGACTAGCAGTTTGCCTTTTTCTACCACTACGAGCGCTAATGTGAGTCAATGCGGAGTTTCACTTAAGCCTTTATAACTACATTTGGTACGGACATTTTTCAAAAATCAAAAAATCACCTGAGGGTATTGAACCAAGGAACATGTAAATAAGTTCATTTGGCTAGGATTCGAATAAGAAAGGAGACAAGTAAAGAAATCAGCGATTTTAGGTGTTTTTTTCGAAACTGCATTCAGGCCGGTAGAGATTTTCGAATATTTAAAGTCTGATAGAGCTATCTAAGACTCACAATTTGAAGCTTATCCTGGCCCTATAGCCCTTCCACTTTCGGCACAATTAAGAAAATTGCTTAATTTTATGTTTTTCACAGTATGGGGACCCCTAATTTGCTTATAAATTTTTTAACATTAAAATACAGTTAGCAAAAACATCGACGTCACGAAGGACATCTGACCGTAAAACCGAGCCAAATTCATATTTATGACGCAGATCGCATTCGCATCCACATTAGGGTCCGAAAAGTATAGCAGACAAAGAAGAAAGCCGCATGAGTAAAGAAACAAGAAAGGCCCGCTAGAAATTAAACCTGGTGGTGTTCTAGGGAAAGAACACATCGGGCGAGTTGGCCGTGTGGTTAGCAGCGCGCAGCTGTGAACTCGCATCCGGGAGATAGTGGGTTCGAACCCTACTGTCGGCAGGCCTGAGGATGGTTTTCCGTGGTTTCCCATTTTCACACCAGGCAAATGCTGGGGCTGTACCTTAATTAAGGCCACGGCCGCTTCCTTCCCACTCCTAGGCCTTTCCCATCCCATCGTCGCTATAAAACCTATCTGTGTCGGTGCGACGTAAAACAAATAGAAAAAAAAAGAGAGAAAGAACAACTCGGCAACCACACCGTCAGAAGGGAAAAGGAAGAGATTTGCTGCTTCCAGATATAAATTAAAGAAAGAGAACGGTCACGAGAGGTGCTTGCAGTCGGCTGGGTTGTGATTGAATCCAACAGCGCGGCTCGCAGCTAGCAAATGAAGCACGTTTGAATACATTATATTGTCTCCTGATGTACCTGTCCCATTTCAAAATCATTACAACGCTGAATAGTTGTAGTTACATTTGGAAAGTACGAAGTTATTAAAGTTAGTTCATCAGATATTGACACCCTGAGCCACTTAGTGCCATTCCCGACAGTGAACACAGAATATCAATATTTCTGACGGCTCACAAGCTATTTGACTTGGACATTTCAGCTGAATAACCTTGCGTTTCGTATCATTTTTCTTTCCATGAGAACATCTGGGCCCTTAGCTGATTTTATAAACAACCTAAGAGTCCATTCATCTCCGTTGTTCGGTAGAGGACTGCCATTGGTAAAAGGGGTTCAGATTTCCCTGAGGAATATCCGTCATGCAGGAAGTCTGAGTGGCATTCAACTCACCATTGTATCGTCCAGGGAGACGCAGTAATTCATCGAGAGGCGGGTTATCGCCAAGTTGCCCTTCCTTCTGGGATCTTCTCTCCCCAAGGATATCGCGTCTAACTCCAGGACAACAGGAAAACCAGTCAAGACACTCATATTGTAAGGGAAAAATATATTATAGATTACAAGAGATTATAATAATGGATGCTTTTAAGACTAATACTGATATATTTTGAGGTCTTCATTACATGATTTCCTAATTAAAAATGTAAGAAATTAAAATCACGGTAAGTCTGAAGTCAATGAAGGAGTATATCAGGAAGTTTCAGTCGCTGGCACATGTAATAAATAACCTTTTCTTCACTGTACTAGCAACGGAATGTTATATCTTCATGAATACACAGACAAGAAAATATTATATAAACCGAAACTGATTGTTAAACTGTTCACAGTTAAATAAAGTTATTCATGAACTGTTCAGACAATTCATGTCTTAGAGTTTTAGTGATCACATTTCATGGAAATCACATTCAAGTTTTCGCATTGCTCTTTATTTCTTGCAAACCGAACATGAGGAACGGCCAAAATGTTATGCCACTGCACTCATGAACCAAAATATTCTGTCGACGAAGATTTTCAAGGGCTATGTGGGGGGAGCGGAGGATGTCAGCCGTCCCCAGTTAGTGAAAGATGTTGTTCCTGGTTTTTAGTGTTCCAGATAGATGTTTCAAATGCTGTTTTTCGCTAAACTTTACGTTTCATAGTTCTCATATTTGCCTGTTGCCATTTCTTAATGGATACGGTATTGTATCCATCTCTGGGCACAGGCCAGAGTAAAGTGTAGCTTTCACTGAAGTCCCAGTCTCATCCATGGCTGTGACATTATGGAAGCTGCTGGGGTATGGGTGGTGCTGAGTAATAACATTCAGAGCACGACTAGTGCATATGAGTGTTATGAAAGGTGTTGCTCATGGGGTCAGTCGTGCTGCAATAGCACTTTCTGACCCAGTGAGGAAAACAATGGGAAACTAACTCACTCCTCGTCTTGCCTAGTACGCCTCATTTTGGTGCTGCCATTGATTTTAGCGGTTTCCTTATAACCGCATAACCTGTGGTGGTGCTATTTGAGGATCCCACCAGCCTGATGACCTAACAGTTCTCACATGATCAGCGAGTACTTAATAAAAGTTTATTGAAATAATGTAACTTACAAGAAATAAATAATACGTATATATAATATAAATGTATGATGAAATAAACGATTTAAAACTTGTCTCAATTTCAGACTCTCCCCAGATTGCTTCAGTGTCCTCTTAGTTCTTCTATCTGTCGAGAAACAAAATAGAATACTGTGAAAATGAACAATTATAAGCCGAACGACAGGTTTCGTTCTACAGGAACATCCTCACTCTAAACCATAAAACAACCAACCCCATGGCACTCCAGCCCGGAAGGGCCTAGGCCTACCAAGTGATCGCTGCTTATTCGGAAGGCCTTCAGATCACGAGGTGTCGTGTGGTCTGCACGACGAATCCTGTCGGCCGTTATTCTTGCCTTTCCAGGCTGGGACCGCCATCTCACCATCATAGAGCTCGTGGCCGGGAATCGAACCCGAGACCCTTGTGACCAAAGGCCAGCACACTAAGCTTTTATCGACAGAGCCGGACTATGTTTATGTAGAAGTAGTATTTCCAAACTCTGGATGTCATCAAAATACCTTGAACAAATATCATGTAAGGGGGTTCTTTGTAATGAGAAAGTAATCTGTGAGGGTCTTTTGAGCTGTGAAGAGGTAGGTAACAGCTGCTGTTACTGCGCTCACAGCGAAATGCACGTTGTAGCGCTTCTTGTTGTGACTGGCTACACAAGAACATAACAGCCAACTCATTAATTTGGTAACAGGCTATAAAAACAGAGGTGGATTTCAATTTAATGACGCTAGTGGCATGTCAGCTGTTTTTGTATCACACATGACGTCACACGGTGTGGTATTACAATCATGTCCCCGCTTTACTTTTAGTGCTACCTCCAGTAACGGTGAAATAATTACATCAGAAAGCAAGTTTGTAAAACGATTTTCAAACTTTGAAGTGTGTTTAAAATGTGATTCACATTACTCGTGATAGAATGTTGAGGTTAGGTTCCCCGAAGCTCCGAGAAAAAAATCTGGGACTTTTTGTGAAAAAATTATTAACGATAAGGGGGTAATTAGATCAATGATATACACAGTGTTCGGAAACAACGTGAACCGGGTATATGAGCGTTAGAGAGTTGGTCATACTGATGAATAGTTGGAAAAAATATTTAGATATGCCAGGCCGTTGTCTTTCTATCAGCTGCTGAATTTAGCCAATCAGACCACTTCGCGGGCGACTAATGATGGGCTTTGCGAGGCGGTGTTGATAAATCTGCACATGGCTTATGACTGGCTTGAGAGCGCCAATAGAAGAAATAAACTTCTCCAGGGGAGGTACTTGAACAAGGACCTCCCTGCTGATAGGCTTGGCTCATACCAAGTGACTGAAACCCACGGTGTGTTAGTGCTTGATGCTCATTTCTCGGAGTGGCTCTCAAGCCCGACCAAGACAAGTGCAAATTTAACAACACCGCCTCGTACAGCCCATTTGAATTCGTCCGCGAAGTGATCTGATTGGCTAAATTCAGCAGCTGATAGAAAGACAACGGCGTGAGATTACTTGTCAGTATGGCCAACGCTGTAACGCTCATACACTCTGTTCACATTGTTTCTGAAAACACCTAGGTCATAACATGAAATGTTATGAGAAACAAGTAATGATTTGTATTTAATTATATGAATCCTTGCGCGTTTCTAATTTAAGATTCCTTTGTATATTGGCCGATTTCGGCAAGAAATCACGTTTACTGATTTTTTGGGTCATCAGCCTATAGACTGGTATGATGCAGCTGTAAATGCCGCTCTACCTGTGCAAAACGTTTCATTTCTACATAACAACTACATCCTACATCTACTCTAATCTATTCGTCACAGTCATGACTTGGACTTCCATACATCCCTCAAAAATGAACTGAACAAGTCCTTCTGGTCCAATCTCGCCAAATCATTTTCACCAACTCCATTACCTCTTCATTCGTGATTCGAACCATCCATCTCTCTTTCAGCATTCTTCTGTACATTTTAAAAGCGTATATTCTAGCTGAGCTAGTTCGTGTTTCCCTTCCATCAATGCCACGCTCCAGACGAAAGTATTGAAAAGCAGCTCTCTAATTCCTATACCAATGTTCTGAGTGAGCAATATTTTTCATAACAAAGACCCTCTATGCTTTTTTCAGTTCGAGCCTTCCTGAATTCTATCATCAATCGTTATTCTTCTACATAAGTAAGAATATTCAACTACGGTCGAACCGCGAACCTCCATTACTCGGAATTCGGTTATAAGAATCTTTCGAATGTTCGAATAAAAAATTTCCTCCCGTGAAGAAAAAAAGCCTCTGCAACACGAAATTTGTGCAACATTAACTGTGCATTGCGGCATTTGTGGTTTGTGAGGAACAGTTAACAAGCAAAGAAAGAGTTACGGTGATGGTGGGAGATGACGGGAACCAAAAAAGTTAAATACTTCCAGTGATCGGAAAATGAGCGAAGTGTCGTTGTTTAATTACTGGTCACGTACGAAAGCAACCCCCGAAGTCGCGGATGATAAGCTCAATTTACGAATCTCGGCTGCGTGGTATCGACGACAAGTTTCAGGAGGAATGTTAAACAGTAACAAAGAGAACAGACTAAAGGTAATCGCCCACTGCAGGGAACATTCCACGGGCCATTTTCCGAGACTCCGCCGCGTCTCTCCAATTGGGGAAGTGCAGCTCACACAGAAATGTGAGTTCCAGTTCCGAGGAGGACTTATTATTTGCGGTTCCGCTACTTGCAAATGAGGAAGAAGAAAAACGCGAAAGAAAAGTTTGGGTCCACAACATTTATGAGAAAAGGGAAACGTACGGAGAGTTTCACCATTTATTTCCTGATCTGCTAAAGGACCGAAGTTAATTTTCCCAGTACTTTCGTACGTCCCAAGAAAAATTCTATGAACTATTGAACCTAGTTAAGCCGTGTGTACCGAGCTCGAGAGCTGCAGTCGCTTAAGTGCGGCCAGTATCCATTATTCGGGAGATAGTAGGTTCGAACCCCACTTTCGGCAGCCCTGAAAATGATTTTCCGTGGTTTCCCATTTTCACACCAGGCAAATGCTGGGGCTGTACCTTAATTAAGGCCACGGCCGCTTCCTTCCCACTCCTAGCCCTTTCCTGTCCCATCGTCACCATAAAACCTATCTGTGTCGGTGCACGTAAAGCAACTAGCAAAAAAAAAAAAAGCCGTGTGTAGAGCGAGAAAATACCACCTTTCGCCGAGAAAGGCGTACAGTGCACAATACCTCTAACCGCGTGAATGTACGAGCGTGCTGGTAGTAGTCGAGGACTCACGAGGTCTGCCGAAACGGCACGAAACAACATTCTTTCCGTTATTCCTTCCTTTTACCCTCGCCCACACAAGCGCGCCGAAAGGAAAAAAGTTCCGTTCCAGAAACCTGGAGGCTTCTGGCGCGGAAATTCTACAAGCTCGTTCCGCGCGGCGCGGCGCGGTGTAGTGGGCGATTACCTTAACGGATTTTTTTCAAAGGTGTTAACAGAGGTATGTTTCTTGTTTCACTGCTGTATCCTGTCTTCTAAAAAGTTACGATAATAAGGGATATAATTAAAGTGATGCCGTAAAATAGAGTTTGTTTGCATATTTTTGAATACTTTTGAAAATAATGTATTCAGTATAAGCCCGTAGATAGATGTAATAAAAGTGTGTGCTGTACGTGGTCAAAAACGTTATTCTCTATATCTCGAAATTTAGATAACACAAAATAAAATTTAGCTCCCGAGGTGAGTACTTCCTTTAAGACTTCATTTCGTAATTCAATATTTCCTGTATCACCTGACTTCGTTTCACTGTGTCCATTACCTTCCTTCTTCGGATTTAATTTCAGTTTGTACTCCATGTCCAATATTGATGAACTCCTTCGTACACTTACACATGCAATTGGTTCTACTGTGAAATAAACCCCTCTCTCCTCTCTCCTGAAATATTACTGATGTGTTGGTAACATCCTTTTTCAGGGGAGGTTTTCAGTTCTGTTACAGCATCTTGCCATGATGAAACAAGCATACAGAGCAGGAAAAGATGTTGTTCTCAACACTTCTCTAACTTACACTACCCTCTATCACAAACAGCCTCAGTTCCCTACAGACACCATAAGCCTTCCCTCTCATTGGTGGGTTTGTCTTACCCGTGGTGGTGACAGTGATAATTATTGTACAGCTAAGCAATCATCCTATATTATCTCTGATCAGGAGCAAAATTAAGGAGTCCGACACTTCTCAAAATGAAGGTATCGGCTAAGGAAAGCGCTTCGAAGAATGTGAAAATGAAATAGGCCTACTCCCTAGGTCCCGCAAGCTAATATCGTCGGGGTTAGAAAAGAACAAGGCTTTAATAGGAGGGATGAAAGTGAGGAGAGTTTTAACAAGTAAGTGGGAGCAATGCCAGAGTCAGTTAGGAAAACAGTGGTTGCGATCAGAGGCTCTCTAGTTCAGAACACTAGTTCCCAATTTTAGTCGTATT